>NW_028318614.1:332500-657500 GCF_062004578.1 Staurois parvus | reverse complement strand
ATGAAGTAGATTTACTAAAGACAAATAGACTGCATACTTTGCGATTGACTTTGCCCTAGAGCTTAGAAAATGATGGGAGGTTCTGCTAACTTTCATCATCCAATCATATGCAAGCAAAAAGTTTTTTTTTTTGCACGTGATTGGGCATCCTTTGCAAAGTGAAAATTCCCTTGCAAAGTGGACAACTATTTGCCTTTAGTAAATCGACCACAGCATGAAAGCACATTCTACATTCCTGGAAGCAATGGGGATGAATTGGCTGTTCATTTTGCAAGGAAAGCTGCACTTTGCTTGGAATTTTCCCCCTAGAGCTTAGTGAATTAAGTGAAATTCCACTTTGAAAAGAATACCCAATTATCTGCAAGGTACATTAAAAAAACTGCATTTTTACTTGCACATGATTGGATGATGGAAGTTATCAGAGCTTCACTTCATTCACTTAAGATTACTTTCACACAGAGGAGTTTTTGAAGCCTGAAAAGCTCAAGAAAAATGCTTCTCTGTGTATGTGAATGTATATCTATGTATGTTTTCACACTCAGGCGTTGTGCTTGCGGTACGGTGTAAAAACTCCTGCTTGCAGCATCTTTGGGGCATGTTTGGTGAGGTACAAAAAAGCCCAAGAAACGCCTCTTCCCATTGAAATCAATAGAAAATGCCTGAAAAACGCATCTGGGAAGCATCTTTGGAGCAGTTTTTAAGTCACGTGCCCTTTAAAAATGCTCAGAAAGCATGGCAAAAGCATGGTAAAAACGCCAATGCATTTTTGCTGTGGTTTTTGCGGCAGATCAGAGTGAAAGTAGCCTAACTCTGGAGAAAATTTCCATGAAAAATACAACTTCCCTTGAAAAGCAAACAGCCTATTTGCATTTAATAAGGCTTCTTTTACACTGATCTGCCACAAAAACCTATAGTTTTAACCACGCTTTTACCGCGCTTTCTGAGCATTTTTAAAGAACCGTGACTTAAAAACTGCACCAAAACCGCTTCTCAGAGGCATTTTTGAGGTGCTTTTCAGGCGTTTTTGAGGCGTTTTCCATTAATTTCAATGGGAAGACGCGTTTCTGGGGCATTTTTTTTAACTCACCATACATGCCTCAAAGATGCTGCAAGCAGAAGTTTTTACACTTTACCGCAAGCACAATGTCTCAGTGTGAAAACATACCTAGATATACATTCACATACATAGGGAAGCATTTTACTTAAGCTTTTCATGTGCTTTTTTAACGCAAAAATGCTTCAAAAACTCCTCAGTGTGAAAGTTTTTTTTTTAGACAGATAAAACTTTATTTTGGTGGTATTTATTCACCTCTGGGATTTTTATTTTATCATTATATTATTATAATACAGGATTTATATAGCGCCAATAGTTTGCTCAGCGCTTTACAATATAAAGGGAGACAATTTTTTTGCTATATAAATGAAAAAGTCCAAAAATTTTGAAAAAAAGTGTTTTTCTTATAAACTTTTGCAAATAAATAATCTTTCTTCATAAATCTTGGCCAAAATGTATTCATCTATCTTTTTAGTAAAAAAAAAAAACCCAAATTAGTTTATAACCAAAAATTATAATTTTTCTAATTTTTTTTTTACATTTTTATTTTATTTTTTTATATTATTATTTATGTTTTTTTTTTTAACATACTGTCACCCTAGCTTTAACATACTTTCACCTGTACTACTTGTGAGGGGTGATGAAGATTTTCTTTTCTTTTTTTACACTGATTGATTTACACCCATAAAGGCTGTAAAAGCAATCATTTCTCCTCTCTGGCTGCATTCCTGCAGCCATTGAGAAATGCTGTGTGAGCTGTGATTGGTCACAGCTTGTCACATGGTACAAGGCTGTTGTGAATAGCCTTGTACCATGTGACCTCTGTGATCATTCACAGATTTCACATGTAGTAAGCAATGAAGTGATATAGTTTACTACTATTTCTGTGATCACTGATTGGCCAACTAGTGATCACATGAACCGGGACCTCACACAGAGGTCCCGTAGAGTGATCTGTGTTTGGAGGCCACAGCGGGCACCAATCGCAGTGCCGCACGCTCCCAGGGAGCACGAACAGGTAATGGATGCAGGTGGGGGGCATTTAGAAATGTCAACCTGCTTCGGCAGTGCTCCCATCCGGCTGTTTATCTACATGGGCCGGAAGGGAAGTGGTTAACATTAGAGGGGTCATATAACTCCAAAGGCTCACCAAAAGAGTGGAAAGGGTTGGAAACTCTATCATGGCTGCACGTGTCCCCATTGGAAAAATAATTCCTCACTTCCTGTCCCAACGATAGGTAGCAAAGTAAAAGGAAGTGATCTAAAATTCCCCCACTTTAATAGCAATTAAAACCTGATAGAGGCTCTAACCCTTCCCTGTTCTGCTGTAAAATATTTTATTGATGTTTATGCCTCCCTGGATAGTCGCTTAAAGACCACCCACAATATATATACTGCTCACAGTTTTGGATCAAATACATGTACGTGATGCAGCATTTCTGGGTAGAGGGCACCCCCGCCCAATCTGTGCTGTCATTCGGTATAGAACAAGTCAGGCAGCAGGTCCCAGCCAATGATTTATGGCCGGAACCTGCTAGTTGGTTTAGCGAATCACATCACAGAGTTCTGTGTCTAAAAACAACACAGGGCTCTGTATAGAGAGCTGTGATCTGGCTGACCAATCCCAGTGACCTGGGTGTGCCCAAGGGATTCCCTTCATTTGCTGGGATTTCCTCTCACTTCCTGTTTGGCTATCACTTTTTTTTTTTAAATGCATGCTGATTGAATTAAAGTGTAACTAAAGGCAAAACCTTTTTTTTAGTTTTGGACAGATTTTGTCCCCAGAAAAGTAATAGAGAGGAAAATCTTCCAATGGGGAGACCAATCCCGGTGACCTGGGTGTGCCCAAGGGATTCCCTTCATTTGCTGGGATTTCCTCTCACTTCCTGTTTGGCTATGGGACAGAAAGTGAAGGTAAATCTCCCCAATGGGACATAAATGGCAAAAAAAAAACTGACAGGGGTTATAACCCTCCATTACTCTATCAAAAATGTAAAAATAAAAAACAAAATTGCCTATAGTTCTGTAAGTGAATGATAGTAAATAAGGTGAACTTGTGTTCACTTTGAATACCCAAAAATAAAAAAAATAGGATTTTTGCTGGCATATGATTGGATTTTTTTTTTAATTTCTGGTCTTTTCTCGTTTATATTGATAAAAAATGAAAAATCCAGCAGTGGTCAAATACCACCAAAAGAAAGCTCTATTTGTGTGCAAAAATGGTATAAATTTCATTTGAGTACAGCAGTGCATGAACGTGCAATTACCAGTAGCACAGGGCTAATTAGGAAAACAAAATGGCCTGGTCACTAAGGGGTTAAAACCTTCCAGAGCTTGAGTGGTTAATAATAATAATAATAATAATAATAATAATAATAAAACAGGCTAAAAGGGAGCAAATATGAGAAGTTTATTTTTAGGGTTTACAAAAACCTGACAGAGGATTATACCCTTCCTGATACTTTGCAAAACAACAGACAACAACAAAAATGCTGGAGTTCCACTTTATTAATGGACTGAAGACTACGGATTTAATCCACAGTGGATAGGGTCAGTTCTAAACATCCATGTGCACTCAAAAATGCTGAACGTTGATCTGTGAATTTCCGCTATGGATAACTATGAATCACTACTTCTTGTATCAAGTTATTAAATATAGCCAATTACATCATACTGCAGGTAAAATCCTTAAAGGCAAACAATGGTGTATATTAGTGAGTAAACATTTGGAGTTTATGTTCTAAAGTTTTCCTAAAAAATCATTTTGGTTGTGAGTTGCTGGTTGCACATTTCTAGTCATGATGATGTCTTATATAGAGGTAGCCTGGTTTGTCCCGCTACTGGCTATCTCTGTGCCATGTAGCACTATCAACATCCTTGCCATGAGATTGCTGAGATAAAGGCAATTACAGAATAAGCCTACCCATAGATGGTTCATTTTTTTTTCCACCAGCCAGCAAGTTGATGGCAAAAAAATGATTGGTTTGCGTGAAAGTTATGGCGTCTACATACTCTATGATATAAATTGAAATTTTTATTCCTATTTTTTTT
This sequence comes from Staurois parvus, assembly GCF_062004578.1. NCBI lineage: Eukaryota > Metazoa > Chordata > Amphibia > Anura > Ranidae > Staurois > Staurois parvus. The sequence goes on along the minus strand of NW_028318614.1, from coordinate 653,395 downwards.
ATTTTTGGGTATTCAAAGTGAACACAAGTTGACCTTATTTACTATCATTCACTTAAAGTAGAACTATAGGCAAATTGTTTTTATTTTTTTACATTTTTGGATATTTATTTTTTATACATTTATTTTTTACTTTCTGCTATAAAACATATGCAATAAAAAACTTAAAAAAAAATAAAATGTCTTCATACATTTTGGGCAAAATGTATTCTCCTACATGTCTTCGGTAAAAATAAATCCCAATAAGTGTATATTGATTGGTTTGTGTGAAAGTTAGAGCGTCTACAAATTCTGTGATATATGTTTGAATTTTTATTCCTATTTGTTTTACATTTTTGGGTATTCAAAGTGAACACAAGTTGACCTTATTTACTATCATACACTTAATGAAGAACTATAAGCAATTTTATTTCTTTTTACATTTTTGATAGAGTAATGGAGGGTTAAAACCCCTGACAGTTTTTTTTGCCATTTATGTCCCATTGGGGAGATTTACCTTCAATTTCTGTTCCATAGTCAAACAGGAAGTGAGAGGAAATCCCAGCAAATGAAGGGAATCCCTTGGGTACACCCAGGTCATCGGAATTAGTCTCCCCAACTCTGTGATATATGTTTGAATTTTTATTCCTATTTGTTTTACATTTTTGGGTATTCAAAGTGAACACAAGTTGACCTTATTTACTATCATTCACTTAAAGTAGAACTATAGGCAATTTTTTTTTCTTTTTTTTTTTTACATTTTTGGATAAAGTAATGGAGGGTTAAAACCCCCTGACAGTTTTTTTTGCCATTTATGTGCCACTGGGGAGATTTACCTTCACTTTCTGTCCCATAGCCATTTATACAAGCGAGGTGGATGGAGGAATCCTTGTTGTGCTATTATATACTGATAGCAGGACTCCTCTGCTGTCAGAATACGGTAATCAGTTCTGCAGTCAATGGCGGCAGCTGCTGATTGAGTAAAACATTTTCCAACATTCCCGTTAGATCGTCTTCTAGGCAAGAATGGCCACATAGATGGATTGAATTAGGCCAGTTCCTGCTGAACAGGCGGAATCCATCTATGACTGGCAGGGACGGACTGACAACTCATGGGGCCCCCGGGCAATAGGGGATCATGGGCCCCCTGTGTCCTTGCCCAAACTCAAAAAAGCCTATGAAAAAGGTACCAGGGGCATCTCATGGGGCCCCCTACTGACCCCGGGCCCTCGGGCAGTGCCCGAGCTTCCAAATGGTCAGTCCGCCCCGACTGGCGTAAGTCATCCAAAAATGCATAGAGGTTTATGAATTAATGGAACAGAGAGTACAGAAAGGAGTGTCCGCCTAGTTTGTAGACGCTGCAACTTTCACACAAACCAATCAATATACACTTATTGGGATTTTTTTTTTCCTGCTACCATGCAGCAGAATACATTTTGCCCAAAATTTGTGAAGACATTTTATTTTTTTTTAAGTTTTTTATTAGATATGTTTTAGAGCGGAAAGTAAAAATATCGTTTTTTTCTTTTTTTTTAATTTCTGGTCTTTTCTTGTTTATATTGATAAAAAATAAAAAAATCCAGTAGTGATCAAATACCACCAAAAGAAAGCTCTATTTGTGTGAAAAAATTATAGAACTTTCGTTTGAGTACAGCATTGCATGAATGTGTAATTACCAGTTAAAGTAGCACAGTGCTAAATAGGAAAAAAATGGAACAGAGAGTACAGAAAGGAGTGTCCACCTAGCAAAGTGATTGTTCATTTTTTTTAATGCATGCTGATTGTATTAAAGTTTAACTAAAGGCTAAACTTTTTTTTTTGGCTTTTGACAGAGTGGAGAGGGATTAAATCAACCATTAGGTTTGTATTGCTCTCTGTGTCCCCATTAGGGAGACTCGCCCTGTCTGTTTGTCCTGTTTATCATTATCATTGAAAGTGAAAGTAAAACAAAGTTCTGAATGTTGGGTTGTCCCCAGAAAAGTAATAGAGAGGAAATCTTCCAATGGGGAGACTAATTCCGATGACCTGGGTGTACCCAAGGGATTCCCTTCATTTGCTGGGATTTCCTCTCACTTCCTGTTTGACTATGGAACAGAAATTGAAGGTAAATCTCCCCAATGGGACATAAATGGCAAAAAAACTGTCAGGAGTTTTACCCTCCATTACTCTATCCAAAATGTAAAAAAAAATAAAATTGCCTATAGTTCTTCTTTAAGTGTATGATAGTAAATAAGGTCAACTTGTGTTCACTTTGAATACCCCAAAATTTTAAAACAACAGGAATAAAAATTCCAATATATATCCCAGAGTTTGTAGACGCTATAACTTTCACGCAAACCAATGAATATACACTTATTGGGATTTTTTTTTTACCAAAGACATGTAGCAGAATACATTTTGCCCAAAATGTATGAAGACATTTTATTTTTTAAAGTTTTTTTATTGGATATGTTTTATAGCAGAAAGTAAAAAATAAATATATAAAAATAAATATCCAAAAAATGTAAAAAAAAAAACAAAATTGCCTATAGTTCTAGTTTAAGTGAATAATAGTAAATAAGATGAACTTGTGTTCACTTTGAATACCCAAAAATAAAAAAAATAGGATTTTTGCTTGCATATGATTGGATATTTAAAGTGAGCACAGCTTCACCTTATTTACTACTTTGCAATGTAAACAGCCTCTATTCTTTTAGTTCCTATGGGGTTGATTTACTAAAGGCAAATAGGCTGTTGACTCTGGAAGGGAGGTTACACCTTGCAAAGGAATTTTCCACAGAGGTTAGTGAACATGGTGAAGTTTCCCAAATACCCAATCACGTGCAAAGAAAATGAAAAAAAAATGCATTTTTTGTTTGCACATGATTGGATGATGGTCAGTTAGCAAAGCTTCAATCTATTCACTGTGCCCTGGGGCAAGTTCACTTGAAAATTACAACATCTCCTGCAAAGTGAACAGCCTGTTTGCTTTTAATTAATCAGCCCCATTGTGTTCAGTAAATCATTTAGATTTAGACTCATACATGAGTGGATCCCTGACAGCCACTGTCCTGCACTACTTTATAAGGAACACAGTGGGGGAGATTTACTAAGAGCTGGAGTACTCAAAATCTGGTGCAGCTGTGCATGACAGCCAATCAGCTTCTAACTTCAGCTTGTTCAATTAAACTTTGACAATAAAACCTGAAAGCTGATTGGTTTCTATGCAGAGCTGCACCAGATTTTGATCTCTTCAGTTTTAGTAAATAACCCCCAGTACGTTTCATACAAATATAGCATGCTTGGGTACATACAGTATATTATCAGGCACAGCAGCACGATTTTTTAAAATATCACACATCTTTGTTTTTTTATTTAAAAATGCATGCAATATTTATTTTGAAATTAAACATTTAATACAGGTTGTATTCATGAGATTCAACTTTCAACTTGAATTTCTAACAAAATAGCCCAGCAGGCTACTTGAATGGATACTGGCATCCTGTGTATAAGGGATTACAGCTGGCTACACACTGTAAGATTTCTCTTGTTCAGCCCAGCAGGCTGAACAAGTGAAATCTATCGATTAACCCATCCACGCTGAACAACATGGTTGGACAAGTCACTCCTATTGGCTATTTTATTCTGACAGCTGGCACAATCTATCTATCAATTTATCTATCATTTTAAAATGATAGGTTTATATTTTATTTCTGTAACTTATTTATTTAGCATTTTTAATTCCATCAGATTTAGTGAATAAGGGAGACACCTGACTTCCTGTTCTTGTGAAAGTTGGCCAAAAAATGAGGGAATAGGTTGTCACTTGAACATAAAGACACAGACTAATAACAGACAGAGGATCTAACCCATTATACTGTTAAAAAAAAAAGTGCTTCATGTAGTCTGTGTGCCCGTTGTAGAGATTTCCTGACATGAAATGAAAGTAAATGTATTCAATGGGGACCCAGTTGGACATAAATAAATAAATAAATGCTAGAGGTCCCAACCCTTCCTTACTCTATTCAAAACGAAAAACAAAAAGCTGGACTTTGAAAATAACACAAGCAGGTATAGCGAAAAGGAAGAAAAAGAAAAATAGCTCAGGGCAGACATGACTAGATTAAGAAGGGGGTAGGAAAGGGTTAAAGAAAAAAGGTGGGAGATAGAATATGGGCAAGTTACCTGACTGGTGTGCTGGGTGGGGTCTTCAACACCTTTGGGTATGGATGGGGAGGGTCGTCCAGTTCAGTGCAGGAGGAGACAGTGGTGAAGCGAGTTTCCCTCCAGCCCTCCCTTGGGGTGTGTGTGGGTGTTTTTTCGATTCCCGGTGTTATGTTTTTCCTTTAACCTCCCTAGCGGTCTGATTATGTCAATATTTCTGTGCTCAAAGCAGTACATCTTTTTGCATGGAAATATGTCGTTTTTTTATTGTAGGCTGTAATTTTTAGGAATAACTCCCTGAAATCTGTCCGAACAAGAGTCTAGTAAACATCCCGGGTATGATAAAATTTTAAACACGAAATCATAAATTATAATATAATAAAGAATCATAAAAAATAATAATATAATAAAAATAAATTTAATTCAATAATGTAATCAAACCAAAAACACTGAAATTTGAAATAGAGCGCCAACTTCGCACATCACTGAGCTTAGTCGCAAAATAGTTTTCAGTGTCTGATGACGAATTTCCCCACAAATCATTATCACTCAATTCTGCAAGTGGTTCTAATTTACTATCACTGTTCTCTAGTTGGTCTAAAACCGCTTTTAACCTAAAGGGACGCTTTTTGGACGCCATGGACGTTTCTCAGTTTCCAGGCAGAAAAACAGTAAAAATGCAGGCAGGGCACAGGACAAAGAACTCGGGACAAAATGTATGTGAAATGGTTTGATACAGTAATGTAATACTATAAGATTTTAGTGTATTGAGTGAATGTCACATTTTTACATTTTTTAATTTCCCGCCGATTCCGTCCCCCGTATGTCCTATATGTCCCGACGCTCGCAGGGACCGGAACTCAGAAGATGGGTGCCGGCATCGGCCGGAGGACATGGCTGGGGACGCTGCAGAGGAGACATCGCGGGAGCGCAGGACAAAGTAAGTGCTGAAGGGATCCCAGAGCAAGGCTGCGAGGAATCCCGAGTGTAGCTTGGGATTACCGCTTCTGGTACTGAAAGTTAACCCCAAGCTACACTCAGGAATACCGCCAGGGAGGTTATTGGATTGTTATTGGGGTATGTGAGAAAGTGAGATGGTGGTGCAGGGGGTCTTAACTAGCATATCTCTTATGCACTAGTCATGAACATCTATACATGTAGACTAGGTCTGAAAATTGCGATCTGTTGGGTAACTATCCAGAGAGTAGATTTAGTTTTCTAGCAACTGGCCTGAAACTAACACTAAATATTTCCCTTCTTAGCTCACACCACTTAGTTTGCTTGAGAACTCCAATAAGATTGACATTAATGTATATTTATTAATATGTCCTGCCAGTGCCTGAGGCTGGCAGCACCACTCTCCTTTACAGTATCCGAACACATATTATTAGCCTATTCAGTGTATGGTCAACCTTTCTGTTTCCCTGAGGGCCATGAAACTGAGCTACAGCTGCCCGGCAAGATTAGAACACAGACAGAAACCATTTCAATGCAGAGAAACATGTTTTTGTCGGTTGCTCCTCTCCCCAAGGTAATATGTTAATGGTTCTGAGATGACAAGGAAGGACGATGAGATTGCAGGTAAGGTCAAGAACACGTGTGACAACAGCCAGGAGCCAGGGTCAGCACTGATCAACACACGGAGCTGTTGTGTTGACTCTTCCCATGCCATTGTCTCCGGAGCCTACATCAAACCATGACATTTCTCAAGATGACAAATGACCGTTCCTAGAGACCTAAAACTTTTTGTGTGTCAAACTTTCTCTGATGGTTAAAATGCTAATTACCAAACACAAACAGAGCTGACAAAAGTATTCAAACTACAAGGCCATATACATAGAAAGATTTACTAAAATGGGAAATGGGATACAACAGCTAGATAAGAGTACAGAATCAGGCCTGTACTGGGGGGAAAAAAAAAAGAATCGCTGGAGAGATGTCCTAAATATGAATGCTAACCAGCAAGTGAAACCACTCACTGAACTGCTAATGATACCTGCTAAACACTGTAATTGTGTTCCATGGGCACAACAGTCAAGATGAACTTCAGGGAAACTGATAAATAATTAGATGTATTACCTGTATGGGTATTGTTCTAGATGTGAACAGCCTATTGTATTAGGTTGTGCACCCCAAAGCACACACATGGGTATATAAATATATATATATATATATATATATATATATATCAACATACACACACAGTCTTCCGAATAAATGTAAACAAATATTTTAAAATATATTTAAAACATGGATGGTGTCAGTAGGGCAGTGAACGGTGTCATTTACTAGGGCAGTGAACGGTGTCAGTCAGTAGGGCAGTGGACATGTCAATAGGACAGTGAATGGTGGCAGCAGAACAGTGGATGGTATCAGTAGGGCAGAGGTTGGTGTCAGTAAGACAGTGGATGGTGTCAGTAGGGCAGAGATTGGTGTCAGTAGGGCAGAGGACAGTGTCGGTAGTGTTTTTTTTTTTTATTGTTTTTTATAAAATAATTTTTACATTTTTTAGGAGCCCTGTCAGGGGCTTTGGTGAAATATCAGGGGTCTTAACAGGCCTGACAAACTCTATGAGAGGCTGACAGCTGCTGTGGCTGGATGTGGCCGGACAGTTCTCCTAGTGGTACTTAAGTTTAGGGTAGTAAGAGTCTAGGGGTGAATGCTCAGAATGCACACCGTTTGAGTTCCATCTTGCCCAAAAATGTAAGTACTTCTATACTGCTAGTTGTACCACCCAGCCCTGTCCAGCCACAGCAACTGTCAACCTCTCATGGAGATCTGTGCCTGCTGCCCGCACCTAAACGCCAGAGCCTCATGCACCAGGGCTAGACGTCCAGTGTGCATGAGGCCTTACTATCTGCGTGGAATTCAATTTTAAACCTTCCTGCTCAGTTCAGTACTGTCATTTTCATCCATGTACAGATGTTGTGCACCAGTCCCCACAACTCACTAGTGTTGGTTGCATCTTGTGATCTGAACCATTTGTTCTTAAGGGCTTGTTCACACTATGTGTGGTCACTTGCATTTTTTTCACACTGGATAAACACAGGTCAGGCAGTGCAGTGAAAAGTGTGCAGTGTGACACCTTGCATTGCTCTGTACTGGAGTGTGTTGTAGCACACCAGCATTTTTAAGGTACATTGGGGTGCCATTTATTATGTAGCCCACTGGTGTAAATATTACCTAAGTGGTTGAAGAGATATCTTACATAACAATCTAATTTCTTTACAGGATTTTGGAAGTGCTCTTTGAGTGTTCATTATAGAGAATAGAGGTTTGTGAGAGTAGAGAAGGACCCTCTCTTTGTGGAAGCAGTGGTCTCTCTGCAAAGATCCAACACCCCCCTTGTTGAATCTAACCTATAGCTCAACAATCAGCAATAATTATGCGCCATGCTGGAGAGCTATAGCTCTGAGGGTGGGGTATTGAACCTTTGCAGAGAGCATTAGGTTCTCACAGAAAGAAAAAGGCCATCTCCATAGCATCCTGGCAGGGGATAGGTTTTTCTATTCAGGCTGCTTTCTAAAAATAAAATAACTGTAGAACTTTGCACAGCTTGTGTTTTGATGCCCACGGTAATTATTTACTGTAGCCCATTTGAACTGAACATTTCATTGGGCTTTACTGTTTAACCTCCTTAGCGGTAATCCCGAGTGTAGCTCGGGGTAAAATTTCTATACCAAAAGCGGTAACCCCGAGCTACACTCGGGCTTACCATGCGGCGTTGCTCTGGGGGTCCCTGCAGCACTTACCTTGTCCTTCGCTCCCGCGATGTGTCCCCTGTAGCGTCCCCGGCGCTGCAGGGGACACAATGTCATTTTTGCTGTCATTGCTATTTCAATGCATTTCACATACATTTTGTCCCTACTGCTTTGTCCTGTGCCCTGCCTGCATTTTGAATGTTCTTTCTGCCTGGAAACTTAGAAAAGTCCATGGTGTCCAAAAAGCATCCCTTTACGTCAAAAGCGGTTTTAGAACAGCGATAGTAAATCAGAACCACTTGCAGAATTGAGTGATAATGATTCGTGGGGGAAATTCGTCATCAGACACTGAAAACGATTTTGCGACTTTTCTCAGCGATGTGCGAATTTGCCTCTGTATTTCAAATTTCAGTGTTTTTGGTTTGATTATATTATTGAATTAAATTTATTAATATTATATTATTATTTTTATGATTATTTATTAAATTATAATTTATGATTTCGTGTTTCAAATTTTATCCTACCCGGGATGTTTACTAGACTCTTGTTCGGACAGATTTCAGTGAGTTATTCCTAAAAATTACAGGCCTACAATAAAAAACTACATATTTCCATGCAAAAAAATGGTACCGCTTTCAGCACAAAAAATCGGAAAGAATCATACCGCCAAGGAGGTTAAAGTGGTTATAAAGCCTTAGAAAAACCCTCTGTGCTGCAGAATCACCCCAAGAATAAAGGGAGGCCCTTACCCTTACCTTATTGACCCCAGAAGAGGAGGAAAACCATTTCACAGAGCAGGTAAGTATAACAGGTATATTATTTGAATTAAAAAAAAAATTAAGGTTTATTGTTACTTTACATTTCTACAATAAAAAAAATTAAACAATAATATATAGCTGAAATCTAGCCAAGATATTCAAGAGGACTCATGCATAATTACGGCAATACACCAGCTGCATCAGCGTATTTCTGTGGCAGGTACAGCCAGGTATTTCAAACTAACCATGAACAAGAAGCCTGTAGAGGTTGACACTGTCCACAACTGTCTGTAGCTGTTTGCACATAACTGTACAAGGAGAGACAACCTGTGGTTAGGGACAAATGTACATCCTAGATGTGGTGTGCCCTCCAATTGGGCTTCCTCAGTAGGAACTACTAAGCCTGTGTCATCACACTACCGCCATGCTCAATGGAGACTGCTGTGTAGGTTGATGACAGATTTTAACAAAGCACACTATATTCACATTTATGTATGTGTATTTTATCTGCTGGGATTGAATACATTTTATATATGGAGAGCACTGTGTTTTGGCCTTTCTATGACATGTGAGCTATATCAGTTGATAATTGAGCACAATTCTTAGAGGAAGACATGGGTATCCTGATAGTTAAGCGAGGAGTCTAATCCTGAGAGGTTGAGTCACTGGGAGTGTCCAGATGAGCGTGTTTAAGTACAGTGCTCAGCATAAATGAGTACACCCCAACAGACATGTCAGAAAACCTTTACTTTACTTTCAGAAACAACATTTTCTATGGGACGCTATACTACAAAATACTCCCACAAATTAATTGTAAACATGGGCCATTATTTGTAAACAAGGTTTTTGCGCATACAAAAAAGTATTTTTCCTAACAAATTCATTCAAGACCATGTTGCAAAAATGAATACACCCCAATGAAAGTCTTAGGAGCAAAGCTAAATTTTAGAAAAAAAAATCCTAATTAACAAGAATTCAACTACAGGTGAGGCTAATTATTCATTAACCTCCCTGGCGGTATGATTATTTCAGATTTTTGGTGCTGAAAGCGGTACCATTTTTTTGCATGGAAATATGTATTTTTTTTATTGTAGGCTGTAATTTTTAGGAAAAACTCACTGAAATCTGTCCGAACAAGAGTCTAGTAAACATCCCGGGTATGATAAAATTTGAAACACAAAATCATAAATTATAATTTAATAAATAATCATAAAAATAATATAAAAATAATAAAAAATTTAATTCAATAATATAATCAAACCAAAAACACTGAAATGTGAAATAGAGCGCCAAGTTTGCACATTGCTGAGCTCAGTCGCAAAATCGTTTTCAGTGTCTGATGACGAATTTCCCCCACGAATCATTATCACTCAATTCTGCAAGTGGTTCTGATTTACTATCGCTGTTCTCTAGCTGATCTAAACCGCTTTTGACCTAAAGGGACACTTTTTGGACGCCATGGACATTTCTCAGTTTCCAGGCAGAAAGAACAGACAAAATGCAGGCAGGGCGCAGGACAAAGCACTAGGGACAATATGTATGTGAAATTGGTTGAGACAGCAATGTTTTACTAGGTAAAATGTAAAAAAAAAAAAATGAAATTTTTTAAAATTTTTAAATTTCCCGCCGCCGGCGGCTGCGGCGCCCGTACGTCCCGACGTCACAGGGACAGGACACAGAAGCCGGATGCCGGCATCGGCCGGAGGAGATGGCCGGGGACGCTGCAGGGGACACATCGTGGGAGCGCAGGGTAAGGTAAGTGAAGAACACTTGCCGGAGCAGTGCCTCAGGGTAAGCCCGAGTGTAGCTCGGGGTTACCGCTTTTGGTACTGAAATGTTACCCCGAGCTACACTCGGGAATACCGCCAGGGAGGTTAAGCAGGTGTCCAGCAGACAATTGATTACAAAAGGTGTTACATAACATAGAAAACCTCTTCCCATTTCATGCTGTTAGAAATGGCACCACATGGAAGAGAAATGTCACAAGGCTTGAGAAAGAAAATTATTTCTTTACACAAGAATGGTGAAGGCTACAAGAAAATCAGCAAAGCTTTACTTATCAGTCAGAATACTGTAACAAAAGTGATAGAAAAATTTAACATAGATGGAACTGCAACCATCTCACAGAGACATCCATGCAGTCCACAGAAGTTAATATCTCGACAGAAGCATCTTCTGATGAGAAGGGTTGAAGAAGATCGCCATGCAAATTCATTGAAGTTAGCTAAAGAAGTAGAAAGCTAAACTGGGGTGATTGTTTCCCCTGTCACAATATGGCGTACATTGCAGAGGAATGGCATGCATGGCTGTCATCCACGAAGAAAGCCTCTCCTCCTAAAGCCCATGCACAAAAATGCCTGCCTAGAATTTTCCAGGGCCTATGCTAAAAATGAAGATGATTACTGGGACTCTGTACTCTGGAGTGATGAGACCAAGATAAATGTTTTTGGAACTGGTGACTTCAAAGTTGTATGGCATTACAAAGGTGAGGAGTACAAAGAAAAATTTAAAGGCACCTACAGTGAAACATGGTGTTGGCAGTGTCCTCCTGTGGGGCTGCATGAGTGCTGCTGGTGTTGGGGAGCTGAATTTCATTGATGGTATTGTGAATTCATAGATGTACTGCTCCATATTGAAAGAGAAGATGCTACCATCACTCCGTGCCCTTGGTCGTGCACTTTTCCAACATTAAAATGATCGAAAACAAACATCTAAGGTCACTGTTGCATTTCTGAAGAAGCACAGGGTGAAAGTAATTCAGTGGCCAAGTCTCCTGATCTGAATTCAATGGAACACCTATAGGGAATTCTGAGGAGATAAGTTGAGCATCACCCTTTCATCCAGCACTAAAAGAGGTTGTTCTTGAAGAATGGAAAAATATAGATGTTGCAATATGTTGCCAACTTGTTCAGTCCATGGCTAGAAGACTTGGTGCTGTACTTACAAATCATGGAGGTCATACAAAATACTAGATGTAGTGGTTTTTGTTGTGTGGTGTATTCATTTTGCATCTAATTTGCACTAATTTGGGTAAAATTGAAAATTTTGGAACCTAAGTTATATTATTAACCTTACTTTCATGTAATGAGCTAAACAAATGTTCTATAAAACTCAGTTTTGTCAAAATTTTGGAAATTGTTTTTGAGTTTATTGAGATATTGATTAAAATATTACTTTTCAAAAGGGGTATACTCATTTATGCTGAGCACTGTGTATATGAGCTGAACAGGTTTTTCACCTGTTTGGTGGAGGTGCATTATCACGGAAGGAAGAAGTGAAGATATTTTCTCAACAAGTATTTTTCTCTGGATTTTCACTTTATTTTTGGACATTTACTTTATTTATTTGAATTACTCTTTGTATTGTGTTTTTGATGTTTATATTGTGATTTATAGTATGGTTGTATAGTATGGATTGAGATGGTTGCGCTACACTAATTATGTACTAAAAAAGTGTCAGCTTACTGTCTGTTGCTGATTGGAAACTCCTGGCTATACCCATAGCAGAAACATGGTTATCTGGGCCATGTATTCCAAGTTTCCAATCAGCGATGTACGGCCCTAATTGGCCACTTACAGGAGCCCTTTTAGACTTTAGTTATAATGAAGTAGTGTTAGAGCCTTTGTCCTCTGCAGCAATTCCCACTGGGCCATACCCACTGAGGGCTGAGCTCCAAATACCTGTTTATGCTGGCCAGAAACATCACAATCTACTTTAGATGGAAGGTCTTCATGGCTATAGGGGGGATTTACTAAAACTGGAGCACTCAGAATCTGGTGAGGAGATAGTAAATTCTGATTATAAGACACAATAAAGCTGAATGTTCACATAAGTGGTGTGTCACTATATACTATGTCTTTGGTATATGGGAGGAAGATATTCAGGAGGAGCATGCACCCATGAGTTCTAGAGTGAGGCAGCAGTGGTACTTGGAGCAGTAAAACACCTAATTGTGAGTATCCAGCTTGTAATGTGTTTTATTTAGATGGTCAGCAAACTTTACTAAGGCCCCATTCACACTTGCAAATGGGGCTGTTTTCACTTACCCGCTGGAGACTCAGCATAATTCCTCTTGATTAGTGGCAGGTGGGAAGACTATTTGAAAACAATGGGAGCCTGACTGCTCCCGCAGATATTCATGGCCATTTAACATGTAATTTCTCATGTGGGTAATCACAAATGGCTAAGTCTTATATGCAGGGCAATACAACAGCAGGTCCACTTTAATCCCCTTTTCCATAAACACCTTTATTTTGCACCCCATTCAGCTTTTGGTAGCAAATATACATTTCAAAGTTGGGGGTGGGGGCACGTGTGACTCAATCCTCTCCCCATGTAACAGCTCTGCTGGTTGGTGATTGGCCTAGTGCTGTCACATGGAGGGAAGGAAAAAGTTTTCAGCCCTGTGTATGCTCTGACTAGAGTGTCTTGAAGCTTACACAAGGCTTGGTGCTGCTTCCTTTACTCTGCTAACTTTGGCACTGACCGACAAGTGCCATTATGGTAAATGAAGGCCAAAGTATAGTTTTCCTTTAAGGACATAGCTCTCTTTTTCATCCCATCCAAATCTATTTTTTTCCTCTTGGGTTTTCCCACATCACTCACACATGACTTCAGCCAAGATGACAGAGCCTTCTGTCTCTGTTTATACGGAATTGAAGAATGATCTGTCCCAACATCATGTAAGAATTCAAGCTATGGCAACACTGGGATGTGGAATGTACTGACGGACAGAACAGAGCTGTCTACTAGTCTGTCAATATTCAACTAACTCTCAAACAATTGTACACAATAAATGAGCAATGGCCTCAAAATACCTTCCTGAATCTAATGCCAATGTCTTTTCAACTAAAACGGTTTGGATTCTAACAATGGGACTGGTCAATTGGATGGCCATGAGTCAGATATGACCCTCAAACCCTCACCCTTGGCCCTTAAATTTTTAGTGCAGCTTTAGATTAACATTTATTACTTTTTATGGAAATGGCAGAACTGTAGTGGCTATATATAGGCTCAACAGCTCTTTGCCCCTTTGGTATGTAGTTTTTTTTTGTGAAGCTAATTTTAGGCTGTGCTATTGGGGGCATATGCAGTCTTACCTTTTAAATGTACAGATCACCAAACAATAGAAAGGAGAGAATCTTGTTTAATCCTCTGATTCTGCTCAATTTCCCCTTACCCCCTACAATTTTGTAGATGCATTTAGACAAAATTGTTGGGAGAAGACCAGAAGATTGAAAAAAAAGGAGCAAAAATGTATCACACACAGTTTAAACATGGAATACAGCACTGCATGACTACAACAGCAATAATGCCACAAAGCCCTGTGAAATGCCTGGTTATTCTTCTCATTAGATTATGGTGACTATCCTGGGTCAGCAAGTTCTATTTAAGCCATTGTCCCTAGGGTTTGGCACACTTTGTTCGAGTGGCTGGTGTAGGGAGAGAGACCCCACTTGTCATGGACAGCAACTAGCAGTAGGGAAAGGTTCCTGATGAGGAGGGAAAGGCCAAGGACTTGCTCACCTTAAGTCTCCACTCTTGGGACTGGACTGGCCAGGCCACACTTCACCTTCTGAACAGATGCTGTTGGCACCTCTCCTTAGCACATCTATGATTATATTGAATTGTGAGTTATTCCCTTAACGTCACTCTTGCACTAGAGTGTTTGTAATGTTGGCAATCTGCTAAATTTAAAATTTTGCTACAAACGAACTCTGTGTGTTCACTATCCACACCATGCTGCACCTCCCCACAGATTCCTTCTCTTCTCCTGTAGTGGGGTGCTCACTTGCTTCTTCACTGATGTAATTAGGTGTAAGTGCAGGTCAGGCAGTAGTACTGTGAACCCAAGATAGTCATGATACATCCTAGGGGGTATGTCCATGACAGCCTGGATTCACAGAAAGTGGGTTAAATGGCACTGGTCATCATTCAACCAGGAAGGGGATCGCCATCCATGAAGGTAAGGATAGGGAAAAGCGTTGAACTGAAGGTAAGAATTTCAGCGAAAACTTCAGTTTTTTATTTTTACAGCAATTATTTTTACTTTCATTAAAAAATTAGTTCCAAAATAAATTCTTACCCTACTTGTACATGTGTTACTATACAAGTTCTAGGAATTGTTGCAGCAGAATACCAGTGCCTATATTGGTGACCCTGTTGCCAAAAACATATTCTCTGTAAAAAAAAAAGAACGCAAATACTCACCTTTACCACTGCATGAGCTGCTGAATGCTGCTTGATTGCAGAGGTATTGTCTGTTGAAGTCTATTAATAAGCCAAAACCTCAGGAGTTTCAGTCTCCTGTGTCCCCTGCCGTGCTCAATGTTTTCTACCTCCAACTTCCATTTAAGTACAGGATTTTAAGGGATTTCCCCTCTCTTGTCATCAGGACAAAAAGTGAGAGGAAAGCCAAATTTTTATGTTTGTCACCCAAACAGGAATATAGGGAATACTTTCTATGTGGGCTCCTATTCCGGTGAGGACTCTCATATATGCAATTTCCTTGGGGAGGGGAGGTTCCTTCTAGCTTCCTATTATGCCTCTGGGACAGGATCTGCAGGGAAATCTCCCCTTGGGGGACAGATTTTATAACCAGTCTCCACTCTATTCAAAACTCAGATTCCTCCGGAGTTTTACTTTATACCGTTTCAGGGATGATTACCACAACTTGACATCTTTTGACCAACTTTATATAAATATATATATATATATATATATACACACACACACACACACTATATTGCCAAAAGTATTGGGACGCCTGCCTTTACACAGACATGAATTTTAATGGAATCCCAGTCTTATTTCGTAGGGTTCAATATTGGGTTGGCCCACCCTTTTCAGCTATGACAATTTCCTCTGTTCTGGGAAGGCTGTCCACAAGGTTTAGTTGTGTGTCTATGGGAATGTTTGACCATTCTTCCAGACGAGGTCAGGCACTGATGTCGGACAAGAAGGCCTGGCTTGCAAGCTCCTCTCTAATTCATTCCCAAGGTGTTCTATTGAGTTGAGGTCAGTCATGCTCCTTCACCCCAAACTTGCTTATCCATGTCTTTATGGACCTTGCTTTGTGCACTGGTGTGCAGTCATGTTGGAACAGGAAGGGACCATCCCAAAACTATTCCCACAAAGTTGGGAGCATGAAATTGTCCAAAATGTCTTGGTGTGCTGACATCTCAAGAGTTCCCTTCCCTTCACTGGAACTAGCTGGTCAAGCCCAACCCCTGAAAAACAACTCCACACCATAATCCATAATCCCTCCTCCACCAAACTTTATACTTGGCACAATGCAGTCAGGCAAATACAGTTCTCCTGGCAACCGCCAAACCCAGACACGTCCATCCGATTGCCAGACAGAGAAACATGATTCATCACTTCAAAGAACACGTCTCTACTGCTCTACAGTCCAGTAGTGGCGTGTTTTATACCACTGCATCCGACGCTTTGCATTCCACTTGGTGATGTAAGGCTTGGATGTAGCTGCTTGGTTATGGAAACCCATTCCATGAAGCTCTCTATGCACTGTTGTTGTGCTAATCTGAAGACTACAGGAAGTTTGGATGTCTTTAGCTATTGACTTTGCAGACAGTTGGTAACTTCTGTGCACTGTGGACTTCAGCATGCACTGACCCCGCTCTGTCATTTTATGTGGCCTACCACTTCGTGGTGTAGAGAATACTGCATTAAGGAATGGCCATAGTATTACAGAGCCCTGTTTAAGTTTTAGCATAGTTCGACCTTACTAAAAAAAATGGATCTTATTTTCTTCTATAAATTCTCCAAGGGAAGCTGACAGCAAGAAATGAGCAGCCTTGTGATTGGAGATCTTATCTAACACCCCAGTTTTCTTGCTTCAAAAATTACAGCAAAGTGAAAAGTTCATGTTGTCCAGCACAGTGCAGAGCCCTTATTATCCATCACAATGCAGAGCCCATATAGTCCAGCACAGAGCCATATTGTGCCACAGCGCAGAGCCCAAATTGTTCAGTACAGCAAATGGCCCATATTGTCCAGCAGAGTACAGAGCCAATATTGTCCAGCACATTACAGAGCCCATATTGTTTAGCACACGCAGAGCCCATATTGTTTAGCACAATGCATAGCCCATGAGCTGAAATTAGTTATTTCAACTGTAAGTTCAGTAGACTTCTCCTTTACTATCCAAATTAAAAAGGAATTACATACTAGTCCTGATTTATCGTGTTTCAAACAGAAAAGCACACTTAAAGTGGTTGTAAACCTCAGACATAAAATATGAACAAAGCATATCCTTATATAGTGTGTAATTGCCTTAATTAAGAGCACCAAGTGTCATTTCTGTCTGGTGCTTGGTTCCTTTGCTATCAACATGAATCACTTTTGGCCAGTTTTCCTAACACCAAGAGAAAAATGATGATGGGGAGGGACCTCCAGCAGATTGACAGTGTCTGCACTGTTCCAGGGTGATGTGTGAAGGGTGTGTCTCTTCCCTCCAATCAGAACTCAAATCTCTCCTCACTGAGCTCTGCAGTGTATAATTTTAGCTCTCTGCCCCCTTTTTCTGAACTCTCAGACAAGCTTTGTAAATTCTGGACTTTGATTGGATGTAGAGAAGAGAAATCTGTAGATAGCCAGGTATATCTTATGTAGGAGGATTTGGTTCATCTCTATGTATCACCTGAGGCCAGTCACTTTACTGCGTAAATATAAGAGTTTGGAGATCTTCTCTAACACCACTTTAAGGAATGCTAAACTAGCCTTTCGGTTAAACTTTTATGTCATTTTAGCATGCCTTAAAGGCTATTAGCACACCTTATGTGCCATTGAAGCTTGAAAAGTGAGGACCACATTGTTTCTCATAGTCAATCCCCAACCCTTCACAACTGAGCTATGCACAAAGCAGAACATGTAGGTATTATTCAAATTCTCAAATCTTAACTATCAAAGTTTATCAATTTTCACCATTGCAAATTAAGTTTATAGTAGGGAAAAAAACCTGAAAAATCAATTTTGGTTCAGGAAATTTAAAATAAAGAATAAAACTATCTGAAATATGTCAAACTAATAAAGTTAGTATCAGCATAATCAAAGCATAAAATTGTTCAGTGTGGGTGTACTTTGCCAATTGTCCATAAAGTGTCGTAATAAGTGAACTACTTCTTCTGAGCAGATTACAGGTCCCTACACCCACATTTCCTTCTTAATTATCTCCACAAGGATGAGATAGTTAGGTATGATCTGTGGCTTTTTCCTGGTGTCACTGTGCCCACACACCTTCTGTAATTCATGAGCTATCACACACCTTTCATGTTAGTTAGGCTACCTAATTATCTATTGTGAAAGATAGAAAATCCTGTCAGCCAATCAGAGTGGCTCTTTCACAGGGAATATTTGATTAAAGATATTTATATGTGTGGTCGTATTTGAACATGCTTGTTTCTTAGAGCTTATTTTATTATTCTGGTAGAAGGGAAAGGATTTAACTATTCAGGAATTGTGGAAAATCTTAAAACATATTAAGCTATATTTAAAGTGGAGCTTAGCTCTGATTAAAAGAGCAGGAAAGATTTTGATTGCAGTTAAGATACACTATGTCTTTCCTGCAATAAAGGCTTCTTTTGCACCTCCTTGCAAGATGCTTTAGAATGTATGTATGCGGATGGAAACAGGTTATAATTAGTTAGATAGGTGCTGCCCCGTCCGGGAAGGTAAGGGTTAATGCCTTTCCCATTTGTATGGCTTTTGGTGGTATCTTTGGGTCCGGCCAACTTCTATGTATATATAAAGTGACAGTGGGCCACGTCCTGAGCTTTCTTTTTCCCTGGTTCCCCCATAGGAGTCCTCAAGACTTGCGGCTTGTCCATCTCGTAGTGATCCATGAAGGATACAGCTAATTATGTGCGTGAAGGATGTGAGAGCCATCTAACTTGGGGTTCGACCCGAAAGATACCAGCAACTGCAGAATGCCACTAATGGACCTTTCTTTACATGGACTACACCTGTGCAGGTATGCCCAGGGGTGTATTTACCACAAGGCAAACAAGGCACTTGCCTAGGGCGGCATTTTTCAGGGGGGGCAGCACCTCCCCTCAGAAGAAGAGATGGAAGAAGGGACACATGAGATGGGAACCAGGTGGAACCTGAGAGAGGCTGCAGGCTGCTTGATGGTGTAAGTAGAGCCTGACTCTCATTCCCAGGGATGTCCGGAGTCATGAAGATGAATGTCTTTCTTTCTATCTATATGGGGGGGCAAGGGTGTTGTTGGTCAATGTCCGGCTCTCTCCATGGGATGGGGAAGGGGGTGTGGTGTTGGTCAGTATCCGTGAGGGCAGACGATTTTTCTGTTGCCTAGGGCAGCACAAAACCTAAACACACCACTGGGTATGCCACAGCAGCACATAGTCTGGTTATGAGTGGAGACTAAGGGCTTAGGAATGTTGACTGTTTTTTTAAAGTTTTGCTGGACTGTCTTGTCTGCTTTGGACTGTTTTGTACTGTACATTATTTTCTACAGTAAAATATTGAAACGTGACCTTCTGCCTGGTCTGAAGTGATTTTATAAGTGGTGCATTGCAAGTAACTGGCACTGTTGCACACATAGTCCACAGTTTGGGTCACTGTCACAATGGAGTATGAATTAGTTAACATGTTAAGAGTCACCCATGCAAGTTATACATGTGATTGCCATGAGCAACAGAAGGTACAGTAAGCAAGCAGCCTGTCGAAATGTGTACCTGTTAAAGGTGGAATTGCCTCTAGCTGCGGGGGAAATGTTGTCTGCATTCCCTATACCGCATTCCATTTCCCATAGCATCTGAAGCAGAACTGCACTGCAGAGGTCCCCATCCTGTACAGAGGTATGGAAGTTCAAGAGTTAAAGTCAAGTGCACGTTGGAGCCTGCACTATGTGCATAGCGGGGTTCCATGCTGCTCCCAGGACCAGTAGTGGGTCAGGTGGCTGTGGTCAATGTTCGACAAGGCCTGCCTAATTGCAAGCTAGAGTTTGAAGATGTACATTTACACTGGGATGCAAGAGTTAACCAGAGAACAGCTGTGGTGCAAGTGTACACAGTGTATCGGTCATCTCTAAGAGTAGAAGCCCGCCTTAAGGTCGAGTATTCCCTGACAGCAACCTCCCTGATGAAATGGCAAAAGAGTAAAAGTACCCTATGTGCGGGAAGTAGAGTGATCCTGATTTAAGTGCATAGCATAGCCCAGAAGAACCCACCACAGGGTAGGCCTCTTATGTCACCCAAACTTGGAGCCTAACGAGTTCATTGGGAAACATGGAGAACGTGACGAACACCCATCCACCCTACCTTCCCCCCTGCCTGCACGGAGCTCAGTGTATATACTTTGCACATCTCAGGGCCCGGATGAATGAACTCCTACATGCACAAGGGTATGTCATCCTGGCCAGGTCAATCAAGATGGCTGAAGACCCTAAAACCAGAAGAACTCAAGGATGTTGGATCTGATGAAGAAATTTGCAGACATTGCACCATTGAAAGGAAAGAGTATTGAAGAGTTTAGTTCTACTTTAGCTAATTTATAAATTGGTGAGATATAGGTATTGGAGCATTACACTGGCTGAGATACGAAAAAGTTACGATTAGTTCCACCATGTAGCAATATGGAGGAGTCTCTGGAATACTAAGTTGCACTAGCTGGTAATGTTGAAAGTGGAATCTGTAATTCCGGTTGTCCTCCTCTGAAAGACCTACTGCTGCCTAAAGGGGGAACCCCTTTGTCTTTCTATTGACAGCACCACCAAAAAAGTTGCTGTATTTCTAAAACATCCAGTGAAACAGACTCCAGATCTGTTTTGCCATCTCTCATCCCTCTTTTTTTGGGCAAGTTATTAAAACCTTTCCAGAGGGGAAATAGACTAGAAATAGACAATAAAAGACATTTTCTAGTAAAGACTGTTTCACATGGAGGGCAGTGCTTACTGTCCTCTGAAAAGTGATTCACTGTGGATTGCTTTTTAGAAGGTGTCAAAGCAGTGGCTGGCAGGTGTTCTCAGAAGGTGGTTGTTTTTTTAAATCTGAAGAGGGATTAAAATCCCGTTATGATTACTATTATACCTGTTATCTTGTTTTTATGTGATTTTAATGAAATTTGTTGAAAACAAAATGTATTTTATAACCTATGTACTGATATCTGTTCCTTAGAAGTCTCCTTCCAAACTGATTTTTTAAGACGTGGCATGGTTTATCTTGGGGTCAAAATACTCAATGCTACTGTTCACTATTTGGTGGGTATATAATGCTTTTACTTGTTACAACCTACCAGTTAAACTATGCAAGTTCCATATAATATCCACTTAGCCCTGGTTCACACCGGTGTGACTTCAGGTGCGACATGTAATTTACAAATTGCACCTGAAGTTGTATCCAGGGGTGGACTGACAACTCATGGGGCCCTCGGGCAATAGGGGATCATGGGGCCCCTGTGTCCTTGCCCAAACTCAAAAAAGCCTATGAAAAAGGTACCAAAGGCATCTCATGGGGCCCCCTACTGACCTCGGGCCCTCGGGCACTGCCCGAGTTTCCAAATGGTCAGTCCGCCCCTGGTTGTATCTAATGTATTTCTATGCGATTTGAAGTAGTGCAATTTCAAAAATAGTTTCTGCACTACTTTTTTCCTATTCCATTGCGACTTGCATTGACTTCTGTTAAATGAATTTGCAAGGCTCAGTGAAATCGAAGATACAAATAGAAATGATCTGCATCTTTGAAACTTCGATTTCAAAGTTGCATTCAGTGTGACCCAGGGCTTAATCTCCAGAAGATTTTACCCCCTTCATGACCAGCATTTCTTGCTATTCGGCACTGTGCTACTTTAACTGGCAATTGCACAGTCGTGCAACACTTTACCCAAATTAAATATGTTATTTTTTTTAAAACAAATAGAGCTTTCTTTTGGTGGTATTTAATCACTACTGGGTTTTTTTCATTTTTTATTATATAAAGTGAAAAAAAGGAAAATTTTGAAAAAACAAACAATATGTTTTACTTTCTGCTAAAACACATCCAATAATAAAATTTTAAAAGTCCAATTTCTTCATAAATTTAGGCCAAAATGTGTTCTGCTACATATCTTTGGTAAAAGAAAATCCCAAATAATTTGTTTGTGTGAAATGTAAGAAAATATTTATACTAGTAATGGCAGCGATCAGCGACTGTGAGTGCGGAAAGCAATCTGACACTAACTGACATAAACTTACACTTTATGGGAACTGACTAACTGATACTGACATCTCCAGTGACAGCTTCAGGGACATCTCCAGTGACACTAACACAGGGATCTTTGCCAATATTATACACTGTCACTGTATTAATAACACCAGCTGGGAAAGGGTTAACATCTAGGGGCAATCAAAGGGTTAACTGTGGGCCTAACAATGTTTATTGTGTGTAGTGTGTGCTGCTTTTACTGAGCAGTGTGCTTGTTTTTACTCCCTGATTTGCAAGGAGAAAAAACTGGCACATCAGTACTGTCTGTATAGAGAGCCCTATGTTGTTTACCAACACAGGGTTCCCTTCTGTCATTCTCTCGGCCGATCAGCAGGTCCTGCCCATAAATCATTGGCCGGGACACGCTGATCAGCTTGCTCTGTAGCGAATGACAACACAGCCAAGGCAGCGCGCATTCGTGCATTACCTACCTGGAAATGCTGGATCACGTACTGTATATACGTGATCCAGCGCAGCAGGGCCACACTGTAGCAGTAAAGCTACAGTGCACAGTCTGGAAATGGTTATTTTGTGTATATATAGTATATTATATATAATATAGTACATAGAAAATCATATAAAAAGCCAGAAGTGCATTTCACTAGGCCTTCTCTCACAAATACTCCATTTTTGGAACTTTTTGTTCTGGTATTTGGTGCCAGCCAACAGGTTTACTTTATGGTGGCAGTTCACTTCAGTTATTATACTCCTCCAACTCCCCCTCCAAACTGCATTTATTTATTTCAGGTACTTATATAGCACCATCAATTTATGCAGCACTTTACATATATGTTGTACATTCACATCAGCCCCTAACCCTCAAGGGGTGTACAATCTAAGGTCCCTAACTTACATTCATATACTAGGGCCAATTTATACAGGATCCAAATTAACCTACCAGCATGTCTTTGGAGCGTGGGAGGAAACTGGAGTACCTGGAGGAAACCCATGCAGGCACAGGGAAAGCATGCAAACTCCAGGCAGGTGGTGCTGTGGCTGGGATTTGAACCAATGACCTTAGTATTGCCAAGTGGAAGTGGTAACCATTTAGCCACTGTGCATTTGCCCAGAAAAGCAGATGACATTATGGTCCTTCTGGGTATGTAGATAATGTGACCTACTCTAGAGTTGCTGATTGGCCACTCAGGCAGCCAGTAAAATGATATGAGGGCAGGTAGAGGGTCATAACTTGGAGCTTATGCAGAGATCTTGTTTATTCCCACAGGCCAATGAAATGGCAGACGAGTGAAGAAAAGGGTATGTGTATCTAGGGGGGCCAGCATCATAGTGAACCTGTTATTTTGGGCTGAATAGGTAAAGCAAAGGTATACTTTACATTTGAAGAGAGAGAGCTGAGCATGGATATGTGAAGCAAGTATTTCTTACTGCAGATTTGTCTGGATGACAAGCCGGTAGAAGCTCTGTGGCTGACTCACTTACAATGCACAGAAATTTGCCTTACAAATGGAATTAATTCAGTTTGTGGGGAGTTCAAATCATTTGCATACCCGTGAATCTATATTTTACAACTTTATTTTCATATTTCAAAGACGGTTCTATAAATGAGATAGCTCTGAATTTTTAAAGTGTGCTTGTTGGCAGTACACAACAGAGATGGCTAATTTATTTTGGCCAGACCAATATTTTACAGATTGAAGCCCAATATGTCAGCCTAGAAATTAATGACATATTTGTGGCACAATGGCTTCTGACAAAATGATGACCAGGCTATATATACTGTAGGTAATTTTAAAAGCTTACTTACTGTACTAAGTGGCCCTAATTTTCATCCTAGAATTTGTCTAGTGCCTGCTCTGCTAGCTAAAAAACTCAAAGCAGATGTGAAAAGAAATAATGAACGTATTATGCATTTTATTTTAAATTATGCAATTTATTTTAAATGCAACTAATGAAATTAAACCCAAAACCAAAAATATATTACATTGCAGTTTACCAATCATTAGATGTGGTGGCTGCATCAGTTTTCTTTTCTTTGGCTTTTTTTCCCTTTGTTTTTGCCTGTTGATCTGGCCAGTAATATACCTCCTGTATTAGTGAGACACCCCTTTGGAGGAATGAGCACAGGACACAGCAGACAGCAGCATTGTTAGTCTAGGTGGGATGGGAATGTTAAATGTATTAGCAGTTTTGAATACAATAACAAACAGAAGCCAAATTCCAGCTCACACTTTATAATCAGTTACAGCAAGCAGTTTTTGTTTCCTTTTGGGATAAAGATTTACATGAATAAATAAAAAACGATCATTTTAACCACCTCTCTTAGTGGTAAATTAATTTTCTTATCCATGTAAACTGATTCAGTCTGCTGGAGAGCTTGAACTTCTGAAAAACAGCAGAGGTGCTGGCTGAAACACCAGCTAAAAATAGGAAAAAGGAGACCTAAAAATGGAAACTAATACAACCATCACATCTAAAAATTGGTAAGCTGCAATATAAAAAATGTTTTGTTTTGGGTTTAATAATGCTTTAATTCCAGCCACTTGTAATCCCTAATACAGCAGCACTACAGATACCAAACTTTTTAATTATTGTTTATACAATATACAATATAATTGTTTAGGGTCAATTTGGTTTTATTATCTTTAGAGGTTTATATACTTTAAAATGTATATTTTGTATGGCTAACTGCTGGTAATGTAAAATAATGTAAAATATTTATCTTACAAAGAAATTGCGCACAAGGTACAACCATGGGAAAAGTGATTCACAGAGCATTATGGATTTTCTAAAAAGACAGGACAGTGGAAACTGTTAACCTTTAAACTCTCTTTTATTGGAGGTCTAAGAACAGAGGATGAGGAAGGGGGAGAGGGAGAGATCAGGGAGAAGTCAATTGTCTGACTCATTCAACTGTATGTAAATGTGCAGTGGAGCTTTTTATACAGAGCGTGTTAACAGGCTTTTTAAACAAAACAGGAACAGAAAAGTAAACATTTGAAAAAGAGCATGGAGCTCCATCTGTAAATATTTAATATCTACCTAAAAAAAAATTAAAAGCATACCTACAAGATAACTAAGAAAACAAACAGTACATTCATCTTATTGTCCTACCCATCCTCAACTCCACCCCAGATGTTACCTGAATCAGATGGCCATGGCCCACAATGCTTTACTTAGTCACTCACAATGGTTTTCTTTGGGGCCACCTCCCAGGCTTCTCCTATATAAGGAAACAACTTCATAGATGCCAGCGACGCTCAACTGCCCAGCCACAGGCTGGTGAAAATCAGAATTCTGGAAATCACATTTTCCAGCCAAATCAGGTAAGTATGCATTTGGGGCATGGGGGTTCCTTAGCTTAAGGGGATAGCCAAAAAAGAATAACTATATTATCTCTGAAAGTACAGTTATCCTTTAAATATACCAATGAAAGTAGCCAGATAGTTATCTAAGGAAGCTATTGGTCTTGCAACAATGGCATTCTAGATTCAGCTCTCCCTAGAAACACTGCGTAATGTTTGTACAGTATTCCCACCATTTGTATAATTTTTTGGGAAAAATAACTGCTAGTGTCTTTCCTCAATTGGCTGTAGAAAAAGAGCAGTGCTTAGAATCCTTCATCCACTAAGTAAACACGTCCAATCATCAATAGACTGGTTGGTTCATCTGACCATTTATGAAATAACCAGGGGGTACTTCTGCTTCTTTAATTCCAGAAGGCTCTGTCCTGTATCCTTGGTCCACTGAAAAAATGCATACCCACATTGAAGAAAAATATATTTTAAATTTATTTTAAATATATTTTCCCCAAATATATTGACATATATTTGAAATACTACAATTTTGGCCGTATTCAATATATTTAAAAAATATATTTTAATGTACATATACTGTACACATACATACATTTAAGTACATGTATGTACATGTATGTTGAAATGTGTCTTTGAAAATACATTTAATCTACATTTTTTGAATGTAGGAATATATTTTGGAACAAATATATGTAAAAACTTTTGTTAAAATTACTTTTTTGTTAAAAACAAATCTGAAGAACACATTTAAATATAAATATATTTTTAAATATATGCCTTTAGAAAATATATTTAAATTTACATTTTTTTAGAATACATGTTAAAATAGATTAGTGTATGCCAATATATCGTAAATATATATGTCACATATATATATTTTTTTTTTCTAAATATATTGGAAATATATTTCTCTTCCATGTGGGTACAGTCACCATTTGGACACCTTATAAATTAATTAGGGTAGTCTTGTTAGCAAAGCTTGGTATTTTTGCTTCAGAAAAATGTTTCACTAGACAATACTTTTAAATACTGTAAGACAAATCTGTATATATAGGCACAGGTATTGCAAAAATGAGAGTAGAAATTTGAATTTGTTTGTTCCAGTGTATGCCAGACTAGTTGTAAAAATGTGTGAAATGAAAGAAAGAGAGCACCACACTAGTTCCAAGTAAGTCCATTAGTTCTTTATTAATGCTAGTAGAGGTTACAAAGTATCCAAGGAGTTTTGGGGGCTCACTGGTCCACTATCTTTAGAGGGGAAAGCGTGAATATAAGGCTTGTTCTAGTCATTGATCTACACTTTTTCTAACTCCTAGTGGCATTAATAAAAGTCTACTAGACTTACTTGGATCTAGTGTGGTGTTCTCTTCCTTTCACTTCACTCACTATTGGCATCCTGCAGACCCCCTTGGGCTTGATGGAATCTAGGAATCAGCCTTTCTCTTTTCATTTTTTGAAAACGACTCCTCTGACTATTGAGAACCACGTCTTCAACTAGGGTCCAGCGCTCCACCAACACCTCTAACCCTTGAACTTGTACATTCAACTTCAACCACTTGACTCATTCCAAAGAGAACCAAAATAGAATATTTAAATATCAAATTTCAGAATTGAACATAATTGAATGCACTTGGCATGAGCCTGCATATCTACAGATGATAATCAACAAGGAGCTTTGAAGCAATATGCTGACAAATGTGATCTCTACTATTAAGCCCTAATGAGTGAAACATATTAGGATTGAAAGCCTTGAGGCAGACACTTGTCAAAGCACATTTGTACAAGGAAGTTAAGGAAGATGTACAGGGGTTAGACCAGCCTTTCTCAACCTTTTCAAAACAGAGGAACCGTTGACATAACTTTCCGGTCTCAGGGAACCCCTGCTAAAAATGACTATATCTATAACTGATATATTAGAGGTACGAATGTGCCTTACACTTGTGGTCATTGGGAAGAATTACCCCCTTAAAGATCGTTAAAAAGATCAACGGTGTCAGTGGGAACTTACCTGAGAGGCAAAAATTTCTGATTGCTCAAGGAACCCCTAACAACTTCTGCAGGAACCTTAGGGTTCCACGGAACCCTAGTTGAGAAACCCTGGGTTAGACAAAAGAATGGAAACTCTACATTGTTTGCAGGTATGAAAGTGATAACATGTGTTCCATTGAAATCAGAAGTGATGTAACAGTCTTTTGCTTGTGTTGTGTGAAGAGACACCTAGCTAACAGGTGGGAATCCTCACTTTCACCATTCACTGTGTGCGCTGCTGAAGACTGAGCTTGAGCTCTGCAGACATTTTTGCAGCAGTTGTTTTCTTATTCTGGATCACAATCCTGCGCAATGACCTTTTGTCTCTTTTGGCTAGTTGACCACGTTGACCGCACATATGCTTATCAGACATTTTCCAAGAAATTGTATATGTCACCATAACCTTTGGTACTGTACCAGGGGCGGACTGACAACTCATGGGGCCCCCAGGCAATAGGGGCTCATGGGGCCCCTGTGTCCTCACCCACACCCAAAAAAGCCTATGAAAAAGCCAATTAAAGGTACCAGGGGCATCTCACGGGGGCCCCCTACTGACCTCGGGCCCTCGGGCAGTCCCCTGTACTGTACCTCGATAAATTGGCAACTTCAGTCACAGAAATCAAAATTCCAAAATGTATTCAGAGGGTTACCCAGTTATATCAATCACTATTATCAGTTATCAGTCACCTGCTGTAGAAGTAACCAGTTAAATTTGCAATATTTGATGTTTCAATAAATATAATATCTTTTTTATTGAGAAGAAAAAAGAAATAGCTAACTGATCATGTAGCGAATATCAGACATTACCTTTTTTATTTTAATTTCAAGTCACAGATGTTTTGGTCCAGTTCCCATAAATTTCTATTGGCGCTAGCAATAGGCTTGCATTATTTGGATTGCATACTCCTTAGGATGGTAATCAATTTGCATGCTTCTGTATTGTATGCAATAAAATAGATGCTATACTCATGTGGGCAGGGAAACAACCCCAGTCAGTTCTTCATTGGTAAGAAATGCCATGTACAGGTTAATTCAGTTGAATAGAAAACACACAATTCAAGCAAAAGTGTATAAAAGAACTGCTAATATCCCTCGCAATTATGCATGCTAATATGCAGGGATTGGACAAAATGATGGAAACACCAGCTAAAAGAATGAAATAGTTACTTAATATGGTGTTGGACTGCCTTTGGCATTCAAGATAGCCTGAATTCTCCTGGGAATCGACACAAATATGTCTTGGATGGTGCATAATGGAAGCTGATAATACATGCAAAAATCATTCCAGTTCTCACACAGGTGGAAAACAAGCCTGAAATTTCTTCACCAAAACTGACCATAGTGGCTCTGTGAAATTGAGGTCTGCTGACTGTGTTACTTAGAGAAGGTGCGGGACTTCATCTACATGCTTGTCAAACCACTAGTTGACAACACCAGCTGTGTGAATCAGAGCATTATCGCATTGGTAAATGGCACTGTCGCCGGTAAACAATGTCTGCACCATGGAGTGCACATGGTTGGCCACAATTTGTACATAGTCACTAGCACTGACTCTAGCTTTCAAGGTGATGATGGGGCCTGCAGAAGACCAAGCTATGGCTGCCAAAACCATGATTGTGTTGCCACCATGATTTACCATTGGCACAAGACAGTCCTGGTCATAAGCTTTGGATGGTGTTCGCCACACGTAAACATGTCCTGTGGTTGTGAAGCTCGATTCATTGGACCAAATTACAGTCAATTTATGGGTTTTTCACCACTCTGCCCTCTTTTGAGCATTGTTATTGGTCACTAGTGCATGGCAAGTGCTGCTCGCCTGTGAATGTTTTGCTTATGGAGTTCCCTCTGTAGAGTTTTTGTGGACACGGGCTTTGGGAGACTGAGATTGACCATGACGGCCGTGCTTATGCTTGTCAGATGACAATTTCCCAGGAACTATATATGCCGTCATAACCTTTGATACTGTACTGACACCCCAAATAAATTGACAACTTCTGTCAAAGAGGCACCAGCTAAGCGGGCACCAACATTTCCCCCTTTTTGAAACTCAGTAAGCTCTGGCATGACTCCGTATTACTAGCAGTGCACGCAGTGAATGACGAAAGTGAGGCTTCCCACCTGTTAGCAATGTATCTCATCCCACAGATAAATAATGTTACATCACTTCCGCTTTCAATGCAAAACATGTTGTCACTTTCACACCTGCAAATCATGTAGTGTTTCCATATTTTTGCCCAACCCCTGTACATTTCAGGCTAAAGGAGACACCCAAGCTGGCTGTTTTTTTAGAAAATTCTATTTACTATAATAGCATCCTTTATTTCCAAACATTTCCAGGATGTCTTTACACTTTTACATATTTATCACTGAAATTTTATAAAAGACTTTGTAAATAAGCCATCTTGAAATTCAAAGTTGATTTAAGCTGTCCTTGTGACATCCAAAAGTTTCACATTTCATTCATTCTATTTTATTATATACACATTCAAACACACATGAACACTCTCAATGTTGTGTTTACACTGGTTGCTTATTTAATGAAACTGTTTTTAATATTTGTGTTATTTTTTTAATAGTAGTAGTACTGATATTATTTTTATTATAATCCTAATACTTGTTTTTGACATTGTCTTTTAATGTGAATAAGCTTTATTATTTTTGTATATTATTTGTCTCAGTATTATTTTGTTATCATGTAATTCAGTTTTACAAGAAAAATAAAATCATATTTTTTTATATGTCTACTATAAGAAAAACACTAAACAGTGATTATGAAGAGTGGTCATGCAGGAAATGAATGTGTAAAACTAAAACTGCTGCTCTTCTCACATTTCCAAATTGTAACCTGATGCGTGTTTCTACAGCAATGTTCTGTAAACTAACAAGACAAAAGCTAAGAAAAAAAGTTGAAAACGTTCTATAATAGATATGAATCACAAAACACCAAAGCTTCATTGCAACTGTGAAGCATGGTGGAGGGAGCTCAATTGTTTGGTTATTGATAGCTAGATATTATAGCGGGAACAATGAACTCAAAAACTAGTTCAGGAAAGGTTGCAAAACAAATATTGTCTACTGTTATGACTAACTTAAAACTTCATTTCACCCAGGAAACCATGTGTGTTTGTTGTTAGTAGACAGGGTTTTAAGGTTTTTAATAAATATTAAAACCCATGCTATTAAAAGATCTCTACCAGCAGCTGCATAAAATCAAAATGATTTGATTTATCTTGCGATATACCTTGTTTAAGGATTTTAAATGTATGAATATACCAATGTATCCACATTCCAATTTATATATTAAGGAAAAAGAAAACCAAAAATATTCCAAATATTTCAAATTAAAATCTTCCTTTTTATGTGTGTGTGTACATTTTATCCCAATCTTATATAAAGTATAATTTGTACATTTTATTTGCTGTAATTTTTCCTTTATCTTTTTGCAGTCTGGTATTACCTAATTTCCAAACTATCTGAATTTCTACTTCTACTTAAAATTCCAAGTACATCAAGTACACTTTTATTTTAGGTAAATGTTACAAAATTAATACATTTAGTATGCCTACATTTTTGGACATAAAACTGTTTGGATTTTCCACAGGGAATTAAGAGCAGAGTTCATTTGGAGTGGGTGGATAAAACAAGATAGGCTATCTCATTCATGTACACGGTGACATTAACATGTATGGCAAATATAAACTTTACATAAATAGAGCTTACAAATCTTGAATGGAAAAAAGAATATATATATATATATATATATATATATATATATATATATATATATATATATTTGTGGTGTGTGTGTGGGTGTTTTGTAGAAGCCTGCAAAATTATATTTGAAAAATGAAAAAACCCCAAAACATATGAGATAACATTGATTTCTTGAGGAAATCTATATCCTCACAAACAATAGCATCTCGGCCAGTAAATCAATTAAAACACACTATGGGCAGCCTCTCCTGGGTTCAAAATAGCTGAAAATGTAAAACAATATAATATAAATATATATATATATATATATATATATATATATATATATACACACACTTTGTATTGTTTTACATTTTATATAAATGACACATGATATACACAATGATATCTTTTAAGCCCATTTGTGTACTATAGTAATCTTTCAATGTAATGGTGCAGAATATTTTTATATGTAATTATATAATCTTGAACTAAATTTTTTCTTGATTTTTTAACTGGTTTCTATTGTATGGTATAACAGATGTCAGAACAGATGTTTATAGAGTTTTTATGACGCATGTTATGCCACAACATTAGAGCAAAAAAAAAAATGATGGAAAAAAAGAGAGTGCAATGTTCAGTTCTGTGTAAAGAAATATGCATTTGCAATGGCATTAAATATTATAACTGTGTGTGTGTGTTTTGATCGCAGAGATGTTAAAATATAAATTGAAAAACAGTTATTATGAGTGCAAATTGGCATGATATGTATCTGTTCCTTTTCATTTATGTACCACATTGTTTTCTTTTAATCTTTGATAAATGAAAAGTAGTTATCATGTTGTAATAATATATATTACATCATTTTGAATGTAAGGAAGACAAAAAACAAATCGAAATAACAATAATTATGTTTTCATAGTCACAGTTCAATAAACATGACTATTGAATTGTCACTTCACAGACTGTGAAACGTATTAAGGGTACATTCAATTAGACTAGGGTCAGTCACAAGGGAGCTTGTCATACCAGCTTTTTTATGTCTGTGATCCAATCAGACAGCAGGTGCTTCACCCATATCTGTGCTGTATTCATGACAATATCACAGCCATTCCCAATAGTTTCTCCAATGTTACATTGATTCATCAGATCAGTGAGCAACTGTGAATTTTCTTTTTTGGGGCGGGAGGGCAGATACAAAAAGCTCTCATGTGACTCTAACTAAAGTGTGAGATGAAAAAATAAAATACACAACATGCACAAAAAGTGTATACGTTGTTATTGTATTGTGCTTAGATCCAAAGCCAGTCTCTAAAATCATGCAATATATATGCTTTACCATGTTAATGAAATATCAAAACTTGTCTTCAGTGTGTCCAGAAAACCTTTTGATTCTGCCATTAATTTCCTTGTTCACTTATTTCCTGTTATGGTGTGACAACTGTCCCTCAACTGTACTCTTGCATTGTCACACTGTTACCTGCTCCCCTGGTGGAGATTACAAGGCTGTGCTGACACACATTGCCATGGTCAACCATGGACACTATCAGTAAACTGGTCAAGAGCAATAATGTGCAGCTGATGCTGGAGCGAGTATATATAATGTAGACAGAGAGTTGATAAAGATCATGGAGAAGTTTAGCAGTACGGAGATGAAAAAAAAGTAAAAAAAAAGGTAAAAATAGCAGTTT
Organism: Staurois parvus; assembly: GCF_062004578.1. Classification (NCBI taxonomy): domain Eukaryota; kingdom Metazoa; phylum Chordata; class Amphibia; order Anura; family Ranidae; genus Staurois; species Staurois parvus. Next base: position 620,907 of record NW_028318614.1, on the reverse strand, counting down.
ATCAAAAAAAGTAGAAACTGTTAATGACACACAGGGGTTATTCACTACAACTGGAGAGTGCAAAATCTGGTGCGGCTGTGCATAGTAGCCAATCAGCTCACAACTTCAGCTTTTTCAATTAAGCTTTGACAAAAAAAAATATGGAAACGATTGGTGTCTATGCAGAGCTGCACCAAATTTTGTGCTCTTCGGTTTTAGTAAATCAACCCCCCAGTGCTTTAGTAAATTGGATGTCTCCAGTCAGGGGTTAGATCTGTTTTAAGGCTCCATGTACACGGGACGATTGGAAAACACTTCTGACTACTGGAAAACGTAGGTTAAAAAAGTCTGTTTAGCTGCGTTATCATACCGTTTTCATGAGCGTTTATGAGCATTTGCGTTTAGAAGCGTTTTTTAAAGATAACCTCAGGAGACCTTCCAAAATGCCCAGAATGCACTGAAAAACAGTAAAAAATTAACTATTTCAGACATTTTGAGAGTTAATAGAGAGAGCAGAATCAGAGAGAGCAGTATATGCTGAGAATAGCTTTTTTTTGTGGTGTTTGGATGTGTTCCAGCTCATTTCTGTGCAGAAATGATTGCAGCAGTATCTAACATATTTTCTTTTCAGGCAAAACCTCAAAGTATGGTGTACCAGGTCCATTTGAGTACCGGGAAAATGCTTTCCATGCTTTTTTCATGATGAAAAAAGTCTCTGGACAGCATCTGGAAATGGAAGAGTTAAAAAAAATTTTCAAACGCAAATGGCGTTTGAAACGCTGACAAAATCTATTCCTGAACGCAAGTTTGTTGCGTTAAAAAAAACGACTGTAAACTAAACTGCCTGTAAACGTTTGTAAACAACATAGTGTACATGGACACATAGGAAAACATTAGGGAGAGTTCAGGGGCTGCTGAAAAAAAGGCAGAAAAGCTCCTGAACGTCAGTTTATCAGCTGCAGTGTACATGGAGCCTTATTGTATGTCAATCTCTTTAATTGTCAAAAAAAGACAGAAACAGTGCAGAAATCATTTTCACTACTAGAACCCACGCTGCATTTTCCAATAGCATCCAGCTGAGTAGCTCATAAAAGTTACTCACCCTCTCCTCCCATACCAAACAGGATCTTAAAAAAAGTCAGAGACAGAGGGTCTGAAAGAAAACTGTTTCTGCTTTCTTTTGAAAACATTATATGCTCTGTGACACAATTTGCATTGGTGTGGTCTGTATTGATATTTATTTATAAAATATTCTATTAAAATATTAAAAAAATTAAAAAAAACAGTACGTTTCATAATGTATATATTTTAGCAAAAGAAACAAAATAGACCTCAAGGTATTAATGAGGTTTCACAATGATCTGTAAAAATTTACTCTTTTCTGGTACAGGCAGAGAACACTCAGTATCCCAAAGTACCCCCTCCTCCCATACCAAACAGGATCTTAAAAAAAGTCAGAGACAGAGGGTCTGAAAGAAAACTGTTTCTGCTTTCTTTTGAAAACATTATATGCTCTGTGACACAATTTGCATTGGCGTGGGCTGTATTGATATTTATTTATAAAATATTCTATTAAAATATTTAAAAAATCAAAACATACAGTACGTTTCATAATGTATATATTTTAGCAAAAGAAACAAAATAGACCTCAAGGTATTAATGAGGTTTCACAATGATCTGTAAAAATGTACTCTTTTCTGGTACAGGCAGAGAACACACAGTATCCCAAAATGAGGATATCAAGTCAGGACATCTCTAACACAGTGTTTATAATAGGACCGCTAACAAGGGTTGTGAGTTTATGTTTCTGTTCAGTGCGTCTCAATCAGTGAATAGGCCATAGTAGTGATTTATTGCCCATAAAATGTTAATGGCCACACTCCACCTTCTGCTTTGCCTGTGCTGGAAAGCTATGTCATGTTTTCTTTGTAATAACTATAATAAGCAAATTGAGTCTTGTAATGACACAGTAATTCTGTTACCAACACATTGTAAATAGGCAATCAGATTTTCCTTAAAGTAATATGTAGAAGTGTGCTATTTACTAATGGGGAAGCAAATGCACACTTAGTGAATAAACTGTGTTTACTTCAATCAACCAATCATGTGCAAGCAAAAATCCTGCATTCTATTAAATTCCCTTTCACGTAACTTTTTTTTTTCTTTTGTGAACAAATCTTCATCTTCAAATGAATTAAACTGTATTAAGAAAAAAAACTGCTTGTGAGAGTCATTAAATTGCAGCTGCACCGCTGAAAGATCTTTCTGCTAATAGAAAGATTGGCTGAGAATACATGTTTGTGCCTGTTCTACACAAATGTGGTTTTGTGTCACATATGACATACACTCACCGTCTACTTTATTATGTACACCTTGCTAGTGCCGGGTTGGACTCCTTTTTGCCTTCAAAACTGCCTTCATTCTTCATGGCATAGATTCAACAAGGTGTTGGAAACATTCCTCAGAGATTTTGGTCCATATTGGCATGAGTTACAGTTGCCTTTCTATCATCTCGAACCAGTCTGCTTATTCTCCTCTGACCACTGACCATTTGGAAACTCGAGCACTGCCCAAGGGCCCGGGGTCAGTAGGGGGCCCCATGAGATGCCCCTGGTACCTTTTTCATAGGCTTTTTTGAGTTTGGGCAAAGACACAGGGGCCCCATGATCCCCTATTGCTGGGGGCCCCATGAGTTGTCAGTCCGCCCATGCCCTAACATCAACAAGGCATATTCGTCCACACAACTGCCGCTCACTGGCTATTTTCTCTTTTTCGGACCATTCTCTGTAAACCCTAGAGATGGTTGTCCATGAAAATCCCAGTAGATCAGCAGTTTTTTAAATACTCTGACCAGCCCATCTGGCACCAGCAACCATTCCACATTCAAAGTCACTTAAATCCCCTTTCTTCCCCATTCTGATGCTCGGTTTGAATTTCAGCATGTTGTCTTCACCACATCTAGATGCCTAAATGCACTAAGCTGCTGCCATGTGATTGGCTGATTAGCAGTTTGTGTTACCAAGCAATTGAACAGGTGTACCTAATAAAGTGGCTGGTGAGTAATGTAATGTCATGTGGCCCATGTGAAAATGGTTCCATTATGGAACAGTACAATTGTTGACTCACTTGGAGCCCAGTAACGATGCCTTCTATACATTGGAATGACTGTAGTGTGCTACCTTAAGACTTTCTGTATATTCTTGAATTTCTTTGAGTCTCTATCTTCTCTATGTTCTGTTAAATTTAATGCTGAACTCCAGGTATGATCGTAATTGCATACATACATTGGTCCAGCTTGGCACATTCCAGTATACATGTCTTATACCTGAGGGATCGCTGTGAATGCTGAGCCAGTACAATGATTGCTGCTGTTCTCCTGGTCTTGAGTTAGAAGGCTACCTCACTGCACACTGGCCGCAGGAGTCTCACCTTGCTCAGCACCACTGCCATTAACAGAACACCTTCTATTTTTTCACTAAATACAAGGCTTTCTCTGACTGGACAAAATCAAAAAGAGGAGTGGTGACATCACAATCGCCACCTCATCAAAGCAGAGAATACATTGCATATGTTGAAAAAAAGTACAAGGCATTCTGTGAATGGCATTGGTACCGAGCAACCCCCCCTGTGGTTAGTATGTAGTGGGGCAGCTGGCTGATAATCATAAGAAATATATTCACTAGTCATACAAGATTTGCCAGTTGTTTTAATTCCATTCACTATAACCTTAGTCATACTAACACATCAATGGCGATGTAACATCCCACATTTTAACATTTTAACATCACTGCTTTTAAATATGTACCATTCTGATAGAAAGATTTTAAAAAATCATGTTTATTAGCAGGGGCGGACTGACAACTTATGGGGCCCCTGGTCCTTGCCCACACTCAAAAAAGCCTATAAAAAAGGTACCAGGGGCATTTCATGGAGCCCCCTACTGACCCCGGACCCTCGGGCAGTGCCCGAGTGCTCGAATGGTCAGTCCGCCCCTGTTTATTAGACTTCTCAACACTAGTGTTGCTTAATAATACATCTGTACAATTTGCAGATTTATGGGTAGATCAGTCAAACAGGTCAAAATGTTTGGGATTCTGCTGATATCAGATCTGAACACCAAGGATGTCAATGAAGAAAAAGGGGAACCTACAGCAGCCAAATGCAAGAAAATGCCACAGCAAATCCACCATATGTCTGATGAAAGTGTTCATTTAAAAAAAAGAGAAGGAAAATGTGTGCAGTAGTGAGGAGTAGTTATTTTGTGTGGCTTTGAGGACAAGACTCAATTCTTTGATATGTAGCTTTGTGGGGTCCCTTAATTCTTTCCATGCTGTTATAGAATCATTAAGGGTAATTTATGGAACTCCCAAAGGCAACACCATACTTTGGCAGCACATACTTTGCTCTACATGTCAACATTTTTTAAATTGTATAACTACTAGTACCTTAGACGCACCTCATCTTTTGCCTTCCTTCTTGTGTGGTGGGATACAATCAGACATTTTTATCTTTTGTAGCTTGGATCAGAGTGGCAGAGGCTCTTAGAGGGATTTTCACCGCAGACCAGAGGCAGAAGGCCTTAACGTTATCTCCAAAATAAATATTGGTGTAGAGAGATCAGCATTTAAGAGCACTACATCCTAAATCAGGGGTGCTCAACATGTGGCCCGCGGGCTACAGGACTTCTCCAGAGCCTCTCCCATCCTCTGGAACTCCCTACCACAGCATGTCCGGTCAGCCCCCACCCTGTCTGCCTTTAGGCCAGTGGTTCTCAACCTTCCTAATGCCACGACCCTTTAATATAGTTCCTCCTGTTGTAGTGACCCCCAACCATAAAATTATTTACGCAGTAATTATAATTCATGAAGTGTTGTTTTACCTCCAATACTGCTGCTTTCAACACGGTAGCTGCTTTTAACAGAGTAGCTGCTTTCAACACAGCAGCTGCTCTCTACACAGTAGCTGCTCTTTACACATCGGAAATATGTGTTTTCCAATGGTCTCATGCGACCCCTATGAAAGGGTTGTTCGACCCCCAAAGGGGTTGCGACCCACAGGTTGAGAACCGCTGCTTTAGGCGATCTTTGAAAACTTGCTTCTTCAGGGAAGCCTACCCCACCTCCACCTAAGAACTGTACTTGAATCACCTCCGCCAGATCATCCCCCGCAGCTATCACCTTTTGTATCACTTCCCCCTTCCTGTAGATTGTAAGCTCCATGAGCAGGACCCTCCTATTCCTTCTGTACTGAAATGTATTGTTGCTGTATTGTCTCTCTTATATTGTAAAGCGCTGTGCAAACTTTTGGCGCTATATAAATCCTGTATAATAATAATATAAACTCTCCAGAACTTAAAGGGAGCCAATGCCAGGGGTAGGCTAGGGGATCAGATGCATAAATAGCCTATGGATAACGCTCTGGAGATGCAGCCTTCCTCAGATGGGGAGATCAACAAACTGGAAGAAAGCATACAGGTGGCGCAAACACCGAGTGCATTATCCAAGGTTTATTAAAAGTATAAAAGGACAAAAAATATACTCACAAACATAGCATGTGTATAAAACCTAAAGGGTCATGGAGATGGCCACAAGGATGGCAGAGTGTCCGACTGATGGTGCGGCTCTGAGGAAAGGTATTTGTCCCCGAAACGCGTCAGTAGGCCGACCGCACCATCAGTCGGACACTCTGCCATCCTTGTGGCCATCTCCACGGCCCTTTAGGTTTTATGTTATGTTTGTGAGTATATTTTTTGTCCTTTTATACTTTTAACAAACCTTGGATAATGCACTCGGTGCGCCAGTTTTTGTAACTCGCCCCTATGTTTATTTCTGCGGAAGCATTGTACAATTAAATAAAAAGGCATCATCTCCAACAATTTTCCACTGTGGACTATTCATCAGTGGGAGCACAATTTAGAAATGAAAATGTTCCAGTCTGCTTTATGACACCATGATCTTGCTTCATATGTGACAGCATTTGATTTGATACATAAACCCAATAACTTGGACGTCTTTAATTATTTTTTCTCTATTTTGTGAAATCCATCATACTAGCTGACACATGAATGCCTCCAATATTGACCTTTAATGTAATCTCCCTCTATCTCTCTGATCATTGACCTTAATATAAGAAAAGCTAGTTAAAATGGCAGTGCCTTCTGCTCACAAATCTTCATAAAGAGAACAGAAAATCTTACAGTGAGGTGTCCTACAGTCAGGAGCGGACTGACAACTCATGGGGCTCCCGGGCAATAGGGGATCATGGGGCCCCTGTGTCCTTGCCAAACTCAAAAAAGCCTATGAAAAGGGTACTAGGGACATCTCATGGGGTCCCCTACTGACCCGGGCCCTCAGGCAGTGCCCAAGTTTCCAAATGGTCAGTCCGCCCCTGCCTACAGTGGTGCTATTCACATTACCAACACTTCTTGTTATATAATAGTTATTGGTTATTTAAATCATGTGTTATCCCTAACTGAATGATAGTTTACTTAAAGTGGCTGTAAGCCCTCACATATACCCAATGAAGTGACTGGCCTTACAGCCATGAAAAAAATCCTTCTACTTAAGTTGTACATTTTTATCTATAGCGTCTTTCCCCTACATCCATTCAAAGTGCGGACTTTACACAGGATCTCTCAGCACTGAATAGCAGGGGGCGGGGAGCTGATGTTACATCAGTGAGGAGAGCTCTGAAAGGTGATTGGATGGAAGAGACACACCCCTCCACACAGCTCACAGGAACAGAGCTGAGGCTGTCAATCTGCTGAAAGTCCCTCCCCTTTCACTATTTTTCTCTTGGGGTCAGAAGTGTCTTATGCAGATAGCAGCAGAGAGAAATTAGACTAATGCCGGACATACATGGGTCAAAATTCGACCAATTTTTTGGTGGAAAATCGGACCTAAGAATAATCGGCTGATTTTTGCTTTGTTAGTGGGTCAATGGCACCGGCTGATTTTTGTGGTTCCTCCTCTTTTCGGTGAGCGGGCATGTTGGAAAATTTGTGAAAAACTACAGATTTTCGACTCAATGACGGTCAATCGATGACTCAATCGTACGATCGTTTTTCTGAAAAGAATATACTCATGAGTCGTGACCTGGAAGGAACAGAAGTTTCACCTGTTATATGGGGTGAACTTTATGACTTGGTCGGCCGATTTTCAAAATCATTGATGGCACCATCGGATTACCGAGCAAACAACGTTTTCAATTTTTGGACCAAACATTTTTCAAAATTCGAACCATGTATGGCCTGTATTTGGTGCTCTGGATTGAGACAAGTACACACTAGAGAGGGATATGCTTTGTTCATATTTCATTCCTGAGGTTAACAACCAGTAGCTTCCATCTAAAGTACATGTGACAGGGTGATCACTCCGGAACACAGCTAGAATACAGGGTCAGGGTGTTGTCACCATATAACAGGAAGTGCCTAAACAAGGGTCTTCATGGCAGAATTGCCAGGTATTATTTTATTGAAAATTGCAGAATTCAAAATATTGAAAATGACTTTTGAAAAGACGTTATTAGGTTAACATTTATGTTGGATTTTAGTTATTGATAAACAGAAACTGAAGAGAGAATTTGCAATTTATGATTTAATTAAAGCATTCCATAAAAGTCATTCAGATTTGGTTTGGTGCCAAAATAATAAAAAATTAAAAAAATGAAAGGACCAGACATAAATGTTCCATTCAGTTATGTTTACATTTTACATATAAAGTAGCGAATGTGACATTTACCAAACATTCACCATAGGTGTATATTCATACACCTGTGCATAGTTTCCATAAAGTAACACATAAATAGGTAAAGATGGACCCCCATCTAATATAAATTGATGTAAAATTCTAGACAGCTAATAAAATCCCATGAACTTCTTAAATGCAGTGAACATCAGGTGAATGGTACATTCACTACAATATATATATATATATATATATATATATATATATATATATATATATATTTATTTATTTATTTTTTTCTCCTGTGTGTAACTATTTTTTATAAAGTAACATATAAATGATATAAATTGGATTCCCATCTAGTATACATTAATGTAAAATTCTAGACAGGAAAAATAATATAATCACATGTAATTCTTTATGCAGTGAATGTTTGGTGAATGTTGCATTCACTGCTTTATATATTTTCCCCTGTGTATAATTATTTTCCATAAGGCAACGTTCTGTATAGATGATTAAAGATGGATTCCCATCTAGAATAAATTGATGTATTTTTTTAGACAGATAATATAATCTCAATAAATTCTTAAATGCAGTGAATGCTTGGTGAATGTTACATTGACTACTTTATAAATGTTCCACTGTGTGTAATTATTTTCCATACAGTAACATATAAATGATTAAAGGTGGACTCACATCTATTATACATTGATGTGTTATTCTAGACAGATCATATAATCTCATTAGGTTAAGTGCAGTGAATGTTTGGTGAATGTTATATTTGCTGCTTTATAAATGTTCCACTGTATGTGCTATTATTTACAATATAGTAATTAGAAATAGTTAAAGATAGATTCTCATCTAGAACAAAATGATGTATTATTTTCTAGACAGATAATATAATATCCTTAAATTCTTAAGTGCAGTGAATATTTAGTGAATGTTGCATTATTCACTGCATGATAAATGTCCACTGTGTGTAATTATTTCCTTTAAAATATCATATAAATCATTAAAGATGGATTCTCATCTAGAATAAATGGGTGTAATATTCTAGACAGACAATACAATCTCATTAAATTATAAAGTGCAGTGAATGTTTGGTGAATGTTACATTTGCTGCTTTATAGATTCTCCACTGTGTGTGTAATTATTTCACAGAAAATAAAGAAAGAAACAAACATATAAATGATTAAAGATGGATTCTCATCTAAAATAAATGGATGTAATAATCTAGACAGATAACATAATCTCATTAAATTCTTAAGTGCAGGTGAATGCTTGATGAACTGTTACATTCACTGCTTTATAAATGTTATGCTGTGTGCAGTTATTTCCCAGTGATTTCCCAAGTATCATATAAATCTTTAAAGATGGATTCTCATCTAGACTAAATTGGTGTGATATTCTAGACAGATAATATCATCTCAGTAAATTCTTAAGTGCAGTGAATGTTTGGTGAACAATACATTCACTGCTCTATAAATGATACCCTATGGGGTTAATTTAATAAAACTGGAGAGTGCAAAATCTGGTGCAGCTGTTCATGCTAGCTAATCAGCTCCTGACTGTAGCTTGTTCAATCAGGCTTTGACAACCCCCCCCCCCCAAAAAAAAAACAAAAAAGCAAAAAAAAACCTGGAAGCTGATTGGTTACTATTCAGAGCTACACCAGATTGCACTCTCCAGTTTTGGTAATTCAACCCCAGTGTGTAATTATTTCCCATAATGTATCATATAATCATTAAAATGGATTCTCATCTAGAATAAATGGATGTAATATTCGAGACAGATAATATAATCGCATTCAATTCTTAAGTGTAGTGAATGTTTGGTGAATGTTACATCCACTGCTTTATAAATGTTCCACTGTGTTTAATTATTTCCTATAAGCAAAATATAAATGATTGAAGATGGATTCTCATCTAGAATAAACTGATGTAATATTTTCTAGGCGAATAATATATTCTCCTTAAATTCCTAAGTGTGGGTGAATGTTTGGTGCAATGTTACATTAACTGCTTCATAAATGTTACACTGTTTGGAATAATTTACCATAAGTATCATGTAAATCATGGAAGATGGAGTCTCATCTAGACTAAATGAATGTGATATTGTTGACAGATTATATAATCTCATTAGGTTCTTAAGTGTAGTGATTGATTGGGGAATGTAACATTCACTGCTTTATAAATGTTACACTGTGAGGTATATTTATTAAACTGGTTCACTGAGAGTCTGGTGCAGCTGTGCACGGTAGCCAATCAGCTTCTTACTTCAGCTTGTTCACTTAAGCTTTGCGCAATAAAACCTGGAAGATGATTGGTTTCTATGTAGAGCTGCAACAAATTATCCACGCTCTGGTTTTAGTAAATAAGCCCCATGTGTAATTATTTTCCATAAACTAACATATAAACCATTCTCATCTAGAAATAACTGAGGCAGTATTCTCTAGGCAGATAATATAACCTCAGTACATTCTTTAGTGCAGGTGAATGTTTTGCAAATGTTACATTCACTGATTTATAAATGTTACACTATATGTAAATATAAATATTATGTAAGTATAAATGTTACTCTATATGTAATGATTTTCCATAAATGATTCAAGATGGATTCTCATCATGAATAAATTGATGTAATATTCTCCAGACAGATAATATAATCTCAATAAATTATTTAGTGCAGGTGAATGTTTTGTGAATGTTACATTCACTGCTTTATAATGTTACACTATATATAAATATAATTATTTATGTAAAAATAAATGTTACTCGATATGTCACGATTTTCCATAAATGATTCAAGATGGATTCTCATCTTGAATACATTGTTGCAATATTCTCTAGACAGATAATATAATCTCAATAAATTCTCAAGTGCAGGTGAATGTTTGGTGAAATGTTACATTCACTGCTTTATAAATGTTAAACTATATGTGATTATGTCCCATAAAGTAACATATAAATGTTTGAGGATGGATTCTCATCTTGAATTAATTGATGTAATATTCTCCAGACAGATAATATAATCTCATGAAATTCTCAAGTGCAGGTGAATGTTTGGTGAAATGTTACATTCACTGCTTTATAAATGTTAAACTATATGTGATTATTTCCCATAAAGTAACATATAAATGATTGAGGATGGATTCTCATCTAGAATAAATTGAGGCAATATTCTCTAAACAGATAATGTAATATCAATAAATTATTTAGTGCAGGTGAATGTTTTGCGAATGTTACATTCACTGCTTTACAAATGTTACATTATGTGTAAATATAAATATTTATGTAAATATAAATGTCACTCTATATGTAATGATTTTCCATAAATGATTCAAGATGGGTTCTCATCTTGAATATATTGTTGTAATATTCTCTAGACAGGTCATATGATCTTATGAAATTCTCAAGTGCAGGTGAATGTTTGGTGAAATGTTGCATTCACTGCTTTGTAAATGTTAAACTATATGTGATTATGTCCCATAAAGTAACATATAAATGTTTGAGGATGGATTCTCATCTTGAATTAATTGATGTAATATTCTCCAGACAGATAATATAATCTCATGAAATTCTCAAGTGCAGGTGAATGTTTGGTGAAATGTTACATTCACTGCTTTATAAATGTTAAACTATATGTGATTATTTCCCATAAAGTAACATATAAATGATTGAGGATGGATTCTCATCTAGAATAAATTGAGGCAATATTCTCTAAACAGATAATGTAATATCAATAAATTATTTAGTGCAGGTGAATGTTTTGCGAATGTTACATTCACTGCTTTACAAATGTTACATTATGTGTAAATATAAATATTTATGTAAATATAAATGTCACTCTATATGTAATGATTTTCCATAAATGATTCAAGATGGGTTCTCATCTTGAATATATTGTTGTAATATTCTCTAGACAGGTCATATGATCTTATGAAATTCTCAAGTGCAGGTGAATGTTTGGTGAAATGTTGCATTCACTGCTTTGTAAATGTTAAACTATATGTGATTATTTCCCATAAAGTAACATATACATGATTAAAGATGGATGCAAATCTAGAAAAAATTGATGTAATATTCTCTAGGTAGATAATATAATCTCATGAAATTCTCAAGTGCAGGTGAATGTTTGGTGAAATATTATATTTACTGTTTTGTAAATGTTAAACTATATGTGATTATTTCCCATAAAGTAACATATAAAAGATTAAAGATGGATTCTCATCTTGAATAAATTGATGTATTATTCTCTAGGCAGATACTATAATCTCATTTAAATTTTCAAGTACAGGTGAATGTTTGGTGAAATGTTACATTCACTGCTTTGTGAATGTTACACTGTGTGTAATTATTTCCCATAAAGTAACATATAAAGGATTAAAGATGGATTCTCATCTTGAATAAATTGATGTCATATACTCTAGGTAGATAATATAATCTCATTTAAATTATCAAGTGCAGTGAATGGTGAAATGTTACATTCACTGTTTTGTGAACGTTACATTGCGTGTAATTATTTCCCATAAAGTAACATATAAATGATTAAAGATGGATTCATATCTAGAAAGATATATGTAATATATAATATAATAATATATATAATAATAAATAATATATATAATGTAATATTCTCTAGGTAGATAATAAAATCTCATTAAATTCTGAAGTGCAGGTGAATGTTTGGTGAAATGCTACATTCACTGCTTTGTACATGTTAAACTATATGTGATTATTTCCCATAAAGTAACATATAAATGATTAAAGATGGATTCTTATCTAGAACAAATTGATGTAATATTCTCTAGGTAGATAATATCTCATTAAATTCTGAAGTGCAGGTGAATGTTTGGTGAATTATATTCACTGTTTTGTAAATGTTAAACTATATGTGATTATTTCCCATAAAGTAACATAAAAATGACTAAACATGGACTCTCATCTTGAATACATGGATGCAATATTCTAGACAGATAACATAATCTCATTACATTCTTTAATGCAGGTGAATGTTACATTCCCTGATTTAGAAACGTTCCACTGTGTGTAATGATTTCCAGTACAGTAACCCAGATGAACTCCCATATATATGACACATTGAAATAATGTTGTGTACAGGTAATATAATATCATGTGAAGGAATCCTTGTGTGATTTTAGTATTCTCCTGCCATGTGACTGTCAGTGATGAGCTGTGTGTCTCCATTCCTGCCAGGACACGAGGAGGAGGAGGAGGAGGAGGAGGAGGAGCAGTGCACAGCTCTCTGCAGCCTTGTGCACAGCCCACCTCTAACGCTCCCCAAACTTCCATTGTAGTAAAAAGTTACTGCAGTGGAGCGTAGAGAGCATCATTCATGGAATTCCGGAGTGGGCGGGACATGAGTTTTAGCAACACATGACACTCCCTGGAAGGTATTGGATGCTGCTACTGACGTCACCCAGCCCTCCAGCAATCCGAGACATTTGTGTGGCTCAGATGGGAAAGCTCTGCCCGAGCTGTAATGCAGATTGCAAGCTCTTCCAGAAAGATTGTATCCCTTGTCTGCCTTTTGTTTCACGTCCCCTCCCGCACACATTTAATTGTCGGGTGTAGCATAGATAGGCAGCCATGGGTTCAGCCTTGACTATTTCTATGCCAGCCCATCCATGGGTCATTGTTATGGGTTAGATTACCTGATCCGTGTATAGATAGGTGCAAATGTGTGACAAGGATGCCAGAACAAATCACAAAAAAAAACAAAAGAAAAAAAAAAACCCTGGCATTTATAACTTAGATGGCATACATTGAAAGAACAGATGGGGCTACCTATATACAACTCCTTCTATCTAAATATATGTAATATATGGATATACCCTATAATATATATATATATATATATATATATATATATATATATATACTGGCATTTATTACTTAGATGGCATACATTGAAAGAACAGATGGGGCTACCTATATACAACTCCTTCTATCTAAATATATGTATATACCCTATAATATATATATATATATATATATATATATATATATATATACTGGCATTTATTACTTAGATGGCATACAGTAAAGGAACAGGTGGTGCTACCTATATACAACTCCTTCTATCTAAATATATATGCATATACCATGTATTATATATATATATGGTATATGCATATATATTATATATGGTATTATGTATATATATATATACACGCACACACACACTGGCATTTATTACTTAGATGGCATACATTAAAAGAACAGATGGGGCTACCTATATACAACTCCTTCTATCTAAATATATGCATATATATATATATATATATATATACACATATTGGCATTTATTACTTGGCATACATTAAAAGTACAGGTGGGGCTATCTATATACAACTCCTGCTATCTAAATATGTATATACATATATTTAGATATTTAGTATATGTATATACTATATATACATATATTTAGATATTTAACATTTATTACTTAGATGGTATACATTAAAAGAAAGGTGGGGCTACCTATATCTATCTATCTATCTATCTATCTATCTATCTATCTATCTATCTATCAATCATCTATCATCTATCTATCTACTTACCTACCTACCTATCTATGTTATCTATCTATCTATCTATCTATCTATCTATCTATCTATCTATCTATCTGTCTAATAAATAGGGAATTAGATCGATAGATGTCCATTTATATAGAATTACATCTAATGGTAAATATATGGCTATATATAAACGATATATAAATAATGCAATGAGCTTAATTCAGTAATCTAGCACAGCAGCACAACGATCCTTATTTTTTTGTCCATCAATCTCATCATTTCCCTCACTGACATTAGGATCTTCATCCCTGTGCCAAGGCTTTGTGAATTGAGCCCCTCAGCTATACAGCTCCCTCTCCAGATAATAACCCTCCTTGAGCTACAAGAGCATTGCTCCATGCTATTGACTGGCCACAGCTGGGTTAATAGAGATCCACTTTGTAACTGATCTGACTGAGATCAGATAAACAAAATAAATCAGGAAAAGTAAATTATACCCCCGTGCTGTAGTAAATTATACATCTCAGCCTCTACAATCACCCCCTCCTCCTCCTCCTCCTCTCTGCTCCAAATGTCCATCCACTGCAAGTGGGTATGTAATTTTCTCACTTCAGCTGTCAGCCAAATTGGCAGCTCGGTGATAATTCTATTACCAGGCTGGACTGGGAATTGCAAGCAACGCAATGCAGCCTCGACGTGACAGATCAGGCAGTGCAAGAGTTAAGATCTCCCTTGATTATTGGGAACCCTTAGCAACTGTAATGAGGAACTGGAACAAAAGGGGAGGGTGGGACTGGTTTTGCTGGGAGTGTTCAGCTATTAATATGGTTATCTGGCTGACTAAAAAAAAAAGCTATATATATATATATATATATATATATATATATATATATATATATATATCTGTGTGTGTGTGTTGTTTGTATAGCATGTAACTGTGCCTTGTGTTTAAAGGAAGGAGGCACTTCGCCTTTAATTGCTGTAGATTAATCAGCCTTGCAGATCCTTATTTAAAGAAGCTGCCATCTGGGAAGGTGGGTGGTTGGGTTGGAGTTCCTTTGCAACACGCTTGGAAATTTCATCAGATTGATCAGAAAACCCCCCTCTGGTACTTGGGGAGAAAGCAGGTCGATTTGAGCACAATTTGTGCTCCATCCATTCTCCTTCTAAACCAGGTTTTTATACTAGCATAGCCCCCACCCTCCTTCCCCATCCACCACTCCTTGCTCTTTATTATATGCATCCCTGTCTGTAGCAGACCCCTCTAGCTTGCCTTGTCATCTGCTCTGGGTTATATAAGGTGTAAGATCTCTTTAATATATTTATGCCATCGTGTCTTTGAAAGGTTTTCTTTTACACATCAGGGCTTTTCTCCCTGCTCATTTAAATAGCCAGGAAGATTAATGATGGGATACAAATAGATTGCTAACTTATGGAGGCCAGATTGCATGGAGATAGCAGGAGACAATTGAGAGATGTGGGTTTTTTTTCCATGGTATTACGTAGGAAGAGGAACAAGCACAGATAGGAAGCTTTGCAGACAGAGATTGAATTAACATACTGTAGCATCGACAGGGAACACCCCCAAATCCAGCTCTGGAGCCCCCAGAATAGTTTAAGGGAGTTGTCTCATTGTGTCTCATTCTGATAAAATCTGAACTGCTTTTCTTTCCCCCATGCTGGCTCTTTCTGTTATTGTGTGTGAAATGATCTGATCTAGCATTTTATCTGTATTTCTGCAAAGAGATCACCCCTCTGGGAGCACATCCAAAGGGGGAATATTTAGGATGAAACATGCTGCCTCTTCCTTTTACAGACAAGTATGTGAATTGATCAGTTATCTGATCTAGCATTTATCTTTATCCCTGCATAGAGATCACCCCCCTCCCCTGTGAACACATACACAGAGCTAATATTTAGGATGAAACATGCTCCCCTTTTCATAATATAGACAAGTGTGAGAATTGATCAGTTATCTGATCTAGTATGATATCCTTAGCGTACAGCTCACCCCTCTCCAAATGGGCAATATTTTGGTATTATTATGCTGATCTATTATAGAAAAATGTGAATTGATCACACATCTGATCTAGCATTTTATTCTGATCTCTGCATAGGAATCATCCCCATGCGAATACATCCTAAGGGTAATATTTAGGTTTAGACCTGCTGCCCTTTTCATGGATTAGTGTGTAAATTGATCAGTTTTGTGATCTAGCATTTTATTTTTATCTTTACATAGAAATCAGCCTCTCCTTTCTCCCTATAAACACATCCAAAGGGGTCATATTTAGGTTTCAAACATGCTGCCCCTTTCATATTATAGACAACTGTGTAAATTGATCAGTTATATGATCTAACATTTTTATTTTTATGTCTACATAGGGATCACCCCCCCTCCCCTCCCCTCCCCTCATGTGAACACATACAAAGGGGTAATATTTAGGTTTAAAAATCCTACCTCTTTCATATCATAGACAAGTGTGGGAATTGATGTGGTTTAGCATTTTAACCAAATCAGCCCTCAGTGAACACCTCCAAAGAGCTAATATTTAGGTTCATATTATAGACAAATGTGGGAATTGATCAGTTATCTGGTTCAGCATTGCATCCTCATCAGCCCTCAGTGAACACCTCCAAAGAGGTAATATTTAGGTTCATATTATAGACAAATGTGGGAATTGATCAGTTATCTGGTTTAGCATTTCATCCTCATCAGCCCTCAGTGATCACCTCCAAAGAGGTAATATTTAGGTTCATATTATAGACAAATGTGGGAATTGATCAGTTATCTGGTTTAGCATTTCATCCTCATCAGCCCTCAGTGAACACCTCCAAAGAGCTAATATTTAGGTTCATATTATAGACAAATGTGGGAATTGATCAGTTATCTGGTTCAGCATTGCATCCTCATCAGCCCTCAGTGAACACCTCCAAAGAGGTAATATTTAGGTTCATATTATAGACAAATGTGGGAATTGATCAGTTATCTGGTTTAGCATTTCATCCTCATCAGCCCTCAGTGATCACCTCCAAAGAGGTAATATTTAGGTTCATATTATAGACAAATGTGGGAATTGATCAGTTATCTGGTTTAGCATTTCATCCTCATCAGCCCTCAGTGAACACCTCCAAAGAGGTAATATTTAGGTTCATATTATAGACAAATGTGGGAATTGATCAGTTATCTGGTTTAGCATTTCATCCTCATCAGCCCTCAGTGAACATTTCCAAAGAGGTAATATTTAGGTTCATATTATAGACAAATGTGGGAATTGATCAGTTATCTGGTTTAGCATTTCATCCTCATCAGCCCTCAGTGAACACTTCCAAAGAGGTAATATTTAGGATTTAACCTGCTGCCCTTCTCATATTATAGACCAGTGTGTAAATTGATCAGTTATCTGATTTAGGTTTAAACCTCTATGACACGCCTACATGATTCTTAACATCTTAATTTCCCAGTCAGTGAGGTAGTGGTATTTCCCCTTACAAGCAACACTGAGCTTTTTTTTTTTTTTTTTTTTTTTTTTTTTTTTAAAAGCTTGATACAATAGGTCTCTTCCCCACCCACCCTTTGCCTCCCCCTTCCCCTTCTAGATTACCTTACACTTCTTGATCACAAAGCCTGTAACGTAAATCCAAGAGTTTGTTAACCTCTGCATCACTGCTGTTTAAGGCATTTGCCTGTCAAAGCCCTAGCAGGCACCCAAGGGGTTAAGGTATCTTCTCTGCCTTGGCTGGAAACCCTCTAGCTAGTGAGGATGCAGAGCTGTGCTGTAGGCAGGGAGGCAATAGGCGGATGAACAGCGAACTGTACCCATGCACCCTCCTCAACATCTTGGGACCCAGAGGCTTACCTGTGATTTGCGTCAAAAAAAAAAAAAATGCTGACTTCCAAATCTTATTTTTAGCAGCACTGCACTATTTTATTATTAGCCCCAATGCTACGTCGAGAGATTGAAAGCAAGGCTGAATCTCCTTAATCAAAGCTTGCATTGCCATATGGGGTTTTTTTTTTCCTCCCTGACTCCTGTGTGGAAATAATTTAAATAATTGATTTTCCTAGGTCTGCCGTACAAGGCTCTCGTTAAATAACACACCAACCAAGCGTTTAATGGTAGACTCCGGCAATTTAATTACACAATGCATGAAAGACAACCGGTGCAAATGAAGGGGGTAATTAACGGGCGCTAATTGGCACAGAAGATGGGCTAATAGAGGAAACACACACAAAGAAGAGAGGCATCTCAACACAAGATCTAACCCCTGCTTACCTTATTGCAAGCTAACACAAGAATCACAAGCACATCCACATAGGCATTCCCTAAACTTAACACTATGATGAGTCCAGCTTAACGTGGTCCAACTTCAATGCGCGTCAGGAGGGAGAGAAAAACTTCAAGTTGCATCCTTGTGTTAAGAGGCAGCTTGGATGGAGGAAAGAATAAAGGAGATGCTATGGGAGAGAGCACCAGAGACAGAATCAGGCGGAGATAAGGAGGCTGGGGTTGGGGAAAAAAAAAAAAGAAAAAGTCTCCCCACTTCAGCACTTCCCAGCCAACAGACGCTTTCCAAGGTGCTGGAAAAAAAAACCGCCGGCGCTGTCCAAGGTGCTGAAACCGGCAAGCGCTGTCCAGGGTGCTGAAACCGCCGGCGCTGTCCAGGGTGCTGAATAAAACGCCAGCGCTGTCCCAACGTGCTGAAAATGCCAGCGGCTCTACAAAAAGGGGGCTACCATTATTTTTATTTGGCATTAATGAAGACACTAGATATTGCTCCAACACTGGTCCATACCCACGCTCTGTCACGTGAATGCTACCTTGCCAAACCCGTCCCGTTTACAGGGTGATCACATGTCGTGTGGACCCATAGGCAAAAGGAATAACCCCCCTTATTATTATTTTTTTTCTTCCTATAGACACCTATGAACTTGGTCAGCAGGCATCATCTCCTTTAAAAAAAAAAGCCAATCCAGTCCTTCCTATACAAGAAACAGAATCCTAAGCTAGGGAGCTGTCTGACTTGCTCATCCCAAGCACAGGCGCCTCAATGTGCTCCCATCTGATCATTATCAGCTGCGCTATGAGGGATAACAGGTACCTAGCTCAGTCCTCTCTCTGTCACACACACTCTCTCTCTCTCTCTCTCTCTCTCTCTCTCACACACACACACACTCACACACACACAGTGAAATAGCATCTGCTAGCTCCAAGTTTGCAATACACAGCCTGTAATCTCAGACTTAAATCATAGCATTTCCATTAAAGTTCTCTAACAGCACAGCCCGGTGGCCTGAGTAAAGGGTGGAGAGGGGGGAGGGGTGATTAAGACCTAGAAGAATATAAGATGTAAAGAGAGCAGAATGGGAAAGCAGCTATTGCCTATCTCTTCCAAAGCAAGTCCATTTATCAATTTTTTGGAACAATAAAGAATAGAGTGTTGTCACCTACCATTGTTCTATTATGCTGTCCTGGAGACACAAGTGTCTTAAAATCCAGTCTCTCCACCAGATGCTGGAAGGTAATGTCTCTTGTTTGAAGTCATCATGTGAGGACTTCTGCTTTGCTCAGTGGATCGCCCACCACTTGGTGTGACTTATGAATCTAATATCCGCAAGCTTAAACTCTCAACCACCTTGGTGACTACAGAAGACAGAAGGCAACTGGCTGAGAATTTTATGAACCCATAGCTTTACGCAATGCCCTAACAGACTAGCATGTTGTCACCCCCCCCCCCCCCCCCAATCTAATCAACCCCCACCCCCAGATCGCAGGTGATCCCAATCAATAATGGAGTTTATGAGTGACTGCTAAATGACAAACTAGAACACTTAGGAGGGCCGTCCAACCTAGTAAATGATAGCAGATTGCCCAGCTCCTACAACTCATCCGGGACGATCTGCTGTTAAACTTCATCCAAACATCTTTTTTTTAAATGAAACTTGACTCACAGCTGGGTGATTTTGGTTTTGGCAAGCTGATCTGAGCCATGGGATTTTGTCCAAGCTCGCAGGTAAGATTGCATTTGCCTTTGTCAATAGCCATTTGCAGTGCAGGAGTAGCAGAGGGACCTGTTGCACGCCGAGTTCTGTGAACTAAGCCTGCGAACAGGGCAGTTTGGAAAGTTTGAACCATTGGGAGCTATCGCAATGAAGACTATAGAATGGACAGATAGGCAAAAGAAAACGACCTGCCTTACACATAAGCCAAACATGCTCTTTCTCCTTGATATCGACCTAGTGGAAAATGTATTCCTCCCCAGAGAGGTTTGCTGGAGTGTAGGCTGGAGTTCTCACCTGTACAATCTACGAAAACTCAAATGTACAACTGTATTCCAAAATTGCATATAGTAATGATGTGATGCTGACGTTAATGTACCAGGACTTCTAGGTTTACTTCTGTCTTCTAAATCAGTATGGACTATTGTAACAGTGAGTGAAGTGGACTTAAATGCTCAGTGGCACTACTGTTCCCAGCATGGAGAGAGAGAGAGGAGAGAGACACTCTGTATGTGCATATATATATAATATATATATATATATATATAACAGCAGGTAACTCCATAGAAAGATGGCATTCTGATGCCCAGATGTTATTGAGGCTCTCTGTATGTGCATATATATATTCTTTGTAATAGAAATTGTAATGGGCAGACATTGGATATTTTGTTAGGAATGGGGTGTAGGGAAAGGTTGAGCACTCCGGAGCTTAGTTGAAATACCTTAAACCGCCAGTTGGGGTGGAGGGTAGATATCAGAAGTCTATTAGGTGCTGGTTAAAATGGGTGGCCCATGGGTTCCAAATTATCCTAAACTGAAAAGTGGACTTAGATGGTCAGTGGCACTATAGTTCCCAGCATGTGTGTGTGTGTGTGTGAGAGAGAAAAAACAGGTAACTCTATAGAAAGCTGTAATTCTGATGCCCAGATATTGTTGGTAATGGATACCTGGTAATGGATACCTGTTAAATTAGGCTTTTATGGGGGAGGAATGGGAGGGCACAGGTGACACCCATTGAAAAATGCAGCCTGCTTTGGGTCAAATGATTTCCTGAAAATGTACTGGCTTTTCACTAGGAAGGGATCTAACCCTAATAGTGGGCAGGCCTAATTGTGGCAGGTGGACATCTGTCAGACTTGTTTTATGACTGTACAAGATAGCAGCTTCCAATGTCAAATCATGATATTTATAAAGATATAATTTACAGGATATGCCTAAGGCTCTTCAGAGGGGGTGTAATATTGCAGGAACATCTGTGCGTTCATGTCTTATTCACAGGGACTGATTAATCTTGATTCAGCTGTAACCATATACAGATTCAATGCAGTGCAATGATGCACTGTGTAGTCATTCAGGCTGTTACGCTCAAGCTGAATGCGTTGTAACTGCAAACAGATCAGTGAATAGTGTGAGACGCAACAAGTGCTTCATAAAACATCTGCAGCTGCTGACTGATGGAATGGGTGTGCAATTGTGAAATGTGTGGGTGAAGTGATTAGAGTGAACCCTACAGTATGGCACTAAGAGGTTGATTGCATTGGCATTGGAAGATAGAGGTAGGGCTAAGGGACTTTATCTATGTGAACATCACCACTAGGCAAGCTAGTTGGGGGTTACACAGTACATTCTTTGAGATGAACAGGACAAGGGAATCTATTAACAGTTATTATGTGTATTATGTGTAGCTGCTGAGAAAAAGTCTTTGTGTTTTTTATTGGTTCAATTAGAGACTGCAGTTTATAACTAACTGCATTGTGGAATAGCTAAGTTAAAGCCCATCTGTGGTGGGACTTCCTCTACACTGAAAGGGTTAAATGTTCCTGTAGGTCTAGGGGGCTCTAAAAAGCCATTTTACTTATGTAATAATCTCCTCCCCCAGTGGTTGGTGCTCTCTTCTGCTCTCCTATGCTGTCACTCTGCATATTCATGTTCACTGCATAGCTATGGGCTCTGCACTGGACTTGATGACATCAGAGGACCTGCGACCATTGGAGCATAGGGAAGATGAGGTTGCTGGAATGGGCTTAAAGCCTGGAGGTAGCCTGTAGGAATGGAGGATCGAGTAAGTAAAACTGTTATACTCCCCCCTCCCTTATTTGACCCAAGATGTAAACAAGCCTTTTACCCTTGGGGTGGGGGTGGCGGTGCCAATGGCTAACTGAGTTTGCAGGGCAGGCTAACAACACTGCTTAGCATTTTCAGCATGTAGCACCAAGTGCTGTTACAGGCAGGGTCTCCAGGTAAGAAACTTTGCAACAAATTCAGAAGAAAAATAGAAAACTGTATACAGTGAGACATGGTGCCACCTATACAGAAAAAAATAGATTTTGGATTTACATACACTTTATTAATGCTGGAGACAAGGAAAGTATGGCTACTGCCTTTGTCAACCAGTCAGATCAACATTCCATTTACCAAACACAGGTTAGAAAAGCCAAAGCAAAATGTGTTGATTAATTAGATATACAAATTTTTCTGGCATTGATTAGTAATCTATTGACAGAAGTGTGACTGTTGATGTTTGTCTCCAATTGTACTCTTTGCTGTGTTTCCCAAGAGAGTTAAAGATGAAATGTGATTGGTGAAAAGTGGTAGTTAATAGCTCCACCAGTGCTTCCATGCTGCCATAATCTCTACTAATTTTCTTCTAAAGTTTACAGAACTTTACTTTTTTCCTTTTGTTTTTAAGTTTTATAGCATTTTTACAAGTTTAGATTTGGTGTGCACCCATTTCTTGAACATAACATGCATTTCTTTTTTCTCTGTTTTACCATGTTTATTGTTCTACTGAAGGCAGATGTGTAGATCCTGTGCAATAAATGGTACAAAAATCAGTGTAGTAACTAATAGTAACCAATTAGATTTCACTTTCCTGAGATCACCACAGATCGATTCTCATTGTGCTATGGCTATTGCTCTTTGCACTTTCCTCCTCGCAAAGGTATATTGAATAACACCAATGTATTGAATATGTGGAGGTTAGCTTACAGACCAACAGCTTGTATATTAGAAAAAATTATGTTAGGAAAATACTTTCAAATGTCTTTAGTATTCTGGGCTTAAACAATAACATGAAATGAATAGACTGATGTTTAGCAATGGACCAACAAGATAAAGTAAATTTTTTTCCCCCTAAAAGTGTTTGTAAACCATAACATGTACCCAGGAAAGTGACCAGCCTCAGGTGATACAGAGAGATTAAACAAATCCTCTTACATAAGCTGTACCTGTTTATCTACAGTCTTCTCTTTTCTACATCTGTGCAAAGGGCTGAATTTATAAAGTTTGTGTGAGAGTTCAAAAAAAAGGGGTGGAGAGCTGAGGTTACACTGTGCAGAGCTCAGTGAGGAGAGTTCTGAGAGCTGATTGGAGAAAATAAGCACACCCTGCTCCACACAGCTCACAGGAACAGAGCTGAGGCTGTTAATCTGCTGGATGTCCTTTCCCTGTCACCATTTTTCTCTTGGTGTCAGGAAAATCTGTCAGAAGTGATTCAAGCTGACAGCAGAGGAATGACACAGCAGACAGAAAGGACACTTAGTGCTCTTAATTGAGACAAGTACACACTATAGAGGGATGTGCTTTGTTCATATTTCATGTCTGAGGTTTACAACCACTTAAAGGAACTGAAAGGAAACTGTGCCCAGGCAACCAGTGTTGCCTGTAGCGGGGGCAGACTGACAACTCATGGGGCCCCCGGGCAATAGGGGATCATGGGGCCCCTGTGTCCACGCCCTAACTCAAAAAAGCCTATTAAAAAGGTACCAGGGGCATCTCATGGGGCCCCCTACTGACCCCGGGCACTCGGGCAGTGCCTGAGTTTCCAAATGGTCAGTCCGCCCCTGGCCTGTAGTCTCACCGCAACTGATCTTTTCCCCAAGACTGAGTTGCCATGCTTTGTTCTACACTGTGTCCTTGGTGTGTGTGTGTTGGGGGGAGGGGGGGCGGTAGGGGTAGGGCTGCTTTCTCATGTCAGGGCGTCCAACAAGGAGAACAGTGACAGCAGCACAGTAGTAAGATTGCAAAATCTCACTACAAATCTCTTGAACCTAGCATTGAGACAGCAGTGCCTTATACCTTGCATTGCAGATATTCAGCTATAAGGCTGAGGTACAGGAATGCCTAGGCACACCCACATACTAGGAAGTTCACTGCTATTTTCAGGAGGAATTTCAGGAGGAAAAGTTACATTTTCAGAGTAATGCGTAGGTGCCATTAACATAAATAAGTGTTCCCTTTAACAGCAAATTTTCACTATTTGAGTTTAGACCTGCTTTCAGATTGCTGGTATTTAAATGAATGGTACAATTTAACAAAAAAATAAAGATTACTCTAAGTGTAAAATATTTTGCAATATCTATAGTAGTTACAGAGCCTATTTAAGAGCTTTCAACTCCAGGTGCTTCATGCACCAGGTAAACACAACTTAATTATTTCAGTCTGTTTTAAAATAATAATAATAAAAATAATAACAATATTGTTTGTGTGATTCACTCATTTCTTCTTTCTTCTTTTCTGCTCTACTTGTGTGGGGACATGTAGACATTTTCAAGTAAACCCCGCAATGTAACTAAAGTGTGAAGTGGAATGGGGGGGGGGATTCACAAGTGTGCTTTTTTTTAAAGCCATTGTTTCTACTTTTTAAATAATATGTAAACCTAAATTTCAGGTAAATGGCAAGTTACCAGCTGAAATACATATGTGGGAGTTGTTTAACTTGGCCAAAGTATTTTTACAATTTAACAGCCAGTCCTGGGAAATACACAGCACTGCCTACTGCTTGCTTTCAATTATCTCCAAACTCCTAGAATGCCTAGTCTATAATCATCAGAGCTGCTACCTCACTGACAACTTTCTTAACCCTTTACAGTCTGTCATTTACCCACAAGACTTCACTGAATCTGTCCTTCTGAAACTCATTAATGACATATTAACTGCTAAAAGCAATGGGCTCTACGTTGTACTTATACCATTAGATCTCTCTACTGCCTTTGATATAGTTGACCACCTGCTTCTCTAAAAGAAAATTCACACTTTTGGCCTCCAAGGTTCTTCTCTTTCCTTGATCTCCTTCTACCTATCAATGTACTCCTTCTGCATCACCTACAACTCCATCTCCTCCTCTCCCCTTATTTATATAGGGGTCTTCCAAGGTTCTGTGCTCTGAGGCCTTCTATTCTATATCTACCCCTCCTCCCTTAGCCACTTGATAGCCTCTCATGGTTTCTGACAACCATTTGACAATACCCAAATGTTATTCTCTACTCCTCTGCTCATCCCTTTTAGTATCTTTACATATCACTAATTTACCAACTGATATATCATTATGGATCTCACATCACCAATCTCAATATTTCAGATAGTAGACTTATAATAATTGCTCCATCAACAGCACAACCATCAGTCCCTCCTCTTATGTCAAGTTTCTAGGTGTATTCCTTTAATCTGAGCTCTTCTACTGGCCCCATCCCCAATCTCTATCCAAATCTTGCTGCATTCACATCAGTAACATTTTCAAAGTACACTGCTTCTTAACCAATGACACAAAAAAAACCTGCTAATTCCCTCCATAGTTATCGAGTACCTTGACTATTGCAACTTCTTTCTTATTTGCCTATCTCTTACCAGGCTATGTCCCCTTAAACAAAGAGCAGAAAGGGTTAGGCAATCTTGTGCATTAAAAAACACACTAGTGTTTAAAGGAAGGCTAAGTAATGCACTTTCAATGATCAGATCGGTTAATGCCTTACTAAAGCCTTATAATCTAGGTTATTGTCACAACCACCAGCAGCAACTGGGAGCCCAGGATGGAAACCAGTATCATCCAAACCTGTTACCATCCTACGTTCCCATTTCCTGGTGGTGGTTGGGACAATGACCTGGATCAAAAGGTTTGACTAACCTTGACATGAACCAATCTGATCATTGTGAGTAAATTACTTATCTTCCCTTTAAACTTTGCTGTGTTTTCTTAACATCTTTGCCCTTTCTGGTCCTTTGTTGCAGTTTTTGTCTTTCCTCTACCTTCTTCAGCTGCAAAACCATGCATCCCCATGTGTATGTCATTTTTATGGACTCTTGCTTCTGACTATTATCAAACAATATCAGTACAGTATATCTTACAGCAACATATCTCCCAAAGAAGCCAGTGTTGGTGAAACATGTTGAGATTAGCCCACATAAATTGCTATTGTAGATATACTGATGGACTGAGTTATGTAATAAGAAAGTCTTTTGAATACTTTTTTAATGTAATTTTATTGGGAACCACAATAGTTTGTTTTACTTTTTAAACTGGATGTGTACTATTTGGCACCTGAAAAGTGCCACATTTTTCTTGTTCCCTATTATCAAACCATTGTTCAAGCCCGCTTTCTTTCTACTAATGTTTTGTGTGCGTATATGTTCTTTTTGTTGTATTGTTTTGAGTTTTCTATCCCTCCTTCATGCATTCTTCTACCAGACTCATCCACCTCACCAAATTTTCAGAGTATGCTGCCCTCAGAGTTCCTGTTCAACCAATGAATAAAAGATAAAATACAACACACAATGCCTGCCACATCCCTACCCCAAGCTACATTACCAACCTAGTCTCAAAATGTCTCATCACCTTCTCCCATACTCACCTCCAGGACTTCTCCAGAGCATCTCTTACCCTCTGGAGTTCTGTACCTCAGTCTCTCTGGCTATCCCCTAATCTATCCACCTTTGGAAGATCCCTGAAAATTAATTTCTTCTGGGAAGCTTATCTAGCCTCTACCTAAAACAAACTTTTACTTTCTCCATAAACTCGTCCCATCATGACTAATACCTTTTGTGCTACTTGCTCTTCCCTTTTAGATTGTAAGCTTTCATGAGCAGGGCCCTTCTAACCCTCTTGTCTTAAATTGTGTAACTGTACTGTTTCCCTTTATTTTGTAAATCTGTGTAAACTGTTCTCAATAAATAAATCCTGTATAATAATATATTTGTTTTAAAATAAATATTAGTTGAAATTATGGATGTGGATATTTTGCAAACTCAACTTATGTAGCTATAAGAACTCAGGTAAGGGAATTTTAGTTTAAGCATGCCATGACATATTTGTACCCTTCAGAAGAGATACATGGAGGCTCTGCCTTCAGTACTTTTGATTCACTCACCCAAACCAAGTATGCAGATAAGGAATTCTGACTTTCCTCTGTTTTGCCTGATCTGTATAATTCTAGGTCAATAATTCACAAATAAGCGCAGCCACTAAAATTTCACATACATTTTAATATGTTCATGTTAAGCAAATTTACTTTTCAATATTTTTAAGACTGCAGCCATCATAAATTATTATTTGGTGATCCTGCCATAAAGGTCCTTGTTCTGGTACTTCCTATTACATGGTAAGAATATTCTGCCACTGTTTCCCAATTTTGCTGCTGCCTTGTCCTCCTGTCAGACTGGTTTCTCATGAAGACTACAAATGAACATTTCAATACACATTACACAGTAATGGCCTATTTTTGTCAGTATCAGGACACCTGCCTTGAGATACTCAACCAAAAGGGCTCAGGGGATAAAGTGATTGTGGTGGTCTGCTATTGTAAATTACTGTAAACTCCATAAAGGTTTACTGTAACTCTCAATATCCATACCTGTACCACTCTACCATAGCGCATTCTCCAAATTACAGAAGGCTGGAGCACCAGGAGTTTGTAGAATGCTCCAAAGTCAAAGTGAGTAAATACAGTCTCCTGCACTTGTTAGAGGATCCCAAAGACGACAGTTGGTTAAATTTCCCTTTTGGCTCTGCTGGACATGCCTTGTCTTGCTGCCCTCTCAAGACTGGGGACTTCTGAGAACACTGAAAACCTAAAATAGAACAGAGGTTGCACCAGCCTACTAAATTCTCCTCAAAACTTGACTTTATTATTAAAACCGTGATAAGTATTATACATACAAACCAACATATGTATATGAGCTTGTCACAGTGAAACAGCAAATTCTAATCCACAATGCATCACATCAAATGGTAGAATATACAAAGATACAACTCGCTGACGTGTTTAGAGACCTTGCCTCTTTAGAGCTCTGAGGAAGAAGCAAGGCCTTGAAATGCATCAGCCAGGTGGATCTTTGTATATTCTACCATGAGATGTGGTGCATTGTGGATTGTAATTTGCTGTTCTATTGTGACAAGCTCATATACATATGTTGGTTCTAATAATAAAGTCAAGTTTTGAGTCTAATGCACTAGGCTGGTGCTCTACGGGCATCAACAATTACATACAATAGATCGAGTTTCAAAAGCTACTTCACTTTGAATAAGGGTCCCAGGAAGGTTGGGACACTTGGACTCTTGCTTGGCAAGCCTGCATGGGTTTTTCTTGGACTCAAGCCTGTAATGGTTATTGAACACATTCTTATTAACATAGTTTGCAGCATTTCTGCAATTGTGTTTAGCCAAAGTTAATGTTAAATTTTCTAAAAAACAAAAGAAAAGAATCCTGACAGCTAAAGTATAATAAGAGTCAATATCTCCCAGCTACCAGAACAGGTGAGTACAAGAACATAATGGTGCAGCTCACTGGGATGGAACGGCAGGGTTAAATTCCTTTGCGCTGGTAGTCAAAATGATTAGGCTGCATTTAATCCCCCCTCTCTGAAATGGGAACAAATATATCCCACAGGGATTCCCATAATCTTTCTAACTGTTGTTGATAAGCAGAAATAGGATGACCTCTGCCTTTTTCTTATAAAGTGAAATTGATCCCTAATTACCGAGAGAGTAGGACTGAAGGTAATGATAAAGCTATCTAACTAGCACTAAATGCAGGAATTTAGACTACATGAGCATGGCTGTAGTCTGTTGAGTTTCACCTCTGTCTATGTTGTGTTGTGTTAAAAATGAAAAACTGGAGACAAAGACAGTGTAGAGAAGTAGGGAGTTCTTTGCTAAAATAACTGAGATCACATTATATCAAAGAAATTAGTAAATCTACTCTACTTTTCATAAGCACTAAGCGTCAATTTTTTTAAGTGGTCAACTGTTGTCAAGGTCATCATCTAATTCCTGGACTGAGATTATGGCTTAGAGATAACAATCATGTAAATGATTGTGCCTTGTGTTCACAAATGTCTGACATTGTTTAGCCTCTCACTTTGTGACATACTACTGTACATCAGCATTAATGTGGTTGTAAACCCTTACATATACCTAGTGAAGTGACTAGTCTCAGGTGATAAACAGAGATGAAACAAATTCTACATACGAGGGGCGACTGAAAAGTTCTCGGCCTACCCATGAAGCATTTGTCTTAGCTCAGTTTTATTTTTGCTACTCATAGTACATATCTTTGCAAGGTTCCATACCAAATTTCTCACAAATAGTTTTTTCTTTTTATCAGTTATTGAAGACTGAAGCGTAGAAGGTCATCATTGTCTGAAAGATGGAGAAAGTAAGCAAACGTGCTGTTATCCAATACCTGCTGTTTGTCACGTTTGTTTTCAACAGTCAACATTCTCGGGACCCACCGATTTGACACCTTATGCATGTCTAGCATTACTGTTAAAATGTGTCCAACATGTTCCTGGGATATGCCCACTTTCTCTGCGATGAAACGTTCTGTCACATGCCTGTCTTCCATTACGAGATCCTGGATTGCTGTGATGTTTTCTTCCGTACAGGCAGTTGCTGGCCTTCCACTGTGAGGGGCATCTTGGACAGAGGGGTTCCCCCTCTTGAATTCCGCCAACCACTTTTTAATGGTGGAATAGGAAGGGGCATCCTCCCCTAATGTTTGCATCATGTCCTTGTGGATGTCCTGTCCACTCCTTCCCTTTTTCAGCAGGTATTGGATAACAGCACAGATAAAAGGAGTTCAGCGAGCGCTCATATAATCAGCTGCTAGAACACTCAAAGGAATCACAAAAACCTTGTAACATAAATCATAGAGATTATAGTGCAGCGCTGCAATCTAAGATAAATGAATAGTTCATATAATCTTCATATAGATATTTAAACAGAAACTCTGAAGAAAAACTTGAAGAAAAAGTCTTCCTTATAATGTATTGGTGACTGGAACTGTATAGAAAAAATGCGCACTCACCGACCGCGCATTATAAATGCGCATGTATATGACCATCAATCAGCCTATTTGAAAATTTCAGCTTGCATGTAGGGAATGATATGAATACTATAAAGAAAACATTTATTGGTTTAATATGTATCAATACCCATTTTTTAAAGTTTTGGATGAAGTGAGGATGGACTAGAACTCTTGTAAGTATTTACTCCTATCCTGTCTGGAAAAAAGGTTGTTGCCAGGGCAGGAAGTGGCAGAAATTTTCTTTAACAGCAACACTGATCAGATTTCTAATGTTTGTTTTCCTGTTGCAGATTTTCCCTCACATCCTGTCTTGCTAAAAGGTTGTCCTCAGAACAGAAAGGGAGGATATATCTCTATAATAGAGCCCAGAGTAGCAGTAAAACCTGACAGCTGTTCTAGCCTTTCTGCATTCTAACTGAACCTAGAACAAAACGTTTTGGGTGTAGATATACTTTAATAATATTTAGCAATTTTTAAAAGAATATATATTTTCTCTTTTTATTACAGTTACCAAAAAACACTTCTGTCATGTTGAGACTGCATTTAAGTGTATGTTACCCTAAATATTGTTTTTCTCTGCAGGTATGTGTAAGTTCACATATGAGTATTTTATAAATCAATGGGGTTGATTTACTAAAGGCAAAAAGACTGTGCAATTTGCAATTGCAATTGGTCCAGAGTTTAGTAAATGAGGCAAAGTTTCACTTTACAAGGAATACCCAATCACAAGGAAGGAAAATCACAGCATTTTTGCATGCACATGATTGGATGATGGAAGTCAGCAGAGCTTCCCCTCATTTACTAAGCTGTGGAGCAACTGCACTTGCAAAGTGCACAGTCTTATTTGCCATTAGTAATTCAATCTCACAGTCTCTATAATTTTCATATACTTCTTCTATCTAAAATTAATTTTGCCAGTCACCTTTTTTCCCTTGTTCTCAACCAACCACACAAAGCCCAGTATAGTGTTTTCAGTTTTCATCTTTTGACTGGCAATTCAAAAGTTACAGGACACTGTGCAGACACACAGCATGCCTGTATTGGGTAGTCTGTTTGGCCATCATACCCCTCCTCCTACCAATTACAACTGACTCTGGTACACACCTCCTCCCAATCACAGCCTGCTTCTTTAACACACCCCCTGCTCAAGAACAGCCTGCATCTGCACAGTGTCCTGTAACCCCGCGCCCCCTCAATCAGGAAGAAGAGATGCATGGTCACATGGAAAAAAATATTTAACCTTGTGAATAAGGTAAGAAAGATTATTTCTGAAATTACGCAACAGCAATTATGGCACCTGCATAGTTATAACTGCATTTGAAAGTATCTATAACATTGTATAGTCATAACTACTTTAGAATGACATAAAACAAACAAACAAATAAACTAAAGATTAGCTTTATATAAAATCTATAGTCTTTTTATACATTTTATTTATTTTTTATATATATATATATATATATATATATATATATATATATATATATGTATGTACTACATGTTCATAAAATGCAATTACCATATATGATGCATGTAAAAGACAAAACAAACAAAACAAAAAACTGTGTAGTCTGAAAGCTATATTTTTGCAGCTTGAAGGTATAACCTTGCAAGTGTACCATTAGTTCACATCTATCAATGAACAGCACCCTTCAAACATCCTGTTAAGAAGCATTTTGAATAGGTTGAAATGGTTCAAGAGCTTGCTACAATATCATTTGAAATTAAAGGTTCAGATTCATTGGCTCCCAGCCTATTACATGCTCCAGAGATCTTTGTAGGTCTACACGTGAGTGTGTAGGCAAGCACAAAATTAACATGATAGACATTGCACTGACCTCCAACTGTTGAGATGGCATTTTTTTTTTTTTAACTGGCGGTGAAGTCGTCATATGATAAACCAGTAAAATTTGTGACACTATCAATCTGTCTATATTTCATAAAGTGACAAAGCCACTGACATAGGCAAAAAAGTGAAAAATAGAATATTCCTTTTATTGTTTAATATATTCTTTGACCTGTAGCATGCATGTGTCTGGAAAAAAAATATCAGCTAATAGACCTGCTTTGACCAATGGATAGAAATTTCCTAGCAATACTGAGCCTGTCCCTGTTATTACTGATGCTAAATTGCCTTGTCACTTGCCAAAATCAACAAAGAGAGAAGAAAAGAGAGGCAACATTTGGAGTCTTAAAATACACAGTAGTACAAAAAAAAAAAGTCTCCATGGAAGTCAAATGGTTGTCCCATCCTCTCAGGTATGAGACCTAGATAAAGACTTGGATAAAGGGAAATATAAAAAAAGAGGTGTTGTAGGCTACACTACATTGGTAAAAGTACTGTATATATTTTTCCATCATTAACACTACGAAATTTCAAATCATAAATAACTAATTCCTAATTACCATGAAACTCTTACTAACAATTAGGAAAACACAGATGATAAAGCAGTGTAAAAATTGAAAAGTGACAACCCATTGGACATTGAGGGAAAATGGGCTGAAATGTAAAAACACATGTAGATGCTTTCCTTCAAGAATTAAGAGACCACAGCTGTAAAAAAAAAAAAGTCCAGTGTTAGGGCAGTTTTAATTACAGAGAATAGGCCTAACCAGTGTATGCCTAACTTTTTTCACTTTTTAGGTTTAGACACACACTGTTCTTACAGTTGGTATGAAACTTTGAAATGACGCAGCATCATGCTGCAAGCAGAAGGCAACTCCAAGAACAGATGGTCAGCAACAAGTCAATGCTGCACTTTAACCCTTTTACTGTCTCCAGTGTCTGCCATACATCGGTAGTGGAGGTTTACACACATCTTGGTGGCTGCGGTGTGTGTACATTTGACAGGTTGACTGTCAGATGGATGTGATCCACCAGCTGTGCAGCTGTCGGATCACTTTCACACTCCCCATAACTGCCAATCCCCCGCATAGATATGTTTCCTAGGCTCTGTGCACCCATTGGCAGACCAGGGAGGGGAGGGAGATCAGCGAACATCCATTCACTGAGTTCCCCTTCCTGCTAATGACTCAGAAACAACATGTAAAACGTCACTTTTGGGTCCTGCTGGAGCTTTCCACTGTTATGGAGTGCAAACTGCCCTTCCAGAATATACATACGGGTGAACAAAAAGGCCCATCATTCATGCATAATGGCTTTCAAAATGTCAACTATGGAAAATAAAAGGTCACCATTTCACAGGTGCTTGCAACTCTAAGGTTTAGCATATTGAATATCTATTGGTGCAACCTCATCTTTTAAATTGTACTAAAAAATGTAATGATATATTGTGTTTATATGCCCTAAAATGAACTTGAGTGTATTTTTACTGATATTTTTCATTTTATAAACAGTTGTGCTAATATTGTGTGACATAAAAAATTGGAACTTTCACTATTTTATTGTCTAGGGTGTCTACTTTCAGAAAATATATATTATTTTGTGGGTTTTACTTAATCTTCAGGCCTAAAATGAATTTTTAAACGTGTGTAAAAAAAAAGCTCTGGCAGGGAAAGGATTAAACCTAAAAAAGGCCTATTAACATAAAATAAAATTCATTTCCCAAAAGAAATGAAAATCCTGAATATCAGATTCTGACACAACAGCTCACTTTTTATTTTAAAGGAAAGCCTTGCAGTAAAACAGCAGCTAAAAATGACAACTGTCCTCAAATAAATCACACACTAAAATGAAAGAGGAAAAAAGTACCAATTATAGGAACAAAGCAAAGCAGTAAAGGGGGAATTATCCAAAGAACTAGCAATCAGAAGTAAAGAGCTGTTTCCAAATTGTCCCTAATCTCTCCTCATGTGGTTTGTCAGCTTTCCCAATCTTTTCCCTACAGCAGCTTCAAAATGTTGTCACAATGGCTGCTCTGTTCCTTTCTTTTATAGTGGGAGTGGTTTATCCAAAAGCCCCTTATTGCTCTCCTAAGTCTGCTGACCATGGATCAAAGGTCATGCATAGTATTATGGTTGAGAAAAATGTACACATACATTTGTCAGAATGGCACATTTCGCACCTACAGGACTCAAATGCAGAGGAACTCCACTAAAAACTACATTCTAATATGACCACTAGGGATGAGGTTCAGATTTGGTGCATCCATGGATGAATTCAGAAGTCCTGAATTTGCACAGTAATGGAGTAAAGACCATCTGGATAACTAAGCAGATGAACAGGGAGGAGAATGGACTTTCATCTCCATTTTTACTGAACACTCATGCTGGTGATACAAGCAGTGGCTCCTGGCTATAGATTGCCTCTGTCTACATACTAGCAGTGCAAGGATCATATTTGTGAGTACATTACTTTTTATTTTTCTTGTATAAAAAAGTATAATTGATGCAGTAGGACGGTGAACTGATTTCGTGTTTGAAAAGCACTCCTCTCCCTTCCAAAGCTACAAGGCTAAAACTGATGGAAATTCTTTATTTTATTGACTACAACTCAATATCATTCTTTCACTCTCTTAGGTGAGCTATTTTGTTGGTCCCTAACTCAACACTATCTGAGCTGATATATACTCACTAGCCATTTTATTAGGTACACCTTGCTAGTGCCAAGAAAATATTCCACACACCATTACACCACCACCAGCCTAAACCATTGATGCAAGGCAGGATGGATCCATACTTTCATGTTGTTTACTCCAAATCGCCTACCATCTCAATGTTGCAGCTGAAATCAAGGCACATCAGACCAGGCAATGTTTTTCCAGTCTTTTATTGTCCAATTTTGGTGAGCCTCTGCGAATTATAGCCTCTTGTCAGGGATGAAGGCATCCAGGAAAGATAATTAGATTAGTTGGCTGCACCTTAAGTAATCAGGAACCAAACTGAATAAGATTAAAAAAAAGTTCATGGAGACAACAACACACTCCCAACACCAGTAAACCATAAACAATGCAAGTGACAAAATAAATGTGATTGTGAGAACCCCAAATAACAACCTAACAATTTACAGAGTGAAGGGAACATAGAATAAGGTCAGGAATGGGACAGGAGACAAGGGGAGCTGAGAGCAAGGTACTAGGAGCAAGAACAGGATACAGGGAGCAGGTCTCAGAGTCAGGTACAGGAACAGGAACAGGAACAAGGTTCAGCTCAGGCAGGGATGTGGCTTGCAGGAAAAATACTCAAGCCCTGAATCTCAGTTATGGGCAGGCTTATATAACTGGGAAACACCTGCTGGTGACCACCGGAACTGCACCTTTTGACTCTGGGAGCCATAATGCCACCAGCAGGTGACCCACGTAATGACACAGATCCTGACAGCCCCCCCCCTTGAAGCATGGCCTCCAGACGCTCCGTTTTTTATTTACGTAAAAGTCTGTATGGGTGCAGGATAAGTCCAAAAAGGTTTCCCCTCAGTGTCTGAGGACTCTCTTGCACTTTTCAGGCCAAAGTCTTTTAACCTGCTGGAAGGTGTGCCACCTGAGTCTGGTAATTGGCCATGCACCCCACCGCCAGGGTCTGGAAGCTGATTGGTTACCCTGCCATCAGGGTCTGAAAGCTGTCTGGGTTTCCCAGAGGTCGGATGCCTGAAGAGGCACAACATCCGAAATCTCCATGCCCTCAATGCAGCACATGTCCCAAAGCTAGGACTCCAAAAGCCAGCTGAAGCCTGACAACAGAATCTCTGGTCCATGCAACCACTCTGATGCTAGTGTCTAGCCAAGGCATTGGTTACCCAGCAAGGGTTCCCTAATGCACCTGGGATTGCAGATATATCACCTAGGTTAAGACAAGGTTCAGATGGAACTCTGCCCTTTCCCAGAAGGCCTCTACTACTTGGGCTGAACTGGAGAATGCAGTTCCTACTTCCAAAGTGGGTATGCGGATTATCAAGCCCTGACGCAACAAATGACTGCAAGAGGGACTCAGGAGGGGCAGCAGTCAGGATCTTTGACCGAGCAGGTAGTCCATGCCAGCCATGCAACAGACTTGGAGGCGCAGCAAAATTAGACCCCTCAGTGGATGAGACCCCTGTACCGAAGACTATCTGGGCAGTGGGCACAAAACCATTAGAGGCAGGCTGGGCAGCAGGCTGAGCACCATCAGAGGCAGGCTGGGCAACAAGTAGAGCACCTTAAGGCTGGGCAGCAGAAAGAGCACTATCAGGCTGGGCAGCAGGCAGGTCACCATCAGGCTGGGCAGCACACAGGGTACCATCAGGTTGGGCAGCAGGCAGGGCACCACCAGAGGCAGACTGATCATCAGGCATGGGACCCTCAGAAGCAGAGAGGTTTTTGGACACAGGACTGTCAAAGGCAGGTGGGTTATTGGGCACGGGACCCTCTGGCTGGGCATAAGGAACAGGACCCTCTGGCTGGGAATCAGGAGCAGGACCACCAGGCTTGGCACCATGAGCAGGATATTCTGGCTGAACAGCAGACACAGAACCACTAAGTTGTGCAACAGGCAAAGGAGCATGTCAGGCAAGCTTGGCAGAGATTAGAAGATCACCCGAGGCAGATTTGGCTGCACACAGCATTGCACCAGTGGCAAACTAAATCCCATCAGCAGGCAGTATAGAAGGGGACTGTATCTCACTGGTAGGAAGCATACCATCAGGCTGGGCTATGATCAGGGGATCAGGGAGGTCATGCTGAAAACACAGGCTGGATGCAGGGAGATTTGGAGAAAAGGACGAAGCCCCCATTTGACTGCATGAGGCAGTCTGTTCAAAGGTTGTATGGAACTCCTAAGACAGGATTGAGCAAATATAATGGATGTAGGGTGAGGCCTGACTGCTGAGAGTCCCAAGTATTGAGGAGGATTTCTGAGGGGTTGCTAGGGACAATGGAGTAATAGAGGGAGTTTTCACTGGATTAAATGCAGGAAATGTGCAGCAAGTGGAGACATGATACTGGCATATAGTTGGAAGCAAAGTATACTGAACTGCAGCAGTGGTTGCTATGGGTGACAGAGAGGGGGATCTCTGAGCAAACTGGTGTCTAGAAGCAGAAGTGGATTGGTGCATGTTAGCTGAAGTTGAGTATTATATATCTGACCAGGATTGAATTATGGGCTGAACAAAACTCAATTTACAATTCCCTTGTCTGACTAGAGTGTACTGCATTGATACAATCCAGCAGAGCCTCTTGTGAATATACTGAAGAATGTTCAATGAAATAAGGTTTATCATCTTCCAATAGCCACATCAGCTGAAGCCCTAAAACTCAGTTATGGGCAGGTTTATATAGCTCCCAGCAGCCCACGTCAGGTGCAGCCCAATTACTTGGACAGTCCAGCTGCGGGGAGACACCCGCTGGTGACCTCCAGAACTGCATCCTTTGTCTCTGGGAGCCACAGTGCCACCAGCAGGTGACCCAAGTAATGGCACAGATCCTGATACCTCCGTTTCTTGTTCTTAGCTGACCCAAGTGGCACCCGGTTTGGTCTTATGCTGCTGTAGCCCATCTGCTTCAAAGTTTGATGTTTTGTGCCTTCAGAGATGGTATTCTGCACACCTTGGTTGTAATAAGTGGTTATTTGAGTTACTGTTGCCTTTCATCTCAAACCTGTCTGTCCATTCTCCTCTGACATCAACAAGGCATTTTTGTCCACACAATCGTCGCTCACTGAATATTTTCTCTTTTGGACCATTCTTTGTAAGTTCTAGAGATTGTTGTGCCTGATAATCCCAGTAGATAAGCAGTTTTTGAAATACTCAGACCAGCCCACCTGGCACCAACAAATATGCCGCATTCAAAGTCACTTAAGTCCCCTTTCTTCTCCATTCTGTTGCTCGGTTTGAACTTCAGCAAATCATCTTCACCACGTCTACATGGAGTTGCTGCCATGTGATTGGCTGATTGACAATTTGTGTTACCAAGCAATTGAACAGGTGCACCTAATAAAGTTGCCAGTGAGTGTACATGTATACATATCCAGTGGACCCTATCTGAACGAGTATTCATAGGTTTTGTTTAGTTTAAATTTTACTGCCAGCTTTGCCTCATAAAACAGTAGAGGTAGAATGCCTTTTCTCACCTGACATGACACCTCGTTAAAAAGGGGGATAAGCTTGAGGATTGTCTGTTCCTTGGAACATGTAACTTCAGAAATGAATTTCTCGGAGCATGTATGAAACAGACAGGTCACATCTCTGACATTTACTGTAATGTAGATTCCCTAAAGCAGCTCTTGAGGGCCAAAGAAACACAACATTCTTATGTTCTAAAACATGAACCATGTATCATGTGGCATTTAATTTGTGCTGGGTGTTACAAAGCTTCCTTTGCTCCGCCAGTTTAATTGTAGATGCCATTTGTGAGCAATATCAAAAGAGTGTCACACAGCACTTTTTGTGAAGAGTGAAGGCTGAACTGTGTGTTATGAAGGCATCATCTAGGTTATGAAAACACATACAAAGGGTTGTTTAAGGGGACAGAATCATCAATTTGATTTTCATATTTTTCTAAACATTTTTATATTAAATCAAATAAAATTCTTCATTGAGAAAGTCTTTTTTCCCAAACCTTCTCCAACTACAGAAAATATCTATTTTGCATGACACCATATCCACATCACATTTAAGATCTTTTTCTTCTAACTACACAGAAAGGGGGAGTGTGTTGGGCACCCTATGTCACTTAGGGACACTAAAAATACATTCTGTAAAAAAAAAAAAAAATACTGTAAAAATACATCCTGATAAGAGCTACAGGTGGGGGCAGAGGCGTAGCGGGGGGGGGGGGCAGGGGGGTACATATGTACCCGGGCGCCAAGGTACAGGGGTGCCAAAATGAGGCTTACAACCAGGGGCGTATTTGCCGCAAGGCAAACAAGGCGTTTGCCTAGGACGTCACTTTTTAGGGGGGCGGTGCGGTACCAACGGAAGGGACACTTAGTACAGGGGCGGGCTTCTGTGTCTTACCTGGCTCCGTGTCCCAGTCCCACGATGATCCAGTCCAGGAGGCGCTGCTGGAGGAGGGGTAGAGAGGTCCGGTGTCTTCTTTTCCCTGGACGCGATGTGTGGGCGGGATGACATGCCGCCCCTCTCATCTGGCCACACCCTCGGGATCACTGGACAGCCTATGGCAGCTTGTACCTCTCTCTGCAAGCTCCGCCTCCTCACAAGTGATTGGGCGCCAGAACTGTAGCTCAGGAAAGGCACACAGGCGGCCAATCACCTGCGAGGTGGCGGAGTTTGGAGAGGAGGAGCCGAGCAGAAGCGCGCAGATCGAGTGAGGGAGCCGCCGGAGCAAGTGAAGAGACAGCTGACCAGTAAGTGTGCCGTGCAGATGGTGCTGCTGAAACCAGGTATTCTGGCTGTGGATGGGAGAGGGAAGGAGCCTAGGCTGGAGCAGGGGTCAGCAAGGTAAGTGTCATTGGTGTCAGTGGGAGGAATAGTGCCCCATCATTGGTGTCACTGATGTGATTAAACAGGGAGGGGGGCTGGGCGCCAATTTTATAGTTCATCCCCGGGGTGTAAAATATCCTAGCTACACCTCTGGGTGGGGGTGTTGAGGAGACAGGATACCCGTTGCAGAGATGGCTGGTATGACTAGTCTCCTAAACAGGAAATGCTGTCTCAAACATAGTTATCAGGCGCCATTCCAGATGGACCTGGCAGAACAGAGGCAGAGGCAGCTAAAGAAAAAGCAAAATGGTAAAGAAAACAGCTTTAAAGTGTATCTATTGTCAAAACATTTTTAATTCTAATAATAAGGTGTGCTTGAAACATTGCCAACATCCCTAGTAATGACAACAACAAAATTGGAGTACCCCATAATGGGACAAGGAACCTTGCATTAACAACGTTCCAAGACAAGACAGAGGACTTTCATGTTAACTGAGAATATTGAGTTTCATGTATTATTATGCTGTAAACATCATGCATATGCACAAAGAAAATCAGCCATAATTGGGTTTTATATTGGTTTTATTATTGTGGATAAATAAAGATTGACATACATGCCTTTTAACACCGTTGTATAACATTGCCTTTAAAATTATATTAACCACTTCCATACCGGGCACTTTTACCCCCTTCCTGCCCAGGCCAATTTTCAGGTTTCAGCGCTCTCGCATTTTGAATGACAATTGCGCAGTCATACAACATTGTACCCAAACTAAAATGTTATCATTTTCTTCACACAACTAGAGCTTTCTTTTGGTGGTATTTAATCAGCACTGGGGTTTTTATTTT
This sequence comes from Staurois parvus, assembly GCF_062004578.1. Taxonomy (NCBI): domain Eukaryota; kingdom Metazoa; phylum Chordata; class Amphibia; order Anura; family Ranidae; genus Staurois; species Staurois parvus. The sequence continues at coordinate 580,460 of NW_028318614.1, read as the reverse complement.
TTGCTAAATTAACAAAAAAAGACCAAAACGTTTGAAAAAAAAACAAGTTTCTTTGTTTCTGTTATAAAAGTTTGCAAATAAATAATTGTTCTTCATAAATTTAGGCCAAAATGTATTCTACTACATGTCTTTGGTGAAAATAACCCAAATTAGTATTTATTATTTAGTCTGTAGGAAAGCTATAGAGTTCACAAACTATGGTATAGATCTGAAAATTGATCAATCCTGAAGTACTGACAGCCAATCTAATTTCTTGAGGTCCACAAATGTCAGGACAATACAGATATCCCCCAAATGACCCCTTTTTGCAAAGTAGACAGTCCGACGTATTTCATAACAGGTATGGCGAGTTTTTTGAAGTTGTAATTTTTTTGTCATAATTTTTCGGAAATGAAGAAATAAAAAAAATGATTTTCACTATTTTTTTTTTTTACATACTGTCACCAGTGCAGTACAGCGTCATCATATAACTGGCATGGCGGTGATAAGGGACACTGACAGGTGACAGGATGAAAAAAAAAATGATAATTTTATTTATTTTTTTTAAATTTTTAAGTAATTTTTTATTACATTTTTTCTCTTTTTTTAAGATTTTCTTTTCATATTTCAAAGAATTACTTTGCTATAAGCAATCATTTATCTGATTTAAATCGATTCATTCAGGATTTTTTTTTTCTTAACTGTGATTTGGCCACAGCTAATCACATGACACAGCTGGGCTGTGATTGGCCCAGCTTGTGCATGTGATCGCTGTGACCTTTCACAGCTAGCCACACTAGTATACAATGGATGGCATAATAGGAAGCCATCCATTGTATACAACTGTCATGTTACCTCCTTCTGTGATTGGTCACAGCAGGTCACATGGTACCGGCAACGGGGCCGGTACTCAGATCTGTCATCGGCCGTGTCCGAGGTACATGACCGGTGACAGATCGCGCCGCTTCATGGCTCTGTGGGCATGCAAACAGAGCATGCCCGAAAGGACACCATATGGCGTCCACCCGGAGCGGTGAGGGTTTTTGCTGGCCGCCATTTGGCCATAGGCCAGGCAGGAACCGGTTAAAGGCATCCTAAAATTAAATAAATAACAAACATGTCATACTTACCTGCTCTGTGCAGTGGTTTTGCACAGAGCAGCACCGATACTCCTCTTCACAAGTTCCCCACTGGTGTTCCTGGCCCCTTCCCCCCTGTCAAGTGCCCCCAGAACAAGAAGCTTGCTCTGGGGGCATCCAAGCAGGCTTGCTCCTGAGCTGCTGCTCTGCTTGTTCATTCATACACAAATCTGTGGTTAAGCCCGTTCACTCTTCCTCTTCATTGGCTCCCTCTGCTGTCTCAGTCAATGAGGAGGGAGAGTCCCCGGAGAGCCAAGGCTCTCATGCACATCATGATGGGGCTCAGGTAAGTATTAGGGGGGTTGGGGGCTGCTGAATACAGAAGGTTTTGTACTTTCTTACATAGAATGCATGAAGGTAAAATGCCTTTAGAACCAATTACAGGGGTACTCCAATTTTGTTTTAAACATTTTTCATTTGTTTTGGTTGGAGTGGTGGAGGGTTAGAACCTCCGACAAACTTTAAAAACAATTTTTTTAAATGTTCTATTCCTTCAATCACAAAATTGTGTGTTTGGCAACATGTTATACATAGCCAAGTAGGCACGGTTACACAAACAGATACATATGTTTTTTCCTTACTGGCATCACATTAGCATAATAAAAATTATTTTCCTTTAACATGCTTTATTATACCCCAGTCAAGTTTTGATTGCTGTCTTTGTTCCCTTTGAGGAGATTCACTCTTTCTTTTTGTCCTAGTGATTTTTGTTGGTGAGACTAAAAGTGATGATAAAAACTAAATTCTAAATGTATCATGAGAATAAGAAGTGTGGCCATATCTTCCACAGAGGTACCTGGTTCCAGTAACAATTTTCAAAGAAGGGGAAATTACTTTGGGAGATTTCCTTTAATTTCCTGTTACATCTCCAGGAGGGCAAATCTTCCCCAACAGGACAAAGTTTAGAAGATAAGTTTTGGCTGTACATACACATTAAAGTTTAAATATTTTTTTTATTTAATCAGCACAAGGAACAGAACTCACTATTAGTGTGAGGTGTCTCTTGTGCTGTTTGCTGCTATGCTCCATTCCCCCACAGTGGTAACCTTTAGGTGCTGGGGGGGTTAATAGGGCTGAGGGACCTGTGACAGGCAATCATCAAGAGTGACAACTACATCTGCCTACTCTTTAACATATAGAAGCTGTACTATAACTTTCATGAATTAACTGCGTTCCATGAATGGAGGAGGTGGAGCTATCCATCCTCAATTCATAGATTTCTCTTTATTCATGAAAGCTATAGTACAATTTCTATGAATAGAGGAGGGAGGTAGAAAGAAGGACATGCATAGTTAACACTCTTGATCAGTGCCTGTCACATTTCTCTAGGCTTTATTAGTTTTGTCTTAAACCTAGGACCGCACACCTCTACACACTTTTAGTTCTGGTCTCACAATAACAATTGAAAAATATGTTGTTTAGCTTCTGATCATGTGATCAATGTGACTCAATCATTGTGATCACATAAACTTTGTTTACAAGCAAAACATTTTTTTCTCTTTGTGTGCTTGATTGTACAGCTGGCAAACTGCAGCTGTCACTTTGGATATGTTGAAAAAAAATAAAAAGTTTAAAAAAAATTATAAAAAAATGTATGTATAAAATAGTCAAAATCTTTTGTCAATCTTTTTGTCAATCTTTTTTCAAACCTTTTTTGTCCATTGGTGTTTTTACAACAAAATACTGAAAAGGGAAATTAATTTGTGCATGAACTATTTATTAGGCTGATGGGCTGATAAGCATTTTAAACATACCTTTTAATGAGCTTTTCTTCAAAAGACCTAAACAAACTTAAGGCAATAGTTTGTATTTTGGCCAAAGCTGTTTCTTGGGTGTGTTCTAGGCTGAGATAATGCATACCCACGTGGAAGAATAATATATTTTAAATATATTTTAAAAATATTCTTCCCAAATATATTGACATATATTTGAAATACTACAATTTTGGCCGTATTAGTCAGTCCCCCCCAGTGTCAGAATGCCTGCCGCAGTCCTACTATAAGTCGCTCATTGCCTCGATTACTAGTATAAGAAAAAACATTTTCCAGTATACAGTATATACCACCATTTGTAGACACTATAACTTTCTCATAAACCAATTAATTTACATGTATTAGGTTTTTTTTTAGCCAAGACATGTAACAGAATACATTTTGGCCTAAATCTATGATGAAATTTGATTTTTTAAATTTTTTTACTGGACATGTTTAATAGCAACAAGTCAAAAATATTGTTTTTTTCTCAAAATTGTCAGTGATTTTTTTTTAATGGCACAAAAAATAAAAAATGCACAGGCTATCAAATACCACCAAAAGAAATCTCTATTTGTGGGAAAAAAGGACATAAATTTAATTTGAGTGCAGCGCTGCATGACCATGCAATTGTCAGTTAAAGTAAAGCAGTATCGCAAAAAATGGCCTTGTCAGGAAGGGGGGTAAATCCTCAAGAGGGCGACTGGTTAAGAGATTGGCCTGTGGCAGGGCAGTTTTGTACTACTGAGAACAAGCACAACCACAGCAAAATACTGGCTGATTTCTATTTGCTGGGCAAAGTGAGTCTATTACTGTTTGTAACTTTACCAGTACCAGTTTTTTTTATCAAACTGAAATTAATCAAGTTGGGATTCTGCTGCTGTATGTAAGCCATGCTAATTGTAAAAGAAAGAAAATCAATTCCACATTAAAAAATGCTGTCTCTGGGACTGTATGTGAAAATCATACTCTTCTAGAACATCATGTACAGCTTTAGGGCATACCCCAAGCATTTTATTTAACCACTTGCCCTCCAGAGAATTTACTCCCCTTTCTGACCAGGCCATATTTTGCGATACGGCGCTGAGTTACTTTAACTGACAATTGCGCTGTCATGCAACGCTGTACGTAAATTAAATTTGTCATTTTTTTTCAATGGTATTTGATCATCTCTGCATTTTAATTTTTGTTGCTGTAAACAAAAAAGTCCGACAATTTTGACCCCCCCCCCAGTATTTTTTACTTTTTGCTCTAAAATGTATCCAATAAAAATTTTTTTAAAAATGCCATTTCTTCATAAATGTAGACCAAAATGTATTCTGCTACACATGTTTGCTAACAAAATATTGTAAATTGATTGATTTACGTGAAAGTTATAGCATTTACAAATGGGGGTAAATATTTTAGAATTTTTTTTTATTCGAGTAATGGCGGCGATCAGCAACTTATAGTGGGACTGCGGCGGGCATTCTGACACTGGGTGGGAACTGACTAACTGCCACTGACATCCCCAGTGACACTAATACAGTGATCAGTGCTAATAAAAATCACTGACACTGTACTAATGACACTGGGTAGGAAGGAGTTAACATTTGGGGCGATCAAAGGGTTAACAGTGTGCTGTATGTTTTACATAATGTGCTGTGTGTGTTTTACTATGGGGACATGCTGTGCAGAGGAATACAAAGCAGCATGTCCTTGCTGAAGGAGAGAACAAACAAGAGATACCTGTGCTCAAATCCCAACAGCTAGTGCATGCATTTATCCATCAGGTGCTAAAGGGGTGTAACCACATATTAACACTAGAAATTCTGAAGGGCCCTCTGCACACTGGTATATACCCTTTCAAGCAGACTATGCAATAAATAGGTATAATATTTAGTTCACACATATTGCAATACATGTTTAAGCTGGCCAACTGCGTCAAAGTAATCCCTCTATGGCCAGTCCTATTCTGCTCTGCCTACACAAATGCTACTGTGGACACAATGCTAGCATAGGGGAAAAGACACAATGGGGAGAGCTACAAGGTTCAGGTCTGGCTACTGTATTGCAATGTATTGCATGTATTGCAATATGTGTGAATTAAATATCCCTATTTATTGCAAAGTCTGCTTGAAAGGGTATATACCAGTGTGCAGTGGGTCCTTCAGAATTTCTAGTGCTGAAGGAGAGAGACCCGTGTTGTTTACACACAGATCTCTCCCGTCAGCTTTATGCAACGATCACCTAGTGCTGGCCCACTGGACCCAGTGATTAACATCCCTAGCAAAGGATTTGTGTTTTTTCAAAGTTGCATGAAAAGACCCTCTTCCTGCTGTGTAGTATCTAAAAAACAAATTGCAGTGATCAACTTCCCAGGCCCTTTTTTGACAATATTTGCCTAATAGCCTTAAAATGGCCAGAATCTAACCACAAGATTTGCATCCAATGGACTTCAGTGGGAGTTGCTTCTAAGTTCAGGTTGAACTAATTTTGAACAAGGTTTGCTGAACCCTTAGCATATCTAACCTGGGCAGATTCTCCCATCACCAACTTTACTTATCAAATACAAATAAAATAAATTTGCCACTAGCTACACAAGCAAGATAACTCAAAAATGCTGTTGTAACTACTGACTAAACACAGACAGTGAGAGAAAATATAATTACCTGATATTTTAGAACTTCATCAAAGTTTGCCATTCACCACCGTGTTTCATTCATCGACTTGATGACTCAGTATCACCTAGAGGTATGTAGCTTGCATGAACCTTTTAAGTGAGAATAGATGTCACTAAGGCTCCAGGTTGGGTTTTTTCATGTTGTAAACCTTGACAGAGAAATGTCCTTTTTTCATTTTGCTTTCATAAAACTTTCTTTGCACTTTCATTGCATTATAGGCTTTCATTTACCATGGTAGGACAGCACTGTGGTTTATGAATTCAGTCAGTATTCCTTAGACATGTTTTATTTTTATACCAAGTTAGAAATAATGGTTTCTAGTCACTGACTGAGGTAAACCTAGGGGAGGGTTGGTATAAGGAAAGAAATAGATCTCCATCTTTGTACTATTTGAGAAGCAGGGAAGTAATATTTCTAAATCTATGGTTTTTCCAGAAGGGTTTACAATGAATAATCACATTGCTAAACTATAACTATAATCTCTCCTCGCATAATTCAAATGTCAGCATTACCAATCTAAACAATGATTTTGAGAAAAAATACTTCCTACTTAGCCCCTCTTTCAGGAAAATACCACAATGTGCTATACAAAGCTGACAATCATAGGATTACATAGAAATACATATAAGACACATTGTAAATATTAATGTAAGTGGCTTTAATAGGCTGCAGTTTTAGAGGGAGATGCCAGGCAGGTTTTAATCAAGAAATCAAAATTAGAGAAAGGGGAACAATATTGTACAGACTTGATGCATATTATGTAAACAGTTTTACTAGGTGGTATTTTAAGAGAAAAAGACCAGGCAGGTTTTATCATGAAATAAAAATTAGACTGTACTGTGCAAGCTCTGGTCACTGGTCCAGCTTGGATACCCAATAGTTCATGGGGTACTCAGTTCAAACAGTGAACCATATGGTTTTATATATATAATTGCAGATGTAAAACTTGCTCACACCCTACTAGCTGCACATGCAGAACCTCTGCATCTTCATTTAGGCCTGCCTGACACGAAAGCATAAATACATGGTCATCTAGCAATTAATGGATGATCAACCCTGTTCATAGACAGTGACCATCCAGGGCCAATCATTCACAGGTAATCCCTTTCTGACAGAATATATGCATACAGCTGTAAAAAGCTTCAGAAACTGTCAGCCTTCCATTGCTTTGGTTAGGGCTTCCTGACTGCACCCATTTACAAGGGACCCCACTGAATCTTCTGTGGGTAATTGCAGTCAACCCCAAGTGTGAATAGGGCCTTCTAGTGGCAAACAGTTCACAAAAAGTTGCTAACAACATAGATGCACTCAATATTCATCAAGAGAGGGGTTTCCTAAAGTCTTGACATCTTTCAGCCTGAGAAAGCAAACAGTCCCAGTTGTTCATATCCTAAAGGTTCCCCTAAAGCGAAATTTACACAATGGTGGGTTACTGCCTACATGATACTCCATATCTTGGCCCCTGATAGAGAATTTGGTTGTATTATTTCTTTTACTTTACAGGTATCCAATATGATGTGGCCAAAATTAGGTATACAGTACTGATCTGGTCATGTTTAGTCAAAAACCTGATACTGTGACACTGTTTAGTCTCTTGGGTGCTTGTAATATCCTCCATCAACGCTGCAACATTCCTTGATCCTGTCCCTGACACTGTGCTATACAGTAATACACAAACAAGGTCAGGACAAATGGGATCAGAAGGGGCAGGTACCCTGGACACAGTGTTGCTATGTGGAGGTGGCCGCTAGGAGCTTCAGCCACCCCTTTTCTCCTGCACCTCACTGACAGGAGTAACTGCAGGTTCACATCTGTCAGCAGGGATTTCTTCAGCTGAAAGTTGATGGCACTATGTGCTGCCACTTCCGGCACTGGACCTGCACCGGGAGACATGGAGGAAGGAGTTTTTATTGGAGGAGGTTAAAGGAAAAACTCTGTACTGGGGAGGAGATGGGGGAATAGCTCTGTACTGGGGGGTAAGGGAAGAGCACTGTACTGGGAGGTTGTGGGTAGAGATCTGTACCTGTGTGTTACCCACTCATGAGCCCTGCACCCTGTACAATACCTGCCCCTGAGTAAAACACACTTCTGAGACCTTCATGATACGTACTCCAGAGCCCTATGCCCTGCAGTATATATGTGCCAAGCCCTGTTCTCTACAATATATGCACTGCTAAGCCCTGTACCCTGTGTAATACATACTTCTGTACTCTGCACCTTGCACGATATGCACTTCTGATCCCTCCTCAAACTGACACCATGAACGCAGAGATGTTTTTTTTAATGCAGAACCATTTTCCCTCTTAACAGAACCACTGACACAGGGACATTTTTTTTCTTGCAGTGACATCCCAGCACAGGGACATTTTTTGCTTTCAATGACCTCACAGACTCATTGACATTTTTTTCCTTCCGGTAACACTACTGATGTTGGGACATTTCTTCCTTTCAGTGACACCAGCAAGTGAGGGCATTTTTCTTTTCAGTGACACCACTGACGCAGGAACATTTTCTCCTTCCAGTTGCACTACAAACACAGGGGCTTTTTTAAATTCATCGATGTCACAGACACAGGGACATTTTTCCTTCTAGTGACACCACTGATACAAGGAAATTTTTTTCCTTCCAGTGACACCCCTGACTCAGGGACATTTTTCTCTTTGCCACTGTTAACACTATATTTGTGCACTGATTTTAAACTCTTCAGTCTGCTGCAATGTACCACAAACATTTGTACTATTTCATCACAATGCCACAAATATTACTTTGGCATGTGCCACTATTGGAAAAGAGGGGTAGGGAGGCAGGGGTGCACAGAAATTCTGGTTATCATCATAAATTACTGCAAAATGAATGCCACTAAATTACCCACTGTGTAGGGCTTCCTCTAAAAAATATCACAAGTGTAATAAAAGCGCCACACCCTTAATACTTTAAAGCAGCAATTCCACCTCAAAGAAACCAAATAAATTTCTTAGTGCTATAACTTAAATAAAGGAATGCGCTAAAACCACAAACTATTCCTAATTTAGTGTAAAAACATTAGTGCAAAAGATATATATATCTATTCTCAATTAATATCAAAAAATATCAAAATTATGTGCAAAACAATTTTTTAGTGCATAAGTAATTTAAATAATTAAATTTGTGAATATAAAAATTGTCCAATTTTGAATTTCTTCAAATGTCCAAACAAATCCTTTTCAAATTCAAGTGCTCTCAAAGAAATTGTGCCAAAATCCACCACCAAAGTAAAGTTGGGTAACTCACCAGAGCTCCATGCTGATCAATCTCTAGATCAGCAAAAAACACTTTTTGCTCTGGGAGCAGATGCAATAAATCAACTTCTCAGGTGTGATGATCAATAGCTACACAATCATCCATAAGGTAGGTATCCACCACTCACTATAACGGTTCCCGGAGCATTATATCACTCTCTCTTTTTATATCTCTCCACCGAGGTCATGTTTGGGAATGAAAGAAAAAATCATGGTGCAGACAGTTTTTTTTATAAAAGTATCCAACAATTTAATAAAGATTTACACTCACAAAAAGGGTGTCTTCACCGACACCAGTATAACAGCATAAAACAGCAAATGGTATAACAGTCTCCTGTTCCCCGCACACTCACTACAACGCTCGTGACTCAATCCTCTCCACAGACGTCGGCATCCAGCAAGCCAAGCCCTACTAGTTTCGTCATGAATTGGACAATTTTTATATTCACAAATTTAATTATTTAAATTACTTATGCACTAAAAAATTGTTTTGCACATCATTTTGATATTTTTTGATATTAATTGAGAATAGATATATATATCTTTTGCACTAATGTTTTTACACTAAATTAGGAATAGTTTGTGGTTTTAGCGCATTCCTTTATTTAAGTTATAGCTTCCTCTAAAAAAAACCTATCCTTTACTTCAGCCCCTAAAATAGAAATCCATATGTGCCAGATCAGGTCAATTTTTCAGCCAGTCAATGCTGTCACGTTGACTGATTCAACACTGTGGGAAGGTGGTGTCAAGGTAACTCTGTACCGACAAACAAAATAGAGGGGTCCTATTATTTCTTTATACCCATTATATCTTATGCTATCCCAAGGTGCCACCCTACTTGCAGAGGTATGGTTAAAATGTCACCCAGTTGGCTTTAGAAGCTGAAGTTCACTTTTTGCAATGGGAACATCTTGTGGCCAGCCAAGGGAACCACACAAGTGCCATACCCTATATAAGTATCTGAATTTTTTTTTATATGTTCCACCTTTACTTCCAACACTCATCCTGGGGTGGGCAAGGCAGCACTGTTAACTCTTAATCAGGCTCTGCTGCAATGCAGATGGGCTGAAAGTGGACATATCGAAAGGTGGAGGGAAGAGAGTGAGCAGAATAATGACGCTTTAGTGTACTGCCCAATCAGTAGGCTGGGTTGTGTTCTCTACAAAACTGTAGTGCCGCTACAGTGGATGATGAGGAATGGCTGTACTGTCTGGTAAGGATACCTGGATCACAAGACTTACAAATCTATTGGTGGCTTAAACAGCTCCCATATACCGCATATTAACTGTACACTGAACTGCTTAATTTAAAGCCCTACCATCCACTGGAGATGGTTAATTAAAGCTCATAGGTCAAATTAGTAATACTAATTGTAAGATTCAGTTTTATTTTAAATCTTTTTGCGACATATCATAGGCACTTTAATGCCACTACTAATGTATGTACAAAAAAGGACTAAACTTGTGAAAACATTTAAAAAAAAAATATCAGTAGCAGTAGTATTGTCAAGTCTACTTGTGTTCAGGCAGTTTGTGTAAAGCTTTCTGGAAACTATGTGGTGGTTTAGCAGCAGGAGATTACCATTTGTGAAAAAAAATATTCAGTGCTTAAAAATATTTTTACTGACTCATATGATTTTGAATTATGCACCTCAATATTTCAGAGCTGTGATATATATCATTCGCAGTTTCTACTCTAGCGTTGTCAAAGCAACTGGCAGAGATTTTTATCAGTTTGTACATCTTGCACAAGGGTAAGTTTAGATACTTATTTTACTAGACATGCTATAGTCTAGTTCTTAAAGGGCTTCTCTAGAGTATTCAAGTGAATACATATTTGAAGTTTATATTTTTATTTTTATTACTTATAATTTTGAACATTTTACTTGAAAACCATTTCTGATTTGACTTTTGCATTTTTTACTTGCTTTATGTTCTTTATGTTTTTAACAATGGTATTTTAAATATAGATGTGTAGGTTCTCCATGGTTTATATATCTGTATATCCAAAGCAATCAGTATCACTGCTGGAAAACAAAATTCAACTGCAGGATAAGCCACGTTTTAAACATTTTTCTTAACTGGATTTCCATCTTAGAGATTACTTTTTGCCATTGCTAAATTCTCAAAGCACATATTATGGAAAATTGAATGACAGATTCTTACCATAATTTTCCTTTCATGACAAGCTCCATGCAGTACAGCTGGGTGAAGACCCACCCACTCCCTGCATAATCAGGACATAACTAATACATTTGCGCCGATTTGTAGCCTCGGCGTTCCATAACTCATCCATCCAAGCTGGGTGGGGATTGTGCTACCATGGAGCTTGTCAGGAAAGGAAAATTATGGTAAGTATCTGTCATTCAATTTCCCATTTTCCTTCACAGCTCCATGTCAGCACAGCTGGAAATTAACTAGCGACACGTGGGAGGGTACTGCTGACCAATTTAATTTTGACTGAAAGCAGAAGCAAACATGCCACTACCAAAATCAACAGTAGTTAAGCTGCAAGTTGTATACAACAGTGAGTCATGAAAATATACATAGAAATCGACATAGCCGCTTTGCATATTGTTTCCATCCTGAGGTTGAGACCCTCTAGTAGAATGGGCTGTGACCCCCTCAGGCACAGGCAAATCTTTTGCTCTGTAGGCCAAGGAGATGATGTTCACCAGTCATGAAGCGATCATTCTACTAGAAGTCCTCAGGCCTTTCTATGCTTCATTTGGAATGATGAAGAGGTGATCTGATTTTCTGAGATTAGCAGTAACCTCCACATAGGCTCTTAATGTATGGCCAACATCAAGCGGATTTACTTCCTGAGAATTTTCAGAGAGGAACGTAGGCAGTTTATTTTCTTTTGTCATGTGAAATCTGGAGACCACCTTGGATACGAATCCAAGCATTGGTCTATGCACCACTCTGTCTACAAAGAAAGAGTTCTTTAAACCCTAAGGCTGCCAACTCCAATATCCTTCTGGCTAAAGTTATTGCCACCAGAAATGTTTCCTTAAGAGAGATGCCACAGCGAGACCGGATGACTAAAGGTGTCTGACGAAAGGAAGTCCAGTACCAGAAAAAGTCCAACTTTGGCATTAGGCCATCAGCCTGAGTCTCTCCGGAGCCAGATGATGGATGGGTCCTTGCATCAGCAGGTCTGGTATCACTGGCAGAGGATGTAGTGCTCTGACACTCAACGAAAGGAGCAGCAGATTACAAGGTCTCATCGGACAATCCGGCATTACTGCCAGCATGGTAACATTCTCCTGATGCACTCTATGCAGAAAGTTGAGGATTACCGGGATTGGAGGGAAGGCATATGCTGCCCTAAAGGTCCATCTTTCCATAAGTGCATCCACCCCCATGGCTTGTGGGTGACTGATCTTGGCGAACAATTGCAGAAGTTTTGTGTTTTCCAGAGGGGCAAACAGGTCCATGCCACTATATACTGAAAGACTTGGGGTAATAGTGCCCACTCGTTGTCCAAGTTCATTCTGGACAGGTAATCTTCTTGGATATTCATCCAGCAGAGCACATACACTGCTGTTAGCATTTGTAAATTGGATTGAGCCCATTTCATAATCTGTGCAACCTGCCTCAAGAGAGAAGTACTGCAGATGCCCCCTTACCTGCGGATATAGGCCACCACCATTGTATTTTCCAATTTCATCAGAACAGATGTACCCTGAATCTGACTTTCTGAATGCCAGAAGGGCCTGGAGTGTTTCCCTCAATTCCAGAATGTTGGAGACCCTTTTCGGAAGCCTGGAACAGCCATTGGCTCTTGGCCCCATTGTCCTTGCATAGGGCTCCCCAATTTATTTTGCTGGCATCCGATTGAACTACTAGCCACTTTGTTGTGAGTAAAAAGTGTCACCGCAGTAGATCCCGTTCTCTCGACCACCAATCCAGACTCACCCTCATTTGTGATGGGATCTGGATACTCTGCCAAAGATCCGCTGATCTCTATTTATCCAGAAGCCCAAAGTGGCATGAATTCCACTGTGCCCATTTGACCATTGAGCTGGTCGAAGTGATCATCCAGAGAAACATGCACTCTATCACTGGAAGGTGTAACTTCCCCCAGGCTGCCAACATTGTGTTACGAATAAAAGAGATCTTGTCTTCTGGTAATGCCACTGATGCTGTCCTTGCACCAAGATACACCAGGGTTTGTGTTGGCATGAAGTGACGTTTCTGTAGGTTGATTAACACCCAAAGCTCTCCAATATTGACATGGTTATCTTCCAGTGTGACAAAAGCATGTCCCTGTCCTGACTTAGAAGCGGAATGTCATCCAAGTAGTGATAAATTCACATTCCTTGCAACCTCAATGTGACACCAGGGCCAGAAGAATCTTCATGAATCTTCATGTATACTCTGGGTGTGGTTAACCCAAAGGGCAGGCACACAAGGTGGTAATGGAGCTGCCCCACTGCAAACAGCAGGAATTTCTGAAATGTTGAGACCTCTGAGGTCACCGGTCTCCATGACCCCTACTTTTTCTGTACTAAGAACGAGGTGAGTAGATCCCAGAAAAATGCTCCTCTTTTGGTACTGCAACTATCACCCCCTTGGTTCAGCAGTAATTTGATGTATTCCTATAGAACATCTTGTTTTTCATTTGACAGAGAAACTTTTATCAGGACAAAGATTCTGGGATGCCTGAGAAACATCCAGGCATGGCTGGATGGTAGATATTACCTAAGGTTTCTTTATCCTTTGAACCCACACCTGCCGGAATGTGAATAATCTGTCACTACATGACAAGTGTGAGCTGGTGGGTAGTCAAAAAGACTTCTGGGACTCCTGGCCTAGGGAAGTCGTGAGCCTCTTCAACTTGCAGCCTGTAGCAGAGTTCAGCCACTGCTGTCAAAATTCTCTTCCTGGCCTCTGGTCTTTGGCAGGTTTCTGTAAGCCACTCCTGTCTTGGGGAGCAATCTCTGCTCCTGGAGAATGAACCTAGATTTCACATCCGTGGCCTTTGCAATAGCAGTATCCAATTTATTTCCAAACAAGGATTTCCCTTCAAATGGTATCTTACACCATCCTTATTTGGATGCCGGGTCCACCAGCCAGGGTCTCAGCCACAGGGCTCTTCTGGCCATGACTGCATTAAGCATAAATTTGGCCAGCATTTTATTCAGATTAATAGATGCCTCAGCCATAAAAAAAAAGCTGTTAGCTTCAGATTGGCAAACTAAGTCAGGACCTCTGCTTTGCCCAGGTTGTTTTGCACCGTTACAACCGATTTCTGGATCTAGGCCTCCGTGGTCTTGGAAATAGACGCTAATGACATTGATGCCCCACCAGCAAGTGTGTAGATCTTTTTAAGATCTACATCCACTCTTCTATCCAGCACTTCCCTAAATGTTACGGTTTCATCCAGCAGAAGGGTTACATGTCTGGTGAGGCGCATGCCTGTCGTGTCTACCACTGTTGGCTCTTCTAAATTCTTAAACTTCTCATACCGAAAGGGGTACAACTTTGAAAACCGATTCCTGAAAGCAATTCTTTTATCCACTTGCTTCCATTCATAGCTAATGATTTCTTGGATTTCTTCCATGAAGGGAAAACTCACCCCTTCTCTCCTCATGTTCACAAAATACTTCCTCTGCTTTCTCTGTGGCTCTTCCGCTGCATCCTCCCAAAGGACAGCCTGACTGATATCTTTAATAAAGAGTTGGACAAAGTCAAAGTCAAAACTATCATATTGGCTCTCCTCATCCTCCGAGGAAGCCGCTTTGGATGCTGAAGGATCACGGACTTCTAGATTCACCTTTGTAGCAGAAGGCAATTGAGGTGATAGGGAGCAGGAGGCAGAGCTGGAGCAGCTGAATCCTGCGTCTGTGTAGCAAATGCTTTTGGAATATCCTCAAATGCCTGCTTCATTAATGAAATCATCTTATCCACATTGGGCTCTTGGTTGTTTCTTTGAAGCAAGCCTCACACGCCGTTTTGCCTGGCATGGCTCTCTTAGGGCATGCCCAGCATCCTCCTGGTCTGGGTTGCTCATGGATCAAAATCTTTTTGATACTGAGATGGGGAACATTGATACCTAGAGTGGGGCACCTCTGTCCTTCTGCGGGAGCTTTGATTTTCTCTTGAGGTTGAACACTTTATACTCCTTCCTGGGCTTCTTTCCTCTGATTGCCATGCAGAATCACACCTGAGACCTGAGGAGCTTGGACAGCAGAGACAGACAAAGAGAAATACAAATCAACTTTGCAATTCAGAATTGAAATAAAATGAAGACCCATCAATGTCTCCCCTACCTTTTCTGCAAGTACTAGTCTTTTGAGGGGCATATTGACACTGCTGCAGAAATAAATAAAAAGCGCCTTCAGAAAAAGCAGTAAAGCAGGCAATGCATAGGATACAACCTTGCCGTTGCAAGGTATACCTGAGGAGAGATAACAGCTGGGCAGGATGGCTCTGCACATGTTCAGTGTGGGTTCTTAGTGTGCCCTCCACACTGGCCTGCGTTCCATCCAGCGCCAAAGCCTTATCATCAGCTGAGGCAACCGCTGGCAACATTCACATTGGCCCAGGCATGAAGGATGTCTGTCACCATTCTGGCCACTCACACACCCCAGACAGCAGGCTACTTAGCTGCATAACACTGCTCCAAGGACCAGAGGGGCTCCCTGCACTTCAGGCCAATAGTGGAGCACATCAGGGACCATGTTCAGCCTATCGACTGCTTCTGGATGGACAGCCAGCCCATTGAACCAGATAAGAGGAGATATGCCACATGTCCTGACATAGGAGGAAGGAAATGGAACACCGAGGCTACATTTGGGCACAAATGTATTTGTTAGGTTCTGATTATGCAGGGGATGGGTGGGGCCTTATCCAACTGTGCTGACATGGAGCTGGTAGGGACAAGATAGCTGTCAAAGGATTTGTATCTGTGTTCATCTAGATCACTGGTGTCGAACTGGCGGCCCTACAGCTGCTGCCAAACTACAAGTCCCATGAGGCATTGCAAGATTGACAGTTACAAGTATGACTCCCAAAGGCAGAGGCATGATGGGACTTGTAGTTTCACAACAGCTAGAAGGCCCGCCAGTTTGACACCCCTGATCTAGATAAACACAGCTCTGCCATACAGCACAGCCCTGGCTGACAGGACAATAGACTTGGTAATTCTCTGCTGAACTTAAAGTAGAATTCCAGAATATGACCAACTAATACTAACTATACTAACTATCCTATAGAATAAAGATGGATATAATTACCTATTCTCAGGCACATGATCTCTCCTGTGTCAGCCAGTGCCAGCTACAGGGGAGAGGAGAAAGCATTCAGGCAACGTCTGCAATACCACAGAGGTGACATCACCCATAGGCTTACTACTGGTTGTCCAATGTCTGTGTTAACTGAGAAAGGGGAGCCGATCATGTTACCAGACTGAAGAATCCAGAAAAAAGGTAAAGATATGCATCTTTTTTCTACATTTTAGTTAGTATATGTGTTAGGAGAGGTGTGGGAGCAGTTTTAAGATTAGTTAGTGATATCCTGGAATTCCACTTTAAGTAATACTTACAGTTCTTCCCCTCTGTCAGGAACCATGAACCAGACTGAGACAAAAAGTGCAGTAAAAATCACACCTTTAATGAAATAGCAAAAATAACAAAGTTCAGGAACATAGTCGAAACAGAAGCTAGAGTTTGTATGCCAGTGTGGGTAACCAGACAAGCCAGTGTCAGGAAACCAGAATTCAGCGTAGTCAGGAGCCTAAAATCAGGAACAGGAAGTGGAAGAGAAGTCAGCCAGACCGAGTTGTACACATAAACACAGGCAGAAACACACAGGAGATCATATACCTTCCAAGGGCAAGGAGGACATGAGCTAAGCTGCTAAAATAGCAAAAAGGGCTGGCTGTAGGCTGGACTAACGAGGTAGGCAATGGTATCCAAATGAGTCACTATGGAGACAAAGAGTGGCTGGTAATTAACCAACAGCTCAGCAGCTTCTGAGCACTGAAAGAAAAGAGCTGCTCGTTAAGTAGCAGGAGCCCAGCCCTGACACGCTCCTGGACAGTGAAAAGAGAAACATTAGACTGATGAGCTTATCTCTCTTTTGCTCTGTCCTCTCCTTCTACCAACACGCCCCTTGATAACCCATAAGCACTGTAGCAAAACTGACTGGGAGAGATTTACTAAAACTGGAGAGTGTAAAATCTGGTGCAGATCTGAATAGAAACCAATCATTTAACAAGCTGAAATTAGAAGCGGATTGGCTACTATGCACAGCTGCGCCAGATTCTGAATGCGCCAGTTTTAGTAAATTTCCCCCACTGTCTCCTTGTGGTGCTTCTCCCACTCCATTCTGAGTTCTGATGTTCAGGGACTGCCAGAAAGTGATACCTAGTCAATTTTAGGTGCTTGCTTTAAAAAAAAAAGTCATAATTAAAGCGGAACTAAACTATCTCAATCAACATTAACTATTTTTGTTCCTTTTGCTGCTAGTATTAGTAAATAGACAGAAAAGTATATTATATGTTCTTGTTTTACCCTTTTTTTTTTACATTTCTTCCTGGTTTCTGGCCTAGGCAAAATGAAGTCATACATCCCAAAAGTCTTCTTTGCATTTTTTGGTACTTTTTTTGAATGAGCAGGCTGGTTGTACACAAGCGAATCTATGAATCAACTTGTATAAAACCAGCCTGCTGGAAACATTTCTCTTGATTACCACCAGTGGCTATAACTGGCGGTGATAGTGAGTGTATTATGATGTGGGGAAATCTCCCTGCTGTCACAATCTGATAGCTCAGCGGGAGGGATTTCCCTATCCACATCAAGCATGTGGATAGGGGAACTGAGTCATTTTCTTTTGTTCAATCAGCTGGTTGAACAAAAGAAAATGACTCGTGTCGCCAGCCTTTGAAACCCACAGAAACCCAACTTTTTTGTTTTCTTGTGATTTTTGAGGATCTTTGAAAATGAATTAATTTGCAGTACAATCAGCTAGGAAAAGATAGAGGCATTTCCATGGACTGTGTTTTAAGGTTCTTTTACTGGTTCTAAAGGATATGTACAATTTAAATACTTTATTGACCAAAGTCTGGGTGCGGTGCACCTTAACCTGTTGCTAACCATGTAATACATATGTATGGCAGCAGGGAGTCGGAACCTTGATGCCCACCTGCCCCACACATGCATTCTTAATAGCCAAGCTTTCTGTGTTGAGGGCATGTTCGCGGCACACTCTCAGCACAGTGACTAGCTGTCACAAACCTCCAGGAGGGACAGGAAGAGCCTAAATATTCCAAAATGTACCACTACAAATAGTAGAGGTGGGAAGTTAGCATAGACCTAGCTATGAGAAACAACAGAGATATCATTCCTAACTTATATTGTTGCTGTATGTATCATCACTGCCACTTGTTACCAACCTTTGCTTGTTTATTAAGTACACTTCCGCTTAACTCCAACCTGCAAACACTTGTTTCCAGCCTTTGGCCTGTTCTTTGATTATTCTTCTGCTTGATCTCAACCTGCTACATCTGGTACAAGACTACAGCTTGCTCAACTCCTGGTGGGGCAATCCTAAGGACTGCAACCTAGCACTTGCATTGTGCAAAACCCATCTCCACCATCAGAAGTTCTGGTGAAGAGCAGTTAGTGCTTAGACTCCACTCCTACAGCTATAGCTACTGGCCTTTGAGCCTGATCCCTGACTGTGGCATCTCTATTCCCTTCCATTCCCTTTCTTCAGACTTTTAAACTCCCTAAAATACAACTGACTCTATGATCACATTAGCTGTAAGATTCTATAGGGTGTCTATTAACCTCCCTGGCGGTATTCCTGAGTGTAGCACGGGGTAAAGTTTCAGTACCAAAAGCGGTAAGCCCTAGCTACACTTGGGCTTACCATGCGGCGTTGCTCAGGGATTCCCTGCAGCGCTTACCTTGTCCTTCGCTCCAGCGATGTGTCCCCTGCAGCATCCCCGGCCATCTCCTCTGGCCGATGCCGGCATCCGGCTTCCGTGTACCGGTCCCTGTGATGTCGGGACGTACGGGCGCCGGAACTGGCGGCAAAATTGAAAGTTTTAAAAAATTTAATTTTTTTAAAAATGATTATTACATAGCAAAACATTGCTGTTTCAAAGCATTTCACATACAGTCAAGGCCATAAATATTGGGACATCGACACAATTCTAACATTTTTGGCACTATACACCACCACAATGAATTTGAAATGAAACAAACAAGATGTTCTTTAACTGCAGACTGTCAGCTTTAATTTGAGGGTATTTAGATCCAAATCAGGTGAACGGTGTGGGAATTACAACAGTTTGCAAATGCGCCTCCCACTTGTTAAGGGACCAAAAGTAATGGGACAGAATAATAATCATAAATCAAACTTTCACTTTTTAATACTTGGTTACAAATCCTTTGCAGTCAATTACAGCCTGAAGTCTGGAACGCATAGACATCACCAGACGCTGGGTTTCATCCCTGGTGATGCTCTGCCAGGCCTCTACTGCAACTGTCTTCAGTTCCTGATTGTTCTTGCGACATTTTCCCTTCAGTTTTGTCTTCTGAAAGTGAAATGCATGCTCAATCGGATTCAGGTCAGGTGATTGACTTGGCCATTGCATAACATTCCACTTCTTTCCCTTAAAAAACTCTTTGGTTGCTTTTGCAGTATGCTTTGGGTCATTGTCCATCTGCACTGTGAAGCGGCGTCCAATGAGTTCTGAAGCATTTGGCTGAATAGGAGCAGATAATATTGCCCAAAACACTTCAGAATTCATCCTGCTGCTTTTGTCAGCAGTCACATCATCAATAAATACAAGAGAACCAGTTCCATTGGCAGCCATACATGCCCACGCCATGACACTACCACCACCATGCTTCACTGATGAGGTGGTATGCTTAGGATCATGAGCAGTTCCTTTCCTTCTCCATGCTCTTCTCTTCCCATCACTATGGTACAAGTTGATCTTGGTCTCATCTGTCCATAGGATGTTGTTCCAGAACTGTGAAGGCTTTTTTAGATGTCGTTTGGCAAACTCTAATCTGGCCTTCCTGTTTTTGAGGCTCACCAATGATTTACATCTTGTGGTGAACCCTCTGTATTCACTCTGGTGAAGTCTTCTCTTGATTGTTGACTTTGACACACATACACCTAACTCCTGGAGAGTGTTCTTGATCTGGCCAACTGTTGTGAAAGGTGTTTTCTTCACCAGGGAAAGAATTCTTCGGTCATCCACCACAGTTGTTTTCCGTGGCCTCCGGGTCTTTTGGTGTTGCTGAGCTCACCGGTGCGTTCCTTCTTTTTAAGAATGTTCCAAGCAGTTGTTTTGGCCACGCCTAATGTTTTTGCTATCTCTCTGATGGGATTGTTTTGTTTTTTCAGCCTAATGATGGCTTGCTTCACTGATAGTGACAGCTCTTTGGATCTCATCTTGAGAGTTGACAGCAACAGATTCCAAATGCAAATAGCACACTTGAAATGAACTCTGGACCTTTTATCTGCTCATTGTAATTGGGATAATGAGGGAATAACACACACCTGGCCATGGAACAGCTGAGAAGCCAATTGTACCATTACTTTTGGTCCCTTAACAAATGGGAGGCAAATATGCAAACTGTTGTAGTCCCTACATCGTTCACCTGATTTGGATGTAAATACCCTCAAATTAAAGCTGACAGTCTGCAGTTAAAGCACATCTTGTTCGTTTCATTTCAAATCCACTGTGGTGGTGTATAGAGCCAAAAATGTTAGAATTGTGTAGATGTCCCAATATTTATGGACCTGATTGTACATTTTGTCCCTACTGCTTTGTCCTGTGCCCTGCCTGCATTTTGACTGTTCTTTCTGCCTGGAAACTGGGAAAAATCCATGGTGTCCAAAAAGCATCCCTTTAGGTCAAAATCGGTTTTAGACCAGCTAGAGAACAGCGATAATAAATCAGAACCACTTGCTGAATTGAGTGACAATGATATGTGGTAAAATTAGTCATCAGACACTGAAAACGATTCTGCGACTTTGCTCAGCGATGTGCGAACTTGGTGCTATATTTTAAATTTCAGTGTTTTTGGTTTGATTATATTATTGCATTAAATTTATTATTATTGTAGTATTAATTTTTATGATTATTAAATTATATTTTATGATTTTGTGTTTCAAGTTTTATCATATCCGGAATGTTTACTAGACTCTTGTTCGGACAGATTTCAGTGAGTTATTCCAAAAAATTACAGGCCTACAATAAAAAAACCATATATTTCCATGAAAAATAATGGTACTGCTTTCAGCACCAAAAATCTGAAATAATCATACCGCCAGGGAGGTTAAGAAGAGTTGAGAAGAGTGATATTGGAAAAAGTGATCTTGCCATCCACAAAATTTCACTGAAGGATAAACTTGCAGCTTTACTTATTAAGCTGGTTAATTTTGCTTGAAAAAATAAGGATCTCCTTTTTTTAAACCACAGTACAGTGGTAGATGTACAGTGGCTGAGTGGGACAAGCGTTGTTCTGGGAGTGGGAAGTGTGTCTCATGCTCCTCCTGGAACCACAGGATCTCTTTTTTTCTTCCTTTCTTCAGCCTCCTGTACATTTTGGCCAGTAAACATGGTATACCTGGGGTCAGCCACATACCAGTAGGTTTGTTTGGCTTTTAGGAGCTGGGGTTGCTATAGATGAAGCTGCACTAAGCTGTATTTCCAGAGAACTCTTATAGAGGTGACCATTACAGTACATTGGTTTTGATACAATTTGTTGATTTGTGTGACACACAAGATACAATATTCAATTTATAATTAGTCCAAAAAGGGAAAAAAACTCACACATGTG
The DNA here is from genome assembly GCF_062004578.1 of Staurois parvus. Taxonomy (NCBI): domain Eukaryota; kingdom Metazoa; phylum Chordata; class Amphibia; order Anura; family Ranidae; genus Staurois; species Staurois parvus. The sequence goes on along the minus strand of NW_028318614.1, from coordinate 558,836 downwards.
GTATTGCCATACTCAGGAGGAACAGCAGAATGTGCTTTTGGGGTTTATTTCTATGTATACCCATGATGTTTGTGAGAAATATCTTACTAAACTGACAACTTTATGCAAAAGAAATTCATTTTCATTTTCTTTCTGCGATTTCCAAAAACTCACCATGCTTCTTAAAAATACCTTGGGGTGTTTGCTTTCCAAAATGTGGCTCTTTTGTGGGTGTTTCCACTGTCCTTGTGCTCCAAAGCTGTGATAGGTAGTCAGGAAATGATATTCGTAATTTATGCCCCTAGAACGCCTGAAGGTGTTCCTTGGATTTTGAGCTTCTCTGTGTGGTTGGGCTGTGAAAAAGGTCCACACATGTGGTATTCCCTTGCTCAGAAGGGATCACAGAGTGTGTTTGGGGTGTTATTCTAAGTATGCCTATGATGTGTGTTAGAAATATCTTATTAACTTTGTGCAAAGACATTTTCATTTAGTTTCCTGCATTTTCTCAAAGCTTGTGGCAAATAAATTACATTTTCAAAAGACGCATTATGCCTCTTAGAAATTACTGACCAAAATGTGTTCACTTTGTTGGTGTTTCCACTGTCCCAGTGCTCCATGGCCTGCAAAAATGTGATAGGTAGTGTGAGATTGGGGTGATTAGGCTCAAGCAGTACATGCATTTTCAATGAGTTGCAAAGTTGCAAAATACAGTTCAAACTGTATTTTAGGGCATGGCAGCCCACTTTTATTTAAAGGAAAACAAAGTTCACAGGTGCATCAGTTGCCTATGCAGGGGTTTCTTCCACACAAATATGTACAAACAAAATACTGAGCCACCTGGCTCACTTGTTGGCAGCACTGATGCTTCTCTCACCAGTCACTTTGACTGCATTGTCCAGCTCTTCTGGAACACTTGGCTCTTTAGCCTTTGGGCAGAGCACCCTGTTGCATGGCCATCCTCTGGCCTATGGATTTGGGTTCTCCTGACACCACCAATAGGAGCAGATATGATTCCTGGAGTGGAGACCTGCTGTCTCCTGGCTTTTGGCTGGTACACCTCTGACCCCTCGATGAGACCCACTGTCTTTCGGCTTCTGGCTGGGGCACCTCTGAACCCTGGTTGAGAGACTCTGTCTCCTGGCTCCTGGCTAGTGCCCTCTGACCCCAGGATAAGACTGTCCATCTCCCACACTGGGAACAGTCTCCAAACTGGCCACGGCCTTGAACTTTCCTCAGACCTGTCTATATAATGACCCCTGCACACCTGTGCACTCAGACAGGTTGCAGGCATCTGGCAAAACCCGGACACAGGGTTGAAATTTTTATCCAGAATCACAGAATCCAGAGAAAGCCAAAACACTGCTTTTATTGCTCAGAAACAGCAATCTGGAACTTTGCATTAACCCTAAATGTAAACCCTGTGTCACATTTTCCTATACTCGCAGTGACAAAGCCTCCTTCTGTCACAGTAGTCAGGAAATTATGCTCCCTGAAAGCCCAAAGGTTCTCTTTGGATTAGGGGCCCTCTATGCATCCAGGCTGTGAAAAATTTCACATATGTGGCATCTCCATACTTGGGAGGCATAGGAGTATGTTTTTGGGTGTGTAATTATAATTATGTCTATGCTGTGTGTGAGGAGTAACGTGTTAAAATGTACTTCATTTCTTCATTTTCCAAAAAATTGTAACAAAAAATTACAACTTCAAAAAAACTCACCATGCCTCTTACTAAATACCTTGGACCATCCAAGTTTCAAAAATGTGTTATTATGAGGGTTATTTGTACTGTTCTGGTATTTTAGGGCCTCAAGAAATGAGAAAGGCAGTCATTACATCAGGACTGATCTATTTTCAAATATAACATAGTTTGTAGATTCAATAAGTTTCACACGCACTAAATAATAGTTAATAACTTTAACACAGACTAAATAATATACACGGATGTAGTTTTTTTTTTAACCAAAGAAATGTAGCATAATTCATTTTGGCCTACATTTATAAAGAAAGATTATTTACCATATTTGCAAAATTTTATAACACAAACTAAGAGAAATATATATATCTTTTTACAGTTTTCTGCATTTTTTAACTTATATAGCAAAAAAACTGTGGTGATTAAATACCATCAAAAGAAATTTCTCAAAAAGGATAAAAAATTAATTTGGGTACAATGTTGCATTACTGAGTAATTGTCATTCAAAGTGAGACAGCACTAAGAGCTGAAAAATGTCCTGGGTAAGAAGGGGATGAAAGTGTCTAGTCTTGAGCTGGTTATTTTAAAGTGTGTTGTTTTTGGAGTAAAACATTTGCTTTCATTTAGTGTTTTTGTACTTATTCTTTGCTTTTTTTTCTATTTTGTGTACTTGATCATTATGTGTGTATTATATTACAGTTTATTTAATTTTTTCTCTCTTTCTGTAAAAATAATGTAAATAATGAGGCTAATAGGGTGCATAAGAACACTTCCAGGATAGTTGAAAGGAGCTTCGATAACTCTCATTTAAAGTGGTAGAAAACCTCCCCAAAAAATTCTAAAAAAACTTCTCCCTGCAAGTTAAGAGCATAATGTGCTAGTATGCATCGCATACTAGCACATTATGAAAGACTTACCTGGAAATGAAGCCCTCCAGCGAAGAGCTGTCATGGCACCCTGAGGCTTCCATCTTCACCTGTTCTTCTTTCTAGGTTCGTGAAGTGCAGCCATCTGATTGGCCATGCCACATTGTTGTCACTCCTGCACATGCCACAGGGAAGTTTCGGCTGTGGCACAGCTCTCTCAATGGATGACACACCGTCCATTGACACCACAGTGTGAATGCGCCAGTGACATCATCGGCACTTCTACAGTAAATATCTCCTAAACAGTGCACGTTTGAGAGATATTTACAGAACCTACAGGTAAGCCTTATTAACCACTTCAATTCCAGACACTTTCACCCCCTTCCTGTCCAGGCCAATTTTCAGCTTTCAGTGCTATCACACTTGTGCGGTCATGCAACACTGTACCCATATATATTTTTTATTATTTTGTTTAGACAGATATAACTTTAATTTGGTGGTATTTATTCACCACTGGGATTTTTATTTTTTTACTATATAAATGAAAAAGACCAAAAATTTTGAAAAAAAGTTTTATTCTTAGAAAATTTTGCAAATAAATAATCTTTCTTCATAAAAAATAATCTTTCTTCATAAAAAAATAACTTAAATTAGTTTATAACCAAAAATTATAATTTTTCACAAATGTGTTTTACATTTTTGTTTTATTTGTTTATATTATTATTATTTTTTTAACATACTGTCACACTAGCAGTACAGTGTCACCATAGTGACACTGTACTACTTTTGGGGGTGATGAACATTTTTATTTTTACACCCTATATGGGTGTAAAAGCAATCATTTGTCCACTCTGGCTGCATTCTTGCAGCCATTGAAAAATACTGTGTGAGCTGTGATTGGTCACAGCTTGTCACATGGTACAAGGCTGTTGTGAATAGCCTTGTACCATGAGACTTTGGTGATCATTCACAAATTTCACACGTAGTAAGCAATGATGTCAGAAATGTCAGAAGCTCCCAGGGAGCGTGTGCAGGCAGGGAAGCGGGAGGACGTTTATAAACGGCCACCCGCTTCTGCACTGCTCCAGTCCGGCCGTTTATGTACATGGACTGGATGGGAAGTGGTTAAAGGCTTACCTGAAGGTAAAAGTTACCAAAGTGTGTTTACTTCTACTTTAAAGCCCATTGCACTGGGCTATAAAAGCACAATAAACCATCTTAGTTTTGCAACCACTATTGACTTCAATACATTTTGCCTAAATTGCTAAATTTCACCAAGAGCTCACAATGTTTGCCAAAATCTAAATTTCACTCATCACTAGTAAATAGTGAACAGGTTATAGTCCTTTAAGGCATTTCTCAGACTAGTTCAGTAGTGTCAAGAATTCATTCTAAAAAATAAAATGTGTTATTCAACAACTATTCTATTGCACATAGTTAATAGCAATTCTAACACCTGATTAGGACAGTACATTGCCCACCATGCACACCATTCACTTTAACAAATAATATATGAATAACGTAATTGCCAGGTGCTTATATCATCAAACACACACAGAGCATTTGGGTCTTAGCTGATTTGTTTTATCCAGCCCATTAGTACAAATGTTAATGTTGTACAATGTGGAATTGCTGTCAATAATTGCAGGTGTGCAGCAATTTCATCTTAGAAACAATAGATCATCCTCTTCTGTCATAGCAATTCTCTTGTGCTCTTTACGGAAAGCCTGAATGACTCATAGAAGACATTTACGTTCTTTGATATGGTGTTATTTCTTCAGCACTTTTTCTATAGCAGGCGGAATGTGGTCAACCATATTGTCTGAAAAAATAATGGTACTGACAGTAAAAAAGAAAAAACTTTGCTGTTATTAGACGAAAATACCTCAGGTATACACAAACAGTAATAACTGCGGGCATTTATTGTCATTAAAAAAAATCAATCATCATAATAACTAAAAACAATCTTATTTAGCAAACAATGCTAAACACTTATCATTGTCATTTTTTTTTTAAAAGCTGAATTTCAAGCACATGGTTAAGTACACAAATCAAATGCTTATATGGGGCTGTTTGACCTGTCAAAGGATTTTTTTTATTTCTGTCCATTAAATCCAAGCCTGAGGTTTACAAAACTCTGCTACCTATAGGACAGAAGACCAGATTTGTCTCTGTTGCAGTAACCAACAGGTCTTGTCCCCACCTCATCCGGTGAAGCAGAAGACTGATTAGCCCATCTCTGTGTCACTCTGCTCTCTCCTTCTGTCAGCATATTCCTGAGCACTGCAGCTTTGTTTTCTGATTCCCTGTCTCCCACTCTGAGCTTTGTTGTACTCAGGGGTGGACTGACCATTTGGAAACTTGGGCACTGCCTTTTTCATAGGCTTTTTTGAGTTTGGGCAAGGACACAGGGGCCCCATGATCCCCTATTGCCCGGGGGCTCCATGAGTTGTCAGTCCGCCCCTGGTTGTACTTGTATATGGACATGGATTGAAAGAGGTTGATTCTAGTTCAAATGTAGGTGCTTTCATTCCTTGCATTAAAAATTAATAGGAATATAGAGCTGCATTAACCACTTGTCTACTGGGCACTTATACTCCCTTCCTGCCCAGGCCAATTTTCAGCTTCAGCGCTGATGCACTTTCAATGACAATTGCTCGGTCATGCAACACTGTACCCATATGAAATTTTTATAATTTTATTCACACAAATAGAGCTTTCTTTTGGTGGTATTTAATTGCTGCTTTGTTTTTTTATTTTTTGTGCTATAAACAAAAAAAGAGCAAAAAATTTGAAAAAAAAAACAAAACAATTTTTCTTTGTTTCTAATATAAAATTCTGCAAACAGGTAATTTTTGTCTTTCAGTGATGTACGTTGATGAGGCTGCATGGATAGGCAGCACTAATGAGCACTGATAGGTGGCACTGATGAAGTGGCATGGATAGGCAGCACTAATGGGCACTGATAGGCAGCACTGATGGGCACTGATAGGCAACACTGATGGGCATTGATAGGCAGCACTGATGGGGTGGCACGGATAGGCATCACTAATGGGCACTGATAGGCAGCACTGATGGGCATTGATGAGGTGGCACAGATAGGCAGCACTGATAGGAGGCACCGATGAGCTGGCACTGATGATGCTGCACTGATAGGCGGCACTGATAGGAGGCACTGCTGAGCACAGGTGGGTGGCACTGCTGGGCACTGATAATCAGGGCACTGATCATCAGTGCCCTGACGATCAGTGCTGAACACTTCTCTGGCAATTGACAGTTATCGGCAGTACTTTCCTCGCGCTGTGACAGTGTGAGGAAAGTGCAGCCGATAACTAGCAACTGTATTTACCCGGTAATCTGCTGTGTCATCGGACACAGCTGATCACATGGTAAAAGGCCACTGTGATTGGCCGTTTACCATATCATGTGATCAAGACACAGCGATCACAGGCGGCGCCTGTGTGCTTCTGGGGGCACGCAGGGAGTGTGTTCTGAAATGACGTCCATGGACGTCGTCCCAGAACTAGACAATCACGCTGTAGTCGTCTTTCAGCTATAGTGAGGTAGGGAAGAGGTTAATGTGTGCCTTTTTATATATGTGTAGGGTTCAGATAAAAAAAATATTTTGAATAACCAAGAAACCTGATGGAAAAAGTATTTAAAGATTTTAAATGGTCCTGAATGTTCTAAAACATTCCCTAAAAAGATGCCAAGTCATGGGTTAACCACTGATTGATAGTAAATTATCAGCTAATAACAGGCACCCTTTCCTATAATTAGAGATCTGTCCTCTTTTCATTTAGAGCCAGATACGAATATTGACTAGTGCAGTTAGATAATTGTGCCATCAATAAAGAAATGAATACCCGATAAACATTTTAAGAAGGTAGTCTGTTTAAAAATGCATTGAGAAGATGAATTGTAAGCCTGGAGCATTGTATCTTGGTGTAATTATCTCCCTGTGTTTCTTAAACTCCTGTCACAAGCTTGTGTGTTTTGACTATACCTACTACCAAGCATTGAATATTTTTATGACATTTTCATGTTCTAACAAATTACCTTTAGGCACATAGCAAATATGACCATTTTTTTAATCAAATGTTATTCAGGCAGTAGTGTTTTTATCAGAACACACCTATAATTAAAGAATATGTAAATCCTCACCTTGGAAAACAACCCATTCAATTTAAAATAGAAATGAAATGCAAAACATTTGTGTATATATGTAAAAATTTTCCCTTTCCATACCCTCAGTTGCATAAGAACCGGGGAGGAGAAACAGCAGTACACTGATTTTTACAGTGAGTGGCTGTGCAGGGGGGGAGTGTCAGGACAAGTCTGATCATTGGAGGCTGCGTTCCCAATAGAGCTAGAGAACTGACTATGCTGTGTTATCCTGCTTAGTGAGGTCAGTTAATAGGAAAGCAGAGGGACTGACAGGAACACCAGGGATTTCACACAAAGGAAGCAATACAAAGAGAACAGGATACTTTTTCATATACAGTGAAGGAAATAAGTATTTGATCCCCACTCACAAAGATCCCCACTCTCCTAGGGAGACTGTGTTTCTTCCATTTGCAAATGATTGAACCAACTGTTGTCACCTTCTCACCAAGCTGCTTGGCGATAGTTTGGTAGCCCAGTCCAGCCTTGTGTAGGTCTACAATCTGGACCCTGACATCCTTGGACAGCTCTCTGGTCTTTGCCATGGTGGAACGTTTGGAATCTGATTGTTTGATTGCTCCTGTGGACAGGTGTCTTTTATACAGGTAACAAAATGAGATAAGCAGCACTCCCTTTAAGAGACTGCTTCTAATCTCAGCATGTTACCTGTGTGAAAGACACCTGGTAGCCAGAAATCCTGCTGAATGATAGTGGATCAAATACTTATTTCCCTCATGAACATGCAAATCAGTGCATAATTTGTTAGACATGCATTTCTTTTGAATTTTTTGTTGCTATTCTGTCTCTCAGTGTTACAATACACCTACCATTCGATTTTTAGACTGATCATTTCTTTGGGAGTGGGCAAACATTCAAAATCAGCAGGGGATCAAATACTTATTTCCTTCACTGTAAGTACATGGTACAGCAGGCACGTATCAGGAATATAAAATGTTGGGTTTACTACTCCTTAAAGCCCAGCTCCAGGAAATGTGAAAGTTATCCCATGCAGTGGGGCCGCACCTACTCTACAAGGGTTAAGGGATAACTAAACCCAAGAGCAAAAATGCAATATAACACTAGAAATGAATGCAGGGGACCCTCTTAATCCCTTCACTGAGCAACTATTCAGCCCAAAGGATCACTTACCAGATGACCTTTACAAACCAGAAGACTACATTGAAAGTAATAGTATCTGTAAACCCAATTATTAAAGTTTGAAAATGAAAACAACAAAAGAGCCTAAGGTCCCCCCAACCCCCCAAAAAAAGGAATCCAGCAAAAGTCGAATGACTCAATTCATACATACACTATACTGAAAGAACAGACATGAAATTTTTCTTTTTAATATACTGCTGCTCAAAAAAAATTAAAGGAACACTTTGAAAACACATCAGATCTCAATGGGGAAAAATCTCATGCTGGATATCTATACTGATATGGACTGGGTAATGTGTTAGAAACGTAAGAATGCCCCATCGTTTGATGAAAATCAAAATTATCGACCTACAGAGGACTGAATTCAAAGACATCCCAAAAATCAAAGTGAAAAATTATGCAGTAGGCTAGTCCATTTTGCTGAAATTTCATTTCAACTATTTTACCGGCAGTATAACGTTCTTTATGGCTTCTCCAGACCCTTTCATGTCTGTCACATGTGCTCAGGGTGAACCTGTTCTCATCTGTGAAAAGCACAGTACGCCAATGGCGGACCTGCCAATTCTGGTGTTCAATGGCAAATGCCAATTGAGTTCTATGGTGCTGGGCAGTGAGCTCAGGGCCCACTTGAGGACATTGGGCCCTCAGGCCATCCTCACAAAGTCTGTTTCTGATTATTTGGTCAGAGACATTCACACCAGTGGCCTGCTGGAGGTCATTGTGTAGGGCTCTGGCAGTACTCATCCTATTCCTCCTTGCACAAAGGAGCAGACATTGGTCCTGCTGATAGGTTAAGGATCTTCTACGGCCCTGTCCAGCTATCCTAGAGTAACTGCCTGTCTCCTGGAATCTCCTCCATGCTCTTGAGACTGTGCTGGGAGACACAGCAAACCTTCTGGCAATGGCATGTATTGATGTGCCATCCTGAAGGAATTGGACTGCCTGTTCAACCTCTGTAGGGTCCAGGTATCACCTCATGCTACCAGTAGTGACACTGACCCTAGCCAAATGCAAAACTAGTGAAAAACAGTCAGAAAAGATGAGTAGGGAAAACAATGCACTGCTCCCAGTCGCCAGAAAAGGATCTATGCAGGTGCTGTATGGTAGATCTAATGAAGAAAGTCACCACTCTCTTCATGAGGCTTGCTGTCCATTTACACCTGACTGCCCTCCGATCTGATCTGGCCAGATGGAGAGGAACAGATCCTCCTTCAATTTGTTTTTGCTGGATTGGATCAGAAGTAGCTGGGTGTAAACAGACACAAGTCCATTTATATTTAACTGCCCATAGAGTTAGAGGGATCGGTCGGGTCTGCCTGAAAAATGGACAGGCAGACCCGGCTCTTGTGAAAGGGGCTTAAGAGAGACAGTTTCTGGACAAAGTAAGCAACTACACTTCTAATGATATCTTTTTCTTTCTGATTGGAGTCCAACTTTAATGTCATATTGTAATTACAAAAGCTGCTTTTTTTTTTAAATATATAATTTTAAAAAAAATGGCAAAACACAAGATTTTATTATGAAGAAACATGGCACACAGTGCTTTAGCAAACTAAAAGTCATCCAGGTTGGGTTTACATCTACTATAATAATCTCTGCCCACTTTTGATAGGAGTCCATGCTGTGGAAGAGCTTGGTGCCCCTTACTGTGAAGTTCTGAGCTATGATATTTAAGGCTCTCACACCTAATGTTTCCACCACCTCTTCTTACTGTGTTTTCATGGTAACAATCAAACACTATGGAGGCACATAGGATGAACAGTTTGTCATATATGGAGTCTGATCTGCAATCCTTTTAGTGAAGAGGTTGAAAAAAAGTTCTAGAATGAATTTCATGTCTCCACAGCTTACATGTATTAAAGTTATACTAAACACACACTGTTTGAATTACATTATCCCTTCTCCTTCTGTATGTGGATGATGAAGTACCCTTTCTCCAAATCAATATACAGCTATCACACGACCCAGCTCTTTCCCAGCCTCTCTGCAGGGAAACATAAGCAGCAGGAACTTCTAGTCCTCTGGTCACAGGTTCAAAATAAAAAAAAAGCCTTTGTAATACAGAATAAAAAAAAATAATTTATATCAATAAACTGTTTTAAATTGTAATACAAATATATAGTATTTGAAATTAAATCTTTATTATTTTTTGGCAATAACTTGGTGTGGGTGGATTTCTGCCAACCACAGGCTATGTCACGCCCCACCAGCCTGTGTCTGGAGGTGAAGCCTCCACCAATCAAGGTGTAATATCTTACTTTTATTGTGTTTAGCTGGTTAGTGGGCATGAAGGAGTAGGGAGGGAGTGGGATGTCATTTCCCAGTATGTATAAGCCCACATGTGTGACTCTATAATTACATGGGATGCTCAGATGTGATCGGGAGGAAATGAAGAAGCAGATTATAAATTGATATTTGAAATCTGTTTGCGCTCCTATGTAAAAAACAATAAATAAACGTGTGAAGCTGCTAACATCTGATCCAATACCCCAAGATCCAATGAAATGCAGAAGAAACTGAAAATGATGTAGCGCTAAAACACACAACTATAACATCAGGCCCATGGGACATATGACATGATATTGGGATCCTGTATAAGTGTGAAAAGGAAATGAATATATGTGCATGATAAGACTGACAAAATAAAGATGGAAAACAGATGTGCAACCCCTGCACACAGTGCACATAAATATATATAAAGTCCAGTGATCCTGTATCAATATTCTCCACTCAAACAGAGTCCATGGACTGTATGTGGACCCGCACACCACCATGTGCAATCCAAAACCAGCTGAAATGGCCTCTCACCTCCTCCCTGCGACCCTGCAGGGCCACAGAGCTTAACAGATCCCCACTGAATCAGGGTATGCTTCCTCTTGAGTGGATGGCTTCTTTAGTAAATCCCCAGTATACAGCTTCCACCTCTCCTATGATATCCTCAGAGGTCAGCTGAGCATGGTGGACCCCAGCTCAAGCCCCAATAGGACAAAGGAAGCAAAAGACATCCTCCATAGTGTAAAACCGTTTTAATATAAATGCCAGAAGATAAATATAGTACACTCACATTTGCCAGGTGAGATACAGGCTGTTTCCCATACCATGGGTGTAAGCGTGTGGCTGAAGGGTGTACCAAGATGGCGCCGCGCCAGAAGTGCGTCACCACGTGTTGCCGTCGACGCGTTGCGTCACGTGACCCCGTGACTTCCTCAGGACTAACGTGATTGGTCTATAGCACTCCCTTAAATAGGCCAGCCTTTCCTCCAATTGTGACCCGCTGGGAGTGGTCACGGCGGTCATGTTATTGTAGCCCGTCGATCCCATACTTACACATAGCCTGAATAGGTATATATATATATATCCCAGGCTTCAGCTCTAGCTCAAAAATCGTGCCAGAACTGATAGTAGATGTAATGGTAAGTAATTATGATGTACTGAATCCACAAAAAAATTTATAAAAACACATAAAAAAGGTGATGAAATCTATATGTATATAAAAATAGCCTCCTGGGATGAACTTTATTAAGGAGGTGCATACAAATACAAAATCAAATCTAAAAAAATATATATAATAAAAATATATATATATATAAAAAATATGTATAAAAAACCAGATCACAAAAACCGCCGCTCCCCTCTTAAAGAGGTAGGTGATGACAAAAAAATATGGATACCACCTCTAGACATACGCTGATCACCCTTCACATGACTACATGAAATGCCAAAGAACATAAATATAAAAATAAAAATAGAAATAAATATAAATAACCAGGAACCCATAAAATACTCAAAAACCAACACAGGAAATTAATGATCGCTAATAAAGCAATTTAAGTCAAAATCAATGTTTAGCCCTTTGGGCGTATGTGTATCTAAAATGAAGATCCATTTTGACTCTGCCTGACTTAATGCTCTGATCTTATGGCTTCCTCTCCAGTGCCTATGGTACTTCTCAATTCCCCAAAATACCAAACTAGAGGGATCTTTATTGTGATATTGTGAGAAATGTCTTGAGACACTGTGCTTAGGAAAACCCTTGCGAATATTCTGAACATGTTCTCTCAATCTGACCCATAATGGCCTTTTCGTCCGGCCAACATATTGGAGACCACAACCGCATTGCAGTGCATATACCACCCCCTCCGTCTTACAGGATATAAAATCCTTAATTTGATATTCTCTTTGGTTATTAGTAGAGATAAATGAATGGCGTCTAGGATTAGGGCCTTTAATAGCTCTGCAAGCATAGCACATTTTACAAGGAAAGAAACCCTTATAATCCAAAAATGTTGTTCTATTTTTGTTTGGAGGATCTATCACATTGTGTACTAAAGTGGATCTCAGTGTAGGGGCTTTCCTGTATATGAATTTCGGAGTGATGGGTAATAATTTGCACAGCAAAGGATCCGTAAGCAAAATCGGCCAATGTTTAATAAACACCTTTTCGATATCCTTATAATTAACTGTGAAGTCTAAAATGATAGCCAATTGGTTGTCAAATTTCATCCTATTCTTGTCACTCTTGTCTACCAGAAGGCAACTTCTATCCATATCTCCTACTTCTCTGATTTTACTCTTGATGTTATCTTGACAGTATCCTTTATCCACAAATCTTTTTTCCATAATTGTGGCCTGCTTAAAGAATTCTTCTTTATCAGTGCAGTTCCTCCTCAGTCTAATCAGCTGTCCCTTGGGTATGTTCAACAGCCATGGGGGGTAATGGCAACTGTCTAATGGGATATACCCATTGCGATCGACTTTCTTAAAGAAAGTTCTAGTGCAGACCTTCCCCTCATGTATGTAAATGCATAAATCCAAAAAATTAATACATGCCCGGTTAACCTCCCATGAGAAAGTGATGTTCTTCCCATTGGTGTTCAGCTGATGGAGGAACACCAATAGATCTTGTTCTGCACCGTCCCAGACAATAAACACATCATCGATGTATCTCTTGTACAGGACTAGCTGTTGTGGGGGTTGATGATATACTGTCTCCTCCTCCCAGTGGGCCATGAACAAATTGGCCACACTGGGAGCAAATCTAGCCCCCATGGCTACACCCCTGATTTGTTTGTAAAATACACCTTTATACCAGAAGTAGTTGTGAGATAAGCAATACTCAAGACATTCCATGATATATCTCCTCTGGGACCATTTAAATTGGCTGAGCTCTCTCAAGCTCCAATTTACTGAATTGATTGCATCTTCATGATTAATAATCGTGTATAGGGCTGATACATCTGCACTTGCAAACACCAATTGGTTACCTCCTTTGACATTCTCTAAACATTGGATGAGATGCTTGGTATCTCTCAAATAGGCCTTAGTTTTATTAACTAAAGGTTGTAGAAAAGTATCTACATACTGTCCCATTCTGGCCATAACAGAATCTATCCCATTGACTATGGGCCTCCCAGGTGGATTATCTGGATCTTTGTGAATCTTCGGTACCATATATATGACGGGTATCCTGCACACTTCTGGATTTAAAAACTTTGTCTCTTTCTTATTTAATATTTGTTTAGCCTTTCCTTTCTCAATCAATCTGGTAAGGTCTTTTTTATATAGATTAGTGGGATCTTTAGGTAAGGTTAAATATGTAGTTTTATCATTAAGATGTGCTTCCATTTGTTTTTCATAATAATCTTTGGTTAAGATCACTATACCTCCACCTTTGTCTGCTGGCCTAATGATGATATCATTTCTTTTTTTCAATCTACTAATGCCAATAGCCTGAGCTTTATTCTGTATTCCTTTTGTAAAACTCAATTTCTTAATATCCATGTCAATCATTTTTTTGAAGACCTCAATCTGATTGTTATTACTCACTTGGGGGTTGAACAATGACTTATTCTTAAGTCCTGTGTGTACGATATCATTAATAGGAACAGTGGACACTGAATGCTTGGGTCCTGGTAACCCTAAGAAGAACTTTTTAGTAGTCAATTTTCTGGCATATTTAAGGGTGTCAACGTATATATTAAAGCCATTGGCTTTATGTGGGGGGGCATATTTGAGACCCTTATCTAAAACTAATAATTCCTCTGTCGTAAGCTTGGTATTACTCAAATTAAAAACTCCTTCTCCTATGACTCTCTTTTTCTTTTGAGCCTGGCGGCCTCCTCTGCATCCCCTCCTCTGTCTATACTTCTCCGGCCTGGGCTGACTTCTGCCCTGTCCCTCCAAAAAAAATCTCTATCCGGATGTTCATATCTTAGAGGCTCAAACCTATTAGAGGTTGGCGGTGGACTTCGCTCATTAGGGCGATAATGGTAATCATAATTCTGATAAGGTCTTGGGCTTCTGTCATAAGTATTTGGATTATATCCTGATCGGGCATTATTATTATGATAATATAGTTCGTGTCTAGGTGGTCCATTATAGTACTGGGTCTGTTGATAATTAGGTCCTCGTGGAGGGTATGGTCTAGGTGGATAGTAATTTGGTCTCCACTGGTTACCTTTCTTAGGTGGTTTTTTATTATTTTGTTTCCACCCATTTTTTGGTGTCTGATGAGGGGGTTGATGTTGATAATTATTATGTTGATTCCGGGGTGTATTGTTATGAGGTACAGGTGGAATAGGATGATTAACAAACTCGCACATGGTGGGACCTGATTACTTATGAAAAATATTTGAAGGAAAAATTAGTGCCTAGGCGCCTCAGGTGGGAGGTACCTATTTGTGATGGTTTATTAGATACAGAGGACGTAGAGGAATGGTTCGAGTTTTTTCAGGAGAGAGGTTTGGAGCTAGTTAAATTCCTCCTGAAAAGAAAACAAAGGAAAATGAGAGGCTTAGAATCACAGATCAGTGACATTAAAGCCAAACTAGAACCGTTTAAAGATACCCCTGATATGATCAATCTTACCAAAAGACTATGTAAAGATTTAGAACATATAGACCAAGAGGCCAAACACCGTAAAATCAAAAAATATCAAAGGGATTGTAATGATTTTAAAAAAGATCAGGTGTTTAAGTGGCAAAGTTCCCTTGCTGATAACGAGGGGGCGTCTATAGTTACTACACCAGTGAAAGAGACAAAGTTTGTTAATCATCCTATTCCACCTGTACCTCATAACAATACACCCCGGAATCAACATAATAATTATCAACATCAACCCCCTCATCAGACACCAAAAAATGGGTGGAAACAAAATAATAAAAAACCACCTAAGAAAGGTAACCAGTGGAGACCGAATTACTATCCACCTAGACCATACCCTCCACGAGGACCTAATTATCAACAGACCCAGTACTATAATGGACCACCTAGACACGAACCATATTATCATAATAATAATGCCCGATCAGGATATAATCCGAATACTTATTATGACTGAAGCCCAAGACCTTATCAGAATTATGATTACCATTATCGCCCTAATGAGCGAAGTCCACCGCCAACCTCTAATAGGTTTGAGCCTCTAAGATATGAACATCCGGATAGAGATTTTTTTTGGAGGGACAGGGCAGAAGTCAGCCCAGGCCGGAGAAGTATAGACAGAGGAGGGGATGCAGAGGAGGCCGCCAGGCTCAAAAGAAAAAGAGAGTCATAGGAGAAGGAGTTTTTAATTTGAGTAATACCAAGCTTACGACAGAGGAATTATTAGTTTTAGATAAGGGTCTCAAATATGCCCCCCCACATAAAGCCAATGGCTTTAATATATACGTTGACACCCTTAAATATGCCAGAAAATTGACTACTAAAAAGTTCTTCTTAGGGTTACCAGGACCCAAGCATTCAGTGTCCACTGTTCCTATTAATGATATCGTACACACAGGACTTAAGAATAAGTCATTGTTCAACCCCCAAGTGAGTAATAACAATCAGATTGAGGTCTTCAAAAAAATGATTGACATGGATATTAAGAAATTGAGTTTTACAAAAGGAATACAGAATAAAGCTCAGGCTATTGGCATTAGTAGATTGAAAAAAAGAAATGATATCATCATTAGGCCAGCAGACAAAGGTGGAGGTATAGTGATCTTAACCAAAGATTATTATGAAAAACAAATGGAAGCACATCTTAATGATAAAACTACATATTTAACCTTACCTAAAGATCCCACTAATCTATATAAAAAAGACCTTACCAGATTGATTGAGAAAGGAAAGGCTAAACAAATATTAAATAAGAAAGAGACAAAGTTTTTAAATCCAGAAGTGTGCAGGATACCCGTCATATATATGGTACCGAAGATTCACAAAGATCCAGATAATCCACCTGGGAGGCCCATAGTCAATGGGATAGATTCTGTTATGGCCAGAATGGGACAGTATGTAGATACTTTTCTACAACCTTTAGTTAATAAAACTAAGGCCTATTTGAGAGATACCAAGCATCTCATCCAATGTTTAGAGAATGTCAAAGGAGGTAACCAATTGGTGTTTGCAAGTGCAGATGTATCAGCCCTATACACGATTATTAATCATGAAGATGCAATCAATTCAGTAAATTGGAGCTTGAGAGAGCTCAGCCAATTTAAATGGTCCCAGAGGAGATATATCATGGAATGTCTTGAGTATTGCTTATCTCACAACTACTTCTGGTATAAAGGTGTATTTTACAAACAAATCAGGGGTGTAGCCATGGGGGCTAGATTTGCTCCCAGTGTGGCCAATTTGTTCATGGCCCACTGGGAGGAGGAGACAGTATATCATCAACCCCCACAACAGCTAGTCCTGTACAAGAGATACATCGATGATGTGTTTATTGTCTGGGACGGTGCAGAACAAGATCTATTGGTGTTCCTCCATCAGCTGAACACCAATGGGAAGAACATCACTTTCTCATGGGAGGTTAACCGGGCATGTATTAATTTTTTGGATTTATGCATTTACATACATGAGGGGAAGGTCTGCACTAGAACTTTCTTTAAGAAAGTCGATCGCAATGGGTATATCCCATTAGACAGTTGCCATTACCCCCCATGGCTGTTGAACATACCCAAGGGACAGCTGATTAGATTGAGGAGGAACTGCACTGATAAAGAAGAATTCTTTAAGCAGGCCACAATTATGGAAAAAAGATTTGTGGATAAAGGATACTGTCAAGATAACATCAAGAGTAAAATCAGAGAAGTAGGAGATATGGATAGAAGTTGCCTTCTGGTAGACAAGAGTGACAAGAATAGGATGAAATTTGACAACCAATTGGCTATCATTTTAGACTTCACAGTTAATTATAAGGATATCGAAAAGGTGTTTATTAAACATTGGCCGATTTTGCTTACGGATCCTTTGCTGTGCAAATTATTACCCATCACTCCGAAATTCATATACAGGAAAGCCCCTACACTGAGATCCACTTTAGTACACAATGTGATAGATCCTCCAAACAAAAATAGAACAACATTTTTGGATTATAAGGGTTTCTTTCCTTGTAAAATGTGCTATGCTTGCAGAGCTATTAAAGGCCCTAATCCTAGACGCCATTCGTTTATCTCTACTAATAACCAAAGAGAATTTCAAATTAAGGATTTTATATCCTGTAAGACGGAGGGGGTGGTATATGCACTGCAATGCGGTTGTGGTCTCCAATATGTTGGCCGGACGAAAAGGCCATTATGGGTCAGATTGAGAGAACATGTTCAGAATATTCGCAAGGGTTTTCCTAAGCACAGTGTCTCAAGACATTTCTCACAATATCACAATAAAGATCCCTCTAGTTTGGTATTTTGGGGAATTGAGAAGTACCATAGGCACTGGAGAGGAAGCCATAAGATCAGAGCATTAAGTCAGGCAGAGTCAAAATGGATCTTCATTTTAGATACACATACGCCCAAAGGGCTAAACATTGATTTTGACTTAAATTGCTTTATTAGCGATCATTAATTTCCTGTGTTGGTTTTTGAGTATTTTATGGGTTCCTGGTTATTTATATTTATTTCTATTTTTATTTTTATATTTATGTTCTTTGGCATTTCATGTAGTCATGTGAAGGGTGATCAGCGTATGTCTAGAGGTGGTATCCATATTTTTTTGTCATCACCTACCTCTTTAAGAGGGGAGCGGCGGTTTTTGTGATCTGGTTTTTTATACATATTTTTTATATATATATATTTTTATTATATATATTTTTTTAGATTTGATTTTGTATTTGTATGCACCTCCTTAATAAAGTTCATCCCAGGAGGCTATTTTTATATACATATAGATTTCATCACCTTTTTTATGTGTTTTTATGCATTTTTTTGTGGATTCAGTACATCATAATTACTTACCATTACATCTACTATCGGTTCTGGCACGATTTTTGAGCTAGAGCTGAAGCCTGGGATATATATATATACCTATTCAGGCTATGTGTAAGTATGGGATCGACGGGCTACAATAACATGACCGCCGTGACCACTCCCAGCGGGTCACGATTGGAGGAAAGGCTGGCCTATTTAAGGGAGTGCTATAGACCAATCACGTTAGTCCTGAGGAAGTCACGGGTCACGTGACGCAACGCGTCGACGGCAACACGTGGTGACGCACTTCCGGCGCGGCGCCATCTTGGTACACCCTTCAGCCACACGCTTACACCCATGGTATGGGAAACAGCCTGTATCTCACCTGGCAAATGTGAGTGTACTATATTTATCTTCTGGCATTTATATTAAAACGGTTTTACACTATGGAGGATGTCTTTTGCTTCCTTTGTCCTATTGGGGCTTGAGCTGGGGTCCACCCTGCTCAGCTGACCTCTGAGGATATCATAGGAGAGGTGGAAGCTGTATACTGGGGATTTACTAAAGAAGCCATCCACTCAAGAGGAAGCATACCCTGATTCAGTGGGGATCTGTTAAGCTCTGTGGCCCTGCAGGGTCGCAGGGAGGAGGTGAGAGGCCATTTCAGCTGGTTTTGGATTGCACGTGGTGGTGTGCGGGTCCACATACAGTCCATGGACTCTGTTTGAGTGGAGAATATTGATACAGGATCACTGGACTTTATATATATTTATGTGCACTGTGTGCAGGGGTTGCACATCTGTTTTCCATCTTTATTTTGTCAGTCTTATCATGCACATATATTCATTTCCTTTTCACACTTATACAGGATCCCAATATCATGTCATATGTCCCATGGGCCTGAGATTATAAATTGAACTTCAATAGGGGTTCATCTGTTTACTTGTGCAAGAAATATAATATTTCAGGTGTGCAGTCCCCATTCATCAGGCACAATTAGATATGACATTTCCATATTTCATTAGAATGACTGGAAGAGCAAAGTGGCTACCGATTGCCCAACGCATAAAATTCAAAATATTAATATCTACCACCCAAAACGCACTCTCCGCTCCTCACAAGACCTCCTACTCTCCAGTTCCCTGGTCTCCTCCTCCAATGTCCATCTCCAGGACTTCTCCAGGGCTTCCCCCATCCTCTGGAACTCACTACCCCAATCCATCAGACTGTCACTTACTCTCCTCACCTTTAGGCGCACCCTGAAAACCCATCTCTTCAGAGAAGCCTACCCCGCCCTCACCTAATTGCCGATCTCCTCCACTCTTCCTACCACTCCATCCCCCACAGCTATTTCCTCCTGTACCACTTTCCCCTCCCTCCTAGATTGTAAGCTCCAAGGAGCAGGGCCCTCGAACCCCTTGTGTATTGTACTGTATTGTTACTGTACTGTCTCGTTTACTGTCTCACATTATAATGTACAGCGCTGAGCAAACCGTTGGCGCTATATAAATACTGTATAATAATACTAACCTAGACTCCCTCCTTCAAAAATTTGCTTGTGCATCATAAACAATTGTTTTATATATATGTGTATATATATATATATATATATATATCATAATATAATAAATATCATATTTTTCGCTCTATAAGACGCAGTTTTTTCCCCCCAAAAAAGGGGGAAAATGTCAGTGCGTCTTATGGAGCAAATATGGAGCGGCCGGTCCGGTATTTCCACCGCCGCCGTGTCAGAATACCGGGCCGGTTGCTCAGCTCTGCAGCGGGACCTTACCTGTTCCTCCATCCAGCGGCGCGCTGTCTTCCCGGCTTCTGTAGTGTGCGTGACAGCCGGGTGCCGATTGCGCATGCGCAAGAAGCGGTGCTCTTTGTGAACGGTAAGGCGGTACCTGGGACACATGACAGATCCCAGAAGCCGCTGGACCAATCACAAAGCGCAGCGCTTCTCGCTCATGCGCACTGGGCGTCCGGCTGTCTGCCGAGAGCCCACACTATAGAAGTCGGGAAGACAGCGCGTGGCTGGATAGAGGAACAAGTAAGATCAAAGAACAACTCCACGGCAGTAAGAGCGGGTACCTGTCAAATTCAGATACCCGCTCCCCCCCTCCCCAAAGGTCAGCAGTTATCTCCTGTACTGTGTCCGCAGTCTCTGCTCATCTCCTGTACTATGTCCGCAGTCTCTGGTCATCTCCTGTACTATGTCCGCAGTCTCTGGTCATCTCCTGTACTATGTCTGCAGTCAATTAGTTCAGAATTTTTTTTTCCTGTTTTCTGCCTCTAAAACCTAGGTGCGTATTATGGTCAGGTGCATCTTATGGAGCGAAAAATACGGTAAATATATATATATATATATATATATATATATATAAATATATATATATATTTATTTATTTATTTATTTTTAAATACAATTTACATTTACATTTTTTTATCCTCATACCTCATTCTGTCTGCAAGCAATCCAGTGTCAGCTGCACAACATCGCTTTGCACAGGGGTATAGTGACAATGGTAGACCATGCTTGCACAATATGAGACATCATAGCTGCTTGTAGTAATCATCAGGGTGCCGGTGACATGGTGACAATGCAGTAGCACATTTCAGAGACAGCTGGCCCCCTACAACAGGATATGCCTGAACATGGATCTTCATGTCTGGATCACACTAGGCTTTTTCTTTTTAATTAAAGCTGCAGATTTAAAGCATTTAAAACACCTTTTGATATTATATTAAAATGCTGAAGCCTATATGACATGCTGTAAATGCTGCATCCTGTATTGGCACGGGGGTCAGAGGATAGAGCCAGAGTGCATGGGAAAGAACCTAGTGGTAAAGGTAGGTTACTGGAGAGGTAAGTGTCATTGCTTGTCTATTACAGGAAAGTGCAATTAGGATTTTTAGCATGACAGAATTATTTATGTTGTAAATGGAAAGGTGTTCATTTTCCGTACATGCTTTCTTTATTTATGTATCATATTAAGAACTTTTTTTTTTTACATCTTTGTTGTAAAGTGAAAATAAAATATTATATATTAAATATATTCATCTTTTGAGCCATCGGGTAGAACTTTAAGCTCCTTTGCATGTTTTCTATACATATAGCAAAATAACAGATCTAATGCATCCATTGATAAAAATTTTTAGAAACAAAAACTTTAAAAAAAAATTTAACTTTTTTCTTTTTTTGCAACACTGAAACAAAAACAGGTTACATTTTTCCAAGTAGAGAAGAGACTTACTTAACCAAATTCCCCAAAATAAGAGAATCTTTTTATATGTTTATATCTTAAATATCCTCAGATAAACAATATAAACCTGGGTAAAATAACTTTCTTACAATGGGGTTGATTTACTAAAAGAATAGGGAATTTTCCCTTTGCAAAATTTTGAGAATTTACCTACCAATGTGCTATGGAAACTTTTTTACCTTAATCACTGTGCTTAGTGAATATTTACTTTCTTGTTAGGTAAATTACTTACTTTAACTAAAGTGACCTATTTATTTAATTCTCTTTCTCTCTCTCCTCTCTCTTGCTATTTCAGTTTCTCTCTAAATATATATTTGTGCGTGTTTTTATTGTTTAGGTTGGGATAGGGCTAAAAGAGGAAGTTGTCTGCCTGTTAAACTTTCCGTTTAAGCTAACCTGTAATTATACTGAATTGATTTAATCTTCCTTTAACAGTAAAAGCATATACTTATGTCATTACGGGACTTTGTGAAAAAACCCCAAGGCAAATTCTAAAATGTACACAATTATCACGTGCATTTGCTTCATATTATATTGTTCAGCAAAAATGCATTCAGACGTATACTATATGTGCTTCTATATAGTATACATGAAAGTAATGTAAATGGAAATGAATGGAGTAATTTAGGCTAAATTAATTTTGCTACAAAATTACCAATTTAGTTGAAGCAGAAACCTGTAGTTCCATTCACTGAGCTGCCGCAAATTTTGCTTAAAAATTTGTCCTATTTTTTTTTTTAATTTGAAGGGTCCATGCACACTGCAGTTAAAAAACGCTGTTTCTTTTGGTGGAAATAACGCTCATATATAGAATTTTTGTACAGAATTTTTGGAGCGTTTAGCATTTTCTTTCTGCCAAAAAAACTGCTATTAAAAATGCAAGACAGAAGGGTTTTTTCTCTGCCTCTAAACACTGAGCTTAAAATATGCCTCAAACATCCTAATGATAATGTTAGTTGCTTCTGCAGGCAAAACACTTAACTCCTCTAGAAGCTGTTTTTTTTTAAGCCAGTGTGCATGGACTCTAAAGGATGCTCTAGAGGAGTTTATTTTTTTCATTTAACTTTCCATACATTTGTGTTTTTTTGTGTGTATTTGGTAGATTTGTGTGTGCTATCGCTCTAAATTTTTTCGTTTTGTCACTGTCTGCTTTTTTTTCCTGTGAACCCCCCCCCAAATTTATTCAGGCTAATGGAAAGCCATTTTTGTTACACAAAAACAAATCCAGAATAGCTGAAAGAAAATTCTGCAACCATTAGGAGTATGGGATAGTAAGCACAGATTTAATTCCAGAGGTTAGTCGAATCTCGTTAATCTTAAACTTTGTATAACAAAAAATAATGAAAGCCATAATAATTTTTTAGAACTTATTGAAAAGGAAAACAATGAGAGTTATATTTGTTCAGTATTTGGGGAGACATGAAAGCAGTAATGCATTAATAAATTCAACAGACTGAAAATCAGATTGGACATTTAGGTTTTACTACAGTAAACACACATAGGTATTCTCTATGAATTCATATTTCCCACCATCTCTAGATGTGAGTTTATGTTATCTTTCTAACTGGAAAGTGCTTGTAATGCAAATCAGGTAATGTCAACTAGTGATGGGCAGAACAACCCCCTGTTCAGTTCACGCTCAAAAATTCAAACCTAACAAACTCAATGCGACTCGAACTTGTAAATTCAAAAGTGCCCATTTTGAAGGCTTATATGCAGGTTATTGGCCATAACAGGGGTATTGAGACTTGGGTACTGCCCTGAGGGACATGAATCAGGAAAAAACTAATTTCAAATTTCAAAAAGTACAGTTTTTAAAAGGGCATTCATTTTTCATTGCTTAGAGTTAAAAAAAATGAAAAAATGAATTAAAACATCAAGCCTGGGGGGTCCTCTTAAACTACCTGCAAAACTTTACAATGTACATCTTTACAATGTATAGAATCTGCTGCAGCAGGACTGACATTTTTTTTAAAAAGACCTTTTATGTCTGGTAGAAAGGTTAGGAGGGACCTCTCAGTAATTTTTTTTGTAAGTGCTTGGGGTTCCCCCTAAAAGCCCTACCAGGCTCTTCAGGCTATATATGTTGCTCAGAATAAATGAGTATGCCCCAACATTTTCTATGGACACTATACTGCAAAATACTCCCACACATGCGGGCCATTGATTTTACACAAGATTTGTTAATATGCACACACAAAAACATATTTTTCCTAACAAATTCATTCAAGACCATGTTGCAAAAATGAATACACCCCAATGAAGGTCTAGCAGCAAAGCTAAATTTTAGACAACAAAATTCTAATTAACATGAATTCAACTACAGGTGAGTCTAATTATTCATTAAACAGGTGTCCAGCAGACAGTTGATTTTAAAAGGGCGTTACTTAACAAAGAAAATCCCTTCCCATTTCATGCTGTCAGCAATGGCAGCACATGGAAGAGAAATGTCACAAGGTCTGAAAAAGAAAATAGTTTCTTTACAAAAGAAAGATGAAGGCTACAAGAAGATCAGCAAAGCTTATCAGTCAGAATACCATAGCAAAAGTGATACAAAAATGTAACAAAGATGGAACTACAACCTTGTCACAGAGACGTCCAGGCTGTTCATGGAAGTTAACACCTCGAAAGGAGCATCTTCTGATGAGAAGGGTTGAAGAAAATTGCCATGCAAGTTCACTACAGTTAGCTAAAGAATTAGAAAACCAAAGTATGTCTCCTGATCTGAACCCAATCGAACACCTATGGGGAATTCTGAAGAGACAAGTTGAGCATCACTCTCCATCCAGCATCCAGGCTCTAAAGGAAGTCGTTCTTGAAGAATGGAAAAAGATAGATGTTGCAATATGTCACCAACTTGTTCATTCCATGTCTAGAAGACTTGGTGCTGTCCTTACAAATCATGAAAGTCATACAAAATACTAGATTAGCCTTCCCAGCAGTAATCCCGAGTGTGACTCGGACTTAATTTTCAGTACCAAAAGCGGTAACCCCTAGCCACACTTGGGATTACACTGTAGTGCTTGTCCCCCGATCCTTACCTTGTCTTTACATTATTGAATTAAATGTATTATTATTATATTATTATTTTTTATTATAATAAATTATTATATTATAATTTATGATTTTGTGTTTCTGACTTTATCATACCCGGAATGTTTACTAGACTCTTGTTTGGACAGATTTAAGTGAGTTATTCCTAAGAATTACAGGCCTACAATATAAAACAACAAATTTCCATGCAAAACAATGTACTGCTTTGGCATTCAAAAATATTGACATAATAAGACCGTCAGGGAGGTTAAGTAGTTTTTGTTGTGGGATGTATTCATTTTTGCATCAACTAATTTGAGTAAAACTGAATTTTGTAATCTACGTTATATTATTAACCTTACTTTCATGTAATGAGCTAAACAAATGTTCTATAAAACTCAGTTTGTCAACATTTTGGAAATTGTTCTTGTGTTCATTGAGATATTGATTAAAATCTGCTTCTGTGTTTAGAAATGGCAGCATGTCTGCCAATGGTTCCCACTGATTTTGTTCTCCTGAGTGCCTCCTACTGAATGCAGGACAGGGACAAGGGAGATGCAGGTGCCCGGAATGCAGTGCAGTCATGGGTGTGCAGGGGGGGGATTGTGTGGTAGGCTGCACCCTCTGTGATTTCCATTTTTTCCATGGGGACTGAATGCCTGCAGCCTCACTGGATGATCTCCCTGCAAGTGAGAGAGATGGAGCTGCCTACAGTTGGAGGTACCAGAGTCGACTGGGTGCTTCAGCTTAATACAGCAACAAAAGTAAGACTCGTGGAAGATGTGGAGCTTTTAAGGAGGGGGGGAGAAGATGAGGACAGTGGAGGGGGGTTGTGTGCAGAGGTCAGAGCTAAAGGGGGTGAAAGTGAGATGGGGGATGCAGAGGTAAGCAGCTGTAGAAGAGGGCTGAACTTTGTGTTTACCGCACTCCTGAACTCTGAATACTGTACATAGCGCACCTCTGAACACTAAACTCTGTGTGTAACGCAACCCTGAACTCAGCACTCTTTACATAGTGCACCCCTGAACTCAGAACTCTGTACATAGTGCACCCCTGAACTCAGAACTCTGTACATAGTGCACCCCTAAACTCAGAACTCTGTACATAATGCACCCCTGAACCCAGCATGCACTTCTGGAAATTTGGCCACTCTCACAATTTGATGCAGTTTGATGGGTGTGTTTTGGGGGCAATGATTGAGTTCCTGCACCTATTCTCAGAGAAAAAATTCCTGTATATATATATACATCCTGTATATATATATATATCCAAAAAGGTAAGCATAGAATCTTACAGACATAGGATGTCCACCCATCCTCAAATTGGGACTGCCCCCCCCCCCACAAAAAAGGCAGGTATAAAAGGAGAGGTTGCTGTGTGTGATGTTAGTAGGTGCAGAGAATTACTTCGTCTTTATCTCCTTCTCTACTTCCACCATCTCCTCCTTTTGCTTGAATCCCTCCTTACCTCTGCAAACAAGACTAGTCCTGCCCTCCACCTTCATGCTTTTGCATTTCTTTTTCTCTTCACTTTTTAAAATCAGAGTTTTTTAGTCGGGGGGTCTTATTTTATTTCTTTTGCTGGGGCCTTTTTTGGGATCAGAGAGTGTACACATGTTGCTGACACATTCAATGTTGCCTTTTGTTTGCAGCACACCATCGAATATGTTTGTGGCAAAGTAGTGTGCACAAAAGCACCACATAATCCTCTTTATATAAAAAAAATCCAGACAGGCCTAAAGTGATATGAACCAGTTGTTGTGGACAGAAATGGGATCTTTAGAACATTTTTGGGTGAATAGATCTGTGCAAACAGACAGGGGGAACATAAGAAAATGTATTTCAGCTGGGTTAGTGTTGAAACATACTTGCTAGCACCAACAGCAATAAATACGATCCTTTGGACTCCCTTGCATTGCGCAGATATGTACATTTCCAATCCAACACTCCAACATTCCTAAACATTTGGGACTTACACTCCTCCTCTAGCAGTTACAGTGAACAACCCTTCTTTCTTTCTCTCGCTGATATGAAGAACCTTGCAGATTTACATGATGGATTAAGGAGGGATTACGTTTGTGTATTACCTTATTACCATGAAGGAGGATCTCAATTACTCCTCTCTTTGATCTACTCATCATGCCCCTCCAGTGGAGCTATTGCATTAGTGTGGATTCACACATGTATAGTGCAAACTGAAGCTCCATTTTCAGGTCAGGTTTAGATCAGGATCAGGTCAGGATTTTATCCTGTTCACAACTGATGACATGTGTGATTCAGAAGCTTTCTCATAGAAGTCAATGAGCCTGAATTGGCACCTGACCCAGACCACACTGCTAAAAAAAAACCTGACAGGACTCTTTTTCAATTTGCACTGAATCTGCACTCCAGTTGCACTGCATATATGTGAACACGCACAATAAAAACCAATGTTATTTCACACGAAAATTGGATGTGGTTCAGAACGCATCCAATTTGCATATATGTGAACCGGCTCTTACCTGAAGATTCAAGACTGGATGCAATATATCCTTAGGCATGCCAAATCCTCACTGAGCCTAAGCTGTGTATACATCAGTAGAAATTCAAATGACAATTTGTAAGAAATTTCTTACAAATGTTTGTCAGAACATTCAAATGCAATTAGAAAGTAGTTCAAGATTTTGTTTACATTTAACATTAGATCTTGACAAATGGACTAAACCGAGAGACAATTGTTAGAAATTTGTACAGTCAAGAAAAATTTTTCTTCCTGCATCCTCAAATTTTCTCATCACTGCGGTTGAAAACAAATGGTGATTTGACCCAACATTGATTAGAAAAACAAACATTCTTACAATGAAAAATGTCAAATGAAATTCTACTAGTGTATACCCAGTTTTACTAAAAGTGAGAACCTGTGATAACCAATCATGGGATCAACAGTAGTCATCATACCAGCCATCTGTGAAAGCTGCCCAATCATGTCATAAAATAAACTGAAAACTGTAACACAATGGGGTGGATTTACTAAAGAGAAATAGACGGTACACTGTTTTTTCTTAGTAAATGTCAACGTGGTAAAGCTTCATTTTATAAAGAATACTCAATCAGGTGCAAGGAAAATAAAGAAAAAAAGGCATTTTTTTCTGGCACATGATTGGATGGTGGAAATCAGCAGAGCTTTACTGCATTTACTGGGCTCTGGGGAAAATCAGTGCCACTGCACTTGCAAAGTGCATTGACCAACTGCCTTTAGTAAATCAACTCCAATGAATGTAAAAGGTAGTCAATAAGATCTGAAAAATGAACACAACCTGAGAATACACAGGTGTATGGGTATCCCAATACTGATTAAAGACTTATCTAGCTAAGCAGGTAATCTGGAGGGGAAGCTCTGTCTAATGCAAATCTAGGAGAGAAAAGACACAGCACAAAACCTGCATAGTGAGTCAAAAACAGAAAATGTATTTAAAAATGTAAAAAAAGGAGCTCACTTGGGTTAAAGTAAAGTAAATAGATGGATGGTGGAATAACTCGATCATTGTACAGTGAGGAATCTCTGATAGGGACACCCATGCCGCAGTTGAAAGCATATACTCCTCCATTGATCCAGCGCTGTGCCTGGCTGCAGGTCTTCTCTTCTCCCTCCCTGCTCTCACAGGCTTTGCTAATAACAGCAGGAGCAATTGGCTTTTGCTACTGTTAGTCAAATCCTGTGATTTGGAAGCTGGGGGGGTTGGGCTAAGCCATGCTGCGCATGTCTATGGATGCACCCAGCTAATTTGGGGGCATGTGTGCCATCATAGCAAGAGACGTGCTATAGGGGCAAATGCAAAAGAGGAGATGTAGAGAGTGCAAGTGGGGGACCCCACAAGAGGCAGTAGGTGGCCACTCTGTGCAACACCCTTGCAGAGAGCAGGTAAGTATAAACCTGTTTATTATTTTAATAAATAAAACAATGTTGACTTTACAATCACTTTAAAATAGTCACGCAGTTGTAGGTGGACCAGGGGCCAGTCAGGGGCTGAAGTATAGTGGACTGACAAGTAAAAACTAGTAACACTGTTGCCCATTAGCCAGAGACTTGAGGACCCTAATAAATTACACCTAAAAGGTGTTATTATAGGAATAAAATTATAGAAATATTAAAAATTTGATAGCCCCTAGCAAGTTGGCACATCACAGAACACATCCTGAAGTCAACACCCCCACCTTCTTGGCTCTTAGGGGTATGTTTAAAAGCAGGAAATAAAATTGCCTTCCATGTTCTCAAATCACTCATGAGCAGTCCTTCACTGACCATCGGGGCCAAACCTTTGCCATTAAGGAGCTCTTGACCTGTTCATCTACTTATGTTACCTGTTGTATCAGTTGTACTTGTGTTCTACAGTGCATAGGTAGGACAATTAGATCCCTGCATGCCTGCTTTGTAGAGCAAAGGAGAAGTGTGGAGAATGTAAAATTCATAAACCTTGTGAGTTACTATGCTTTCAAACTTTATATCTCAAAGTAGCCCCACCAATAAAACTTTCACTGTGAAAATCGAAACCTAACAAAGTGTGGTACTATCAGTGCAAATCTATTCACATACTACCAAACAAATTCCATCAATAATGTGTGCAAACAAACCCTGGTCAAAGCCTAGTGGTCCAGCACCCTAATGGTCACAAAAGTCAAACAAAAATGGCATGGCATCTCGTGAACAAAATAACTGGTAGCTGTACTACATGATAAAGCTACGAATTTTAGAAAGGGTTGGTCCATTTGAATTGCTCACTAATTTCTTGGCAACTTTGACATTTATTTATGGACCATCTAATATTCACCTAGTATGGGCCAAGCTTGTTCCTTCCCAATGTAAGGGAATCTGTGTTTTATTTCTGGTTATTCTTATTATTATTTTGTTTTCCTTTGTGACTATTACCTAAATTAATTTTATTATATAGAGCAGATGTTAAAAATTATATTTCTGGCTAGTCATATACCCTAGGTACATCTCATTCTTTATTGCTTTATTTATAAATATAATTATTACTTACTGATCTTGCCAATGTACCATGAGCTGTAGATAAAATTGTTAGTAATGGTTCTCTGACACCTGAAAATTATTTCAAGGGGTTCCTCTGTAGTAAAAAGCTTGATAAATACTGCTTTAGGGCGGGTCTTGTTCTGCCAATTCTTTGCATTGCAATTTTTGAGAAGCTAAACATGAATATTTGTATGGTTTCCCAAATTTAATTTTCTGCGCATTTCTGTAAACTCTGTGTAAAGTTTACAGTTGACTATGTATAACTAGTTATGAATATAGGCACAACAGGATTATAATAGCAAAATTACCCTTTTTAAACACCCTAATGTATTACTTTTCCTTTGTAGCATTATGAAGCTATCACTTATAAGTAAATACATACAATACAAAATATTTCCACAAGCTTGTTTGTAAAAAAAGATAATGTGACTCTTTTTTCCAGCAGGGAATGGAGCATTTATAGTATATCTTGAAGTAAGAATTTGGGTGAATTTTTACAAAGGCAAATAAGTACCCAGAAGCCTTTCAAACCCCATGAGTCAGCCAAGCATAATAAAACCCATTTGCAGAAGCTTTTATTGTTCGGCCCATACAGAAGCTGCTACATGTGCGCCATCACTTATAGAATGCAATTGGAGAGACAAGGCCAAACAGAGGAACATTGAAGACCTTAGAATAAATAGATTCCTGATAATGTTACAGATGAGCATTTTATTTTCATATGATATTTTTCAATCCACAAAAAAAAAATACAGATGAAGCAGTTGAGTACCATTATACTTTTGTTGATGGAGGCAAACAGGCTTACAACCATCTTCATTGCTATGTAGGGAAATAAAATGAAATGGTGTTGTCATGCTGTTGTAACTTTGCTATAAACGTCCAGTGGTAAATATCATAGGTTTGAAGTTTTTCCATAATGGAAGCAGAGCTATTTCCTGGTTATAACAAGTTTAGCTGTAGTTGAAATCTAAATGTTTAAAATTCTTCTACACATTGCTCAACTGAATGTATTGGGGTAATATGTCCCTGGACAGACCTGATGGCGACAGTGTTCATTAGGTATGACCCAAATTGAGAGTTTCCATTTCCCAGAAATGTTGGCATCAATCTGGAAATTTCAGCAATATTTTGCCACTTTGGTGAAATCCTTCAAGTTTGGGGATTTTTACAACATTTTATTTTTTGGAGTCAACAGGAAAGATAAAATTAAAGTGTTTTTTAAGGCTTTAATGGGCTTTAGGTGGCCTGTTTTTGTGCCAAAAATGGCCTCTTATTAGCCTCATTATTTTACATTTTTAAAGAAAGAAAACACTGACTAATTACACAAAAAGGAAAAAACAAACAAATACAAAGAACACTAAATGAAATAAACTTCTCTAAATACTCTCACCAAAAATATTACATCTAAATCAAGAAAACAAAGGCAGCACTCAAAGAGCAAAACTGAGAGTTTAAAATTTTTGACTATAATTAAATAAGGTAATAGGTTTTTTGAATAATTAACTGCATAGAATTCACTTCTCTCATCCCTATAGAAAAAAACAAAATTTTTTTTTAGTTTTGGAAAAAGTAGATAATGGTTATAACCTCTGTCAGATTTCATTGTTATGTTTAGGAATAATCAAAGGAGGAGTACCAAACTATTCTTATAGTCCAGAAACTATTAAATGATCACAAACTATGTTTAAAACAGACACCTTTTTTAAAGGGCATTAGAAGTCTCTATTCATTGGAGCTTAGCCACTTTTTTTAATTGGTTGAAGTCTGGATGACCTGGTCTGTGATTAAGATATATAAAGCCTGCACAGGTTGCTTGTCTAGCTAACTCTTAACTTGGTGGGTTTTCTTCATTCTCTTGTTGGAATGTTTTTCATGCTGCAGCTTCTTAATATGTTTCTAACCTAGAAGAAACATGCAGCTAGGTAAGTGACTTTCCAAGTAGAGAAGGAATGATAATAGCAGGCCTAACGACTGCACCTTAAAAAAAACATTGTTAGTTCTTAAATTATTCTTTGAAACTTTTTTTACAAATATATAGAGCTTTTTCAATTCAAAAGCACAGTAGAGTCTCTTTAAAATATAAGGTCTCACTTCAATCACAAATCCAAAAAACAAATAAATAAGTAATAAAAGCCTTTATTTTAGGAGAGTGGGCATAGCCATGCAAAGTATTCCTTTTGTCACTGGACCATCTGTACATTCAACAATCCCTAATTTATAGCACAGCCTAATAATATGGAGCTATTTATTCAAAACCACAAATAATTTCAAGCTTGTTGACCACAATCAGAGCAGTGTATGGGTACCATCTGAGGCGTATTTAGGTTTTGTGCTGCCCTAGGCAACACAAAAATCGGGCGCCCCCCCCTATGGAGAGAGCCTGATATTGACCAACAATACCCCTACCCACCCCCCTGAGAGAGCCTTCCACTAACACCCCCCCCACACACAGTGAGAGAGAGAAAGACACTTACCTTCACAGCTCTGGACATCCCCCGGAATGAGAGTCGGGCTCTCCATACAACATCAAGCAGTCTGCAACCTCTCTCGGATCCCACCTGGTTCCCATGCCACATGTGTCCCTTCCTCCATCCCTCTCTATACACCATCAAACAGCCCGCAACCTCTCTCGGATCTCACCTGGTCCCCATGCCATGTGTCCCTTCCTCCATCCCTCTCTATATACCATCAAGCAGCCCGCAACCTCTCTCGGATCTCACCTGGTTTCCATGCCACATGTGTCCCTTCCTCCATCCCTCTCTATACACCATCAAGAAGCCCGCAACCTCTCTCGGATCTCACCTGGTTTCCATGCCACATGTGTCCCTTCCTCCATCCCTCTCTATACACCATCAAGCAGCCCGCAATCTCTCTCGGATCTCACCTGGTTCCCATGCCACATGTGTCCCTTCCTCCATCCCTTCTTCCAGGGGGCGCTGCTGCCCCCCTGAAAAATGCCACCCTAGGCAAATGCCTTGTTTGCCTTGTGGTAAATACGCCCCTGGGTACCATACATGGATGCTTCAATAAAGTAGGGCATCAGGACAAAAGAGACCTTTTGACTAGATGTTAAAAGAGAATTTTTTATTCATTCTGAGTGATCACACACAGATGAGCACTCATTTATCACAGCCACTCTGAGCAGAGATAGGAAGATATAGCGGGTGCCAGACTAAATGCAGTATAAAGACAACAAAATTTATTAGACATAGCAATAGGCAACTCACAAGAAATTGACATTCACAAGATTTTCCTTAACTCTGCAGACGTCACCCATCCAATCCTGAGTAGTGAAGTGGTCTCAGGGTGGTGGGGCACAAAAGCTGGAGATATCCCAGAGTGGCCATCTGCCACAGTGACCAGTCTGAGGTCTGAGAAAGAAGCGAAAGCTTTGAAACGCGTTCCCACCCCCTTGCATCACCACGCCTTCCCGCTGATGTCACATCCAGTCCAGCGCCATTTGAGCTCCAAGCTGGTTATTGCGGTGGAGGGTCACTCCAAGACACCCCAGCGTCTGTGTTCCATCCTTGGCTGGGCTAGTCACTGTGGAAGATGGCCACTCTGGGATATCTCCATCTTTTGCGCCCCACCACGCTGAGATCACATCGCTACTCA
Source organism: Staurois parvus (assembly GCF_062004578.1). Classification (NCBI taxonomy): domain Eukaryota; kingdom Metazoa; phylum Chordata; class Amphibia; order Anura; family Ranidae; genus Staurois; species Staurois parvus. Next base: position 525,874 of record NW_028318614.1, on the reverse strand, counting down.
GGATTAGACGGGTGACTACCATAGAATTATGGAAAAGCTTGTGAAGTCTATTTCTAGTGAGTTGCCTATTGTTGTGTCTAGTAAATTTTGTTGTCTTCATATTGCGCTAAGTTTGGCGCCCCTTGTATCTTCCTTTATATACCCACAGAGTTTCCAGCCTCACTCAAAAGGGCACTGCCGTGGATGTTGCAGTTTTGTTAAAGTCTTTGACTTTTACTTTCACTGGACTTTTATATGGACTGTCACTTTTATACAAAGGCTATTTCTCCTGCGCCAATTTATCTTTCACTCTGAGCAGAGAGTGACTGTCATTCACTGCTGTCTGCTGTGCCCCCCCACCCCCAGTGATCTCTGAAGAGCTGGGCTGTGGAGGGTGGGAGCAGCTGGCTCAGGCTCTCAGCAGCTAACTGAGAGGCTGAGCCAGGTACCGGTCCAGGCACCTCGGTGGATCCTGACCATATGGTTGCGATTTTTCCCCAGCCTAGACTGGCTGAGTGATATCAGCCGACAGCAGACTTGAGCCCACTGTCAGCTCAAAATTGGTTTCAATAATGAACTGAACTTCTGTGATCCAGAGGAGAAGTACAAACCAGCTTTGGCTGTATTTCTCCTTTATGGTTGGTTAAGTCTGTGTGTGACATGCAGATAACATCTGATTGAAGAAGGCTCTACTGTGGTTTGCACTGGTGTTGGGGAGGGCATTGTGGTTCCTTTTAACCCTTCTTATCATAACCTGTCTGGTTACACTTTACATTTTAAATTAAAAGCCAAAAAAGATTTTGAACAAAAAGGCCAAATCCATAAAACATCATAGTAGCAACATACATTGGGATACTTGGGATAAGAAAAAAAACTAATTACAGAACATAACAAAGGGTGGAGGAAAGGGAAGCTGGTTTATTTGGCATGAATACCATGTGAGTACACAAAGGATAAACAGTGAAAATTAAATCTGAACTCAATAAAAAAATTACCATGTGACACACAGTAGTTTTGATTATGAAAAATAATTTCTAGGACTAATTGCCCCATGCATGGGCACTATAGTGGATATCTGAGTTTTAAGGCTTTTTTCCCAGTCAAAGCTAGTAAATTAAGCATGTTATATTACTGCAATCCTGTATTTATAGCTATCAGTACTCCAGCAACATTGAACTAAGAAAGAGAGGAGAATCAGTGCAAGCCAATATGGTCACTATTGCTTTGCAAGGAGATATCAGTCTATCCCTGTGAGCGTAATTACAGAAGGAGAGAGCACAAGGACAACCACATGTGTGTGTTATTGCTCCTCCATTGTGAAATCAGCAGGTTTGGGGTGTGACACTTGCTAAGCTATGCTGCTAGACGCTACTGTAGGCCAAACAAAGGGATCTTGCACAGAAATGTTTTTATTTTTCTTTATGCAAATTGTGATTTATTTTCCAGTACACAGGTAAGTAAAAAGACAACAATGCTTACAGGCATTCCTGCCCTTTCTCAAGTTCACAGCCCGGAACTGTTGTCTTTGTACTTACCCAGGTGCGGACTGACCATTCGAGCACTGCTCAAAGGCCTGGGGTCAGTAGTGGGCCCCATTAAATGCCCCTGGTACCTTTTTATAGGCTTTTTTGGGTGTGGGCAAGGACACAGGGGCCCAATGAGCCCCTATTGCCCAGGAGCCCCATGAGTTGTCAGTCCGCTCCTGTACTTACCCATGCATAAAATAATAATTAAAGTTTGCAGTATGAAAAACAAAACTGGCTATGTGGCATCACTTTTGAACGTGTTAAGGTGAGAGTTGATCGGAGCCTAGGTGCGAGCATGTCAACTGATTTGTTATATACTGTACATACATTTACACACATGCATGTTTATACTTTTTTTTTTCAATTTCTATTTACTTGGGGTTTAGCTTTAACCTGAACCTAGGACACAGTCACAACTGTACCCTATGCTTCCCCTTAATTTACACTCGAATAGTTTATCACTGCTGTCCTGAAGATAAGCACTCTACTACACTACAGAAAAATCAATGAATCTGTGTCACATATTTTCAGGGGATCAATAAAAAATATCCTAACCTTGCCACACCGAAAGATGTTCATGACAGTAAGAGGAAATCCCGTTCTCTGCAGATTACTTATTTCAGTACAGGCCTCAGTGCTTGCCATTGGCTCTACTGTCATGGATGTTGCTTCCCTCGTCACTGGAATTTTCACGATTCTGTTATTTAGCACACACTTTGTTTTCACTACTTTTTACAATTCAGAATAAAACAATAACTTTCACAAACATAAATTTGTAATCATTAAATATATATTTATGTTGATTTACTAAGGCAGTAGACGCTATTCATTTTGTAAAATTAGTAAGTAAAAAGATGTTGCTTGTTCACATTAGTGATGGTGAATGGAGTAAAGTTTAGTCCGCTGGACATTCACTGAAAAATTGAAAAGATTGGTGAACCCCAAACATAGTGGCGGGATAAGCTAAGGTCTGTAGGAGTCAAATCTTGTAATTGTTTCCTGGCTGATTTGCAAGCTTTTAATAAAAAAGGACATTGATTTCTGGGCAATGCCATTGGAGACATGACCTAATGTAAAAAATAAATACATTCAAATACTGCCCAGCAAAGAGCTGGTCTTTTATTGCAGCTTGAAGGGTAACAGTGTACACGCTTGGGAAATGTCTTAAACCTGCACACAGAGTGGCAAACCTGTACAATGTGCTAAAGCAAACGTTGACATTTATAAGTAATAAAATATGATTTCATTTGCTGCTAAATTACATTTCTGGGCTGTTTCATTCTATTAGTAAACAAAGTGGCTGTGGATTGCCTTCAGCATCTATACCAGACCATTATATTAGATGAGGGTCTGGAATGGATTGTAAATCCCCATGAAAAAAACAAGAAAAAATGATTGGGATTCTCCATATAAATTCATACCAGACCCTTATTTTGATACCCCGCACATAAAATAAAATGGGGTCTCCCCATCATCAATAGAACACCCATATCTCACCATGCACAAGGAAGGACAGCGAGTGGAATCCCCTCTCCTAAGCCATACAAGACCACATGCCCTCAACATGGAGAGGGATCCTTGCCAGGCCAGGCTACCATTCCCCCCAGCAAAGTGCTTTTTTCCCGAAATCCCTGAACTGGTAAATATTGAGGTCTACAATGAGGGGCTTTAGAATCCTGAAACTCCTTTACAATAAGGGGGCACCCAGATAGCCGGCACCTCTATCTGTGAATAAACAGGAATAAAAGTAAATAAACAATGAATAAAAGGTCCTTTATTAACCACTTGCACTCCTGAGGATTTACCCCCCTTAATGATCAGGCCTCTTTTTGCTACTCGGCGCTGCACTAATTCAACTGATAATTGCGCCGCGGTGATGCAATGCTGCACCCAAACAAAATTTACATCCTTTTTTTCACACAAATAGAGCTTTCTTTCAGTGGTATTTGATCACCTGTGTACTTTTTATTTTTTACGCTATAAACAAAAAAAGACCGAAAAATTTGAAGAAAAACAATATTTTTTACTTTCAGCTATAAAAAATATATAGTAAACTCAAAGTTGGTTATAAATTTAGGCCAAAATGTATTCTGCTACATGTTTTTGGTAAAAAAAATCCCAATAAGTGTATATTGATTGCTTTGTGTGGAAGTTATAGCGTCTACAAACTATGGTATAAATACTGCAATTTATACCATTTTTCTGCTATACATCGCTGCGCTAGTTTAACGGACAATTGCGTAGTCATGCAATACGGTACATAAATGAAATTTGTGTCCTTTTTTTCACACAAATAGAGCTTTCTTTTGGTGGTATTTGTACACCTGTGCACTTTTTATTTTTGGTGCTATAAACTAAAAAGTTTTGAAGAAAATTTTTTTTTTAAAAAACAATATTTTCTCATTTCGGTCATAAAAATATAAAAAAAACTAAAATTTTCTTATAAATGTAGGCCAAAATGTATTCTGCTACATGTTTTTGGTTAAAAAAATCCCAGTAAGTGTATATTTATTGGTTTGTGTGAAAGTTATAGCATCTACAAACTATGGTATAGATAATGGAATTTACACAGCTTTTACTTTCTGACTGCTCATCACATTTCTTGAGGTGCTAAAATACCAGGATAGTACAAACACCCCCAAATGACCCCTTTTTGGAAAGTAGACACCCTAAGCTATCTGCTGAGAGGCATATTGAGTCCATGTAAGATTTATTTTTTTTCCACAAGTTTCTGGAAAATGACAAAAACATTTTTTTTTTACACAAAGTTGTCATTTAAATGATTTATTTCTTGCACAAGCCATGGGTATATGTGGAATTACACCCCAAAATATATTCTGCTACTTCTACCGCGTATATACCACATGTGTGAGACCTTTTTGGAGCCTAGCCACATACAGGAGCCTGAAATCCAATGACCACTTTGAAAGTCTGAAGGTGCGTAACTTCCTCATTTCACTTCCTCACTACCTATCACAGTTTCAAAGACCCTGACATGCCAGGATAGCACCAAACCCCCACAACTGACCCCTTTCTGGAAAGTAGACACCCCAAGTTATTTAAAAAGAGGCATGATGAGTATTTTGCAGATCTAGTTTTTTCTCACAAGGTTTTGAAATATACAAAAAGGATAGAAAAAATGTGTTTTGTTTTTTTTCTTCATTTTCCAAAAACTTGTGGCAACAAATGAGATCTGCAAAATACTTACCATGCTTCTTATCAAATTCTTTGGGGTGTCTACTTTCCAAAAAGGGGTCATTTGGGGGGGGTTAGGTGCTATCCTGGAATTTCAGGGCCTCTGAAACTGTGATAGGTAGTCTGGAAGTGTAATGAGGAAATAAAGTCCTTTAAAAGCCTGAAGATGCTTATTGGATTTTGGGGTCCTGTACTTGGCTAGACTGCCAAAACGTCTCTCACATGTGGTACCCTCATACACAGAAGTATCAGAATGTATTTTGTGGAGTAATTCCACATATACCCATGGCATGTGTGAGCAGTAAATCATTTAAGTGACAATTTTGTGTAAATAAAAAAAATTTCATTTTCCAAAAACCTGTGGTAAAATAATAAATTCTTCTATTGATTCAACATGCCTATCATCAAATAGTTTGGGGTGTATACTTTCCAAAAAGGGGTTGTTTTGGGGGGTGGGGGCATTTTATGCCCAGTATTAGAAGTTTATGCCACACATCACTCACTCTTCTAACCACCTGAAGATCAAGCCTTTTCTGACACTTTTTTGTTCACATGAAAAAAAATCAGTATTTTTTGCTAGGGAATTAATTTAAACCCCCAAACATTATATATTTTTTTTTAAAGCAGACACCCTAGTGAATAAAATGGTGGGTACTACAATTTTTTATGGCACATAGTACTCGCGCAGCGATTTTTCAAAAGCAATTTAAAAAAAAAAAATACACTTTTTTTACTTTTAATGCACAAAAACACAATATATTGGCCAATTATTTGGTAAGATATAAAAGATGATGGTATGCCGAGTAAATAGATACCAAACATGACATGCTTTAGAACTGCGCATGCCCCGTGCAATGGCGACAAACTGCATACATATTTAATATCCATAGGCAACACTTTAAAAGCCTTTAAAAGGCTACAGAGGAGGTCTAGTGTTAGAATTACTGCCCTTGATCTGACGTTCATGACAATACCTCACATGTATGGTGCAACCGCTGTTTCCAAACAGGCACAGGGTCAACGCTTGTGCACACAGGTGTGCGTGCATGGGAGGGGCGAGTTGTTTTTTTTTAAAGTTACTTTGATTTTTTTAATTATTTTTACACTGTACCTTTCATTTTTTTTTTGATCACTTTTTTTTGAAAAAAACAATATTTTCTCATTTCGGTCATAAAAAATATAAAAAAAACTAAAATTTTGTTATAAATGTAGGCCAAAATGTATTCTGCTACATGTTTTTGGTTAAAAAAATCCAAGTAAGTGTATATTTATTGGTTTGTGTGAAAGTTATAGCATCTACAAACTATGGTATAGATAATGGAATTATCCAAAAAGGGGTCGTTTTGGGGGGTGGGGGCGTTTTATGCCCAGCATTAGAAGTTTATGCCACACATCACTCACTCTTCTAACCACCTGAAGATCAAGCCTTTTCTGACACTTTTTTGTTCACATGAAACAAATCAGTACTTTTTGCTAGGAAATTAATTTAAACCCCCAAACATTATACATTTTTTTAAAGCAGACACCCTAATGAATAAAATGGTGGGTACTACAATTTTTTATGGCACATAGTACTTGCGCAGCGATTTTTCAAAAGCAATTTTTAAAACAAAAATACACTTTTTTTACTTTTAATGCACAAAAACACAATATATTGGCCAATTATTTGGTAAGATATAAAAGATGATGGTATGCCGAGTAAATAGATACCAAACATGACATGCTTTAGAGCTGCGCATGCCCCGTGCAATGGCGATAAACTGCATACATATTTAATATCCATAGGCAACACTTTAAAAGCCTTTAAAAGGCTACAGAGGAGGTCTAGTGTTAGAATTACTGCCCTTGATCTGACGTTCATGGCAATACCTCACATGTATGGTGCAACCGCTGTTTCCAAACAGGCACAGGGTCAATGCTTGTGCACACAGGTGTGCGTGCATGGGAGGGGCGAGTTTTTTTTTTTAAAGTTATTTTGAGTTTTTTAATTATTTTTACACTGTACCTTTCATTTTTTTTTTTGATCACTTTTAATGCTACCACATGGAATGCAAATATCCCCTATAACTTCAATGGGCATTGTAATATATTTTTTTGGGGAAATCTGGGGTCTATCAGGCTCTATATATCTCCTCTGCCCTTACATTATCTAATCAAACCAAAATCGGTGTGATCAGATGCTTTACCAAATGGCGCTGTTTATATCCTGCGAAACTGAAGTGATGAAATGCTTGTAGCTTCCGAATTCTTAGACTATAGAGATGATTGGCACCACTCTGGTCTCCAATCAGCTCTATGGTCAGCTGGCAGAAACACCGGCTGCATTCTCAGGTTCTCCCGATGGCACGAGACTGCCCGAGAAGGCCGTAGAAGGCAGCGGGGGGAATCATATCTCGCTGCTTGTAAAAGCAATCTTGCAGCTAATTAGGATTGCTTTTACATGAAACCGATTGCTGGCTGAAAATAATGATACCAGGATGATGCCTGCAGCTGTAGGCATCATCCTGGTATAACCATTCAAAGTCCAGTGATGTACAATACGTCGCTGATCCTTGTTGGGTATATATACTATGTTCTTTTTTTTTGTATGCAGCCTGTGGACTGAATGAAAAAATGAGAAGAAATCTCTGCCCGAAAAAGTGTGTGGTATGCCCACCATTAGAATATACCGCCCTGCATCCACCCACTTCTAATGGTGGGCACACAATAGGTCACAATTTGCCACATGCGCCAGTTCCAAGATTGAACAAATGTCTAAATAGTGGCACGCTTGAATAAAAATTGTCCACGTATAAGTGGTACCCCATATGGAAAAAGGATGACACCAAGTCCCAAACTATCTTGTCACTGCTCCCCATGTAGTCTGGGCATCCAGGCTGGCTCCACGTGACTATCTTTTTCCCTCGTAAATCTGAAACTTATAAGTATAGCCTGTTGTCCTCTCACAGGTCTTCTACATCTTGACCCCATATCTGGCACGCTTGCTGGGGAGAAATTGTTTGAATGCAAGGCGGACAGAAAAATGAATCAGGGACTCATCAACGCAGATGTTTTGCTGGGGAGTATAGACATCTGCAAATTTTTGGTTAAGGTGATTTGCGGGGGGTTGGATTTTGTGGAGCCGGACAAATTCAGGGTCACCCCGTGGATCACAGAGTGTATTGTCATTGAAATGCATAAAACACATTATAGTCTCATATCTATGCCTGGCCATGGCAGCAGAGAACACGGCATATGATGAATGGGGTCTGTGGACCAATACAACCGCAATTCATTTCTTTTAGTAATGCCCATGTTGAGGATTAGCCCTCCAAAAAATTTAAATTTGGAAACCGTAATGAGTTTCCATGCGAATGGTCTGGCAAGGTTTGAATTTGGGTTGGCGGCGATAAATTGTTGTGCATATATATTGCTTTGATCTACAATCAACGCATAGAGATATTCCGTGAAAAACAACTCCAAAAATCAAGGAAGTATGTGAAAGACCAGGATGTACTAGACCGCTGGTACTCGCCAGTTCACCAAAAGGTAGCGTGGCACTAGTACTGGCACTCTGCTGCATATGAGAGTCATCAAAATTTACCGGCAAGTGCTAACAGAGATCAGGCCTGATTCTGCGAACACTGCGGTTTTGTGTGCAATGTATCAAGTGACAGTGACCTACTGACACTGCACTTGCTGGGGTAGAAGGGGGGGGGATAAGCGTAGGGGATAAACGCAGGTGCTGTCAGGTCCCGGAGCTGATCCCACTAACGCTGCGTTTTTGGGAACACTATACTTAATGTGAACGCTGGTATAGTACTGATCTGATCAAAGATATTGACCCGTTCAGAGACTATACTAGCAATGGAGGTATATTCTGCATGAGCGTGCTCCTGGCAATCAAGGGGTTAAATGTGATGACTGGTCTACTGATGGGCAATCTGACGCTATCTGGGAGGGGCGTGAAAACCACGGGAGCGCAATTCATGTATATATATATATATATATCTATATATGTGTGTGATTTTGCGCACCCATGCCACCCTGTAGCAGTATTTCTGCTATAGGGCAGTCAGGAAGTTTGTGTTACGGCGCTGCGCTACTTTAACTGACAAATGCGCGGTCATGCAACACTGCACCCAAATTAAATTTACATCCTTTTTTTCCCACAAACTGAGCTTTCTTTCGGTGGTATTTGATCGCCTGTGTGTTTTTTATTTTTTGCGCTATAAAAAAAGGCTGACAATTTTGAGAAAAAAAACAATATTTTGGACTTTTTGCTATAAAACATGTCCAGTAAAAAAAAATAAAAAATCAAATGACATGTCTTTGCTAAAAAAAATCCCAATACGTGTAAATTAATTGGTTTATGTGAAAGTTATAGCGTCTACAAATGGCGGGAAAGATACTGGGATTTTTTTTTTTCATACTAAAAATAGCGGCAATCAGCGACTTATGGCGGTGATCAGCGATTTATGACAGTGATCAGCGACTTATGGTGGGACCGCGGGACTGTGGTGGACATTTTGATATGGGGGGAACTGACTTGGGATCACTGACATCCCCTGTGACACCAATACAGTGATCAGTGCAAAAAAAAAATACAGACACTGTACTAATGGCACTGGGGAGGAAGAGGTTAACTTTTTTAAGGCAATGAAAGGGTCAACTGTGTGAGGGGAGTGTATTACTAGGGGGCGGGGGTGTGTGCTGCACAGGAACAAGCTGATCCCTAGAGATAAACTCCTCTCTCAGGATCAGCGTGTTAGGAGCTGACAGGGAGCAGAGCTGCATTGTAAACAATGCAGCTGTGCTCTGTGTCACTGTTTGCCGGCAATTGCCGGGACCCGGCGGGTAATGACCGGCCGGGACCCGGTGCTTGACACCCACGGCCACGTTCGGCATGGGTAGGGCGGTCGCGCGCCTCGGGTGCGCCCCCTACCTGTTTTGCAATATCACATTTTAAAACGTGATTTTGCCCAGCGGTGCCACCTTGTGGCCGTTTTTCTACAGTGGCTGGACAGCAAGCAGTTAAATAAAGCAGTCTCATGGTGCAAACCCATCATCAGTCGTGTAGTCCAGCGATGTATATCCTTGTCAATTGGGATGAACAACACCCACCAAAACAAAACCTGCTCCCATCACACTCACCACAAATGACTTTTCCCCAGCAAGCAGCTAAATGTAAACAAAGGTCAGGGGAGCTTGGGTGATGTCATTGACTAAATAAGGCCATGACCATATTTGGTCAATAATGTCAGCCTGTACAAAAGTCTGTCGGGAGTGGATCATCTCATCAGTTGTTTGGCCTGAGCAGGTCGACAAGCATTGATCATTGTGATTGACATGGATCTATAGTACATCACTGGATGACATGATTGATGATGATGAATAATGGGACATGTTTTTTTTGTTTGCTTTTAAATAAAGGAATTCGCCACAATCCTGTGTATTTATTTATTTATGCACCTCCTATTCATTCAGGGGGAAGATATTTGGGGCCCCTATTGAAAAGAGAAATAAAAATAGCAAACACTAAAATCAGTTTAAAGCTAGCTTTATAAAGTAAGGTGCTCATAGAAAGAGTTATTCACAGAACAAACACAATACAAACATTTCACAGCTCTTACCAGTTAGACAGCAACAACAACAAAAAAAAACTACACTGTTTCAACTATTTTCTACACTAAATCTACAAGCAAACAAAAATGGCAACCACTCCAATCAATAATTGCACATAGCACATCTTTGTTTTGCAGCAGCTGGAGGTTTGGAGGTTCAGCGGCAGTGAACTGCAAACATGCAAAGTAAAGCTTTCACTCTACATGGCCACAAACTCAAATCTCTTCCCTGTTCCACAACAATCAACCAATCTTACACTTGCAAAAATCCATTTGTTTCCTTGCATATGACTGGGTATTAGGAATAAACAGAGGCCCACTTTAATTTCTAAGACTCAATTTGACGTGAAAGCTGAACATCTCCTTTGCTACGTAAACAGTCTCTACTCCCTTAGTAAACTAACCCGGTGTCCAGTGCATTACAGTGTACAGTGCATTGTGGTGTCCAGTGCGTTACAGTGTACAGTGCATTGTGGTATCCAGTGCATTACAGAGTACAGTGCATTGTGGTATCCAGTGCGTTACAGTGTACAGTGCAGTGTGGTGTCCAGTGCGTTACAGTGTACAGTGCATTGCGGTGTCCAGTGCGTTACAGTGTACAGTGCATGGTGGTGCCAAGTGCATTACAGAGTACAGTGCATTGTGGTGTCCAGTGCATTACAGAGTACAGTAAATTGTGGTATCCAGTGCATTACAGAGTACAGTGCATTGTGGTGTCCAGTGCGTTACAGTGTACAGTGCATTGCAGTGTCCAGGGCATACAGTGTACAGTGCATTGTGTGTCCAGTGCTTTACAGTGTACAGTGCATTGTGGTGTCCACTGCGTTACAGTGTACAATGCATTGCAGTGTCCAGGGCGTTACAGTGTACAGTGCATTGTGGTGTCCAGTGCGTTACAGTGTACAGTGCATTGTGGTGTCCAGTGCATTACAGTGTACAGTGCATTGTGGTGTCCAGTGCATTACAGTGTACAGTGCATTGTGGTGTCCAGTGCGTTACAGAGTACATGTGCATGGCGGTGCCAAGTGTGTTACAGTGTACAGTGCATTGTAGTATCCAGTGCATTACAGAGTACAGTGCATTGTGGTGTCCAGTGCATTACAGAGTACAGTGCATTGTGGTGTCCAGTGCATTACAGAGTACAGTGGATTGGGGTATCCAGTGCGTTACAGTGTACAGTGCATGGTGGTGCCAAGTGCATTACAGAGTACAGTGCATTGTGGTGTCCAGTGCATTACAGAGTACAGTACATTGTGGTATCCAGTGCATTACAGTGTACAGTGCATTGTGGTGTCCAGTGCGTTACAGTGTACAGTGCATTGCAGTGCCCAGGGCGTTACAGTGTACAGTGCATTGCGGTGTCCAGTGCGTTACAGAGTACAGTGCATTGCGGTGTCCAGTGCGTTACAGTGTACAGTGCATTGCAGTGTCCAGTGCGTTACAGTGTACAGTGCATTGAGGTTTTCAGTGTGTTACAGTGTACAGTGCATTGTGGTATCCAGTGCATTACAGAGTACAGTGCATTGTGGTATCCAGTGCGTTACAGTGTACAGTGCATTGCAGTGTCCAGTGCGTTACAGTGTACAGTGCATTGTGGTATCCAGTGCATTACAGAGTACAGTGCATTGCGGTGTCCAGTGCGTTACAGTGTACAGTGCATTGCGGTGTCCAGTGCGTTAGTGTACAGTGCATCAGTGCATGGCGGTGCCAAGTGTCTTACAGTGTACAGTGCATTGCGGTGTCTAGTGCGTTACAGTGTACAGTGCATTGTGGTGTCCAGTGCGTTACAGTGTACAGTGCATTGTGGTATCCAGTGTGTTACAGTGTACAGTGCATGGCGGTGCCCAGTGCATTACAGTATACAGTGCATTGCAGTGTCCAGTGTGTTACAGTGTACAGTGCATGGCGGTGCCCAGTGCGTTACAGTATACAGTGCATTGTGGCGTCCAGTGCGTTACAGTGTACAGTGCATTGCGGTGTCCAGTGTGTTACAGTGTACAGTGCATTGTGGTGTCCAGTACGTTACAGTGTACAGTGCATTGTGGTGCTAAGTGTGTTACAGTGTACAGTGCATTGCGGTGTCCAGTGTGTTACAGTGTACAGTGCATGGCGGTGCCCAGTGTGTTACAGAGTACAGTGCATTGCGGTGTCCAGTGTGTTACAGTGTACAGTGCATTGCGGTGTCCAGTGTGTTACAGTGTACAGTGCATGGCGGTGCCCAGTGTGTTACAGAGTACAGTGCATTGTGGTGTCCAGTGCATTACAGTGTAAAGTGCATTTTAAATATTGTATTGTTTTTTCCTGTTTTTTTCACTATAAATAAGATATAAGTGGTTAGCATAGGAATTTGTTCATATTTTTTTCAAACTATAGCCCAGCCACCCAACAGTGTGAAGGTCAGGGAACCGGCCCCTCTTTAAAAAGTTTGAGGCCCCCTGGTTTAAAGTATGTATATATCTCTACCTGCTTCTTTCCCTGCCACCAGTCCTTCTATAGCCACTGTGCACATGCAAACATTCTCCCAAGTTTTCTACTTTCCTATGTGTGCTGTGGGACAAGCTGTCAGGCTGGCAGAGACAGAGCTTTCCTAGCAGACACCGAGATGAGACAAGCATCTCTCTTTATGTTGCCTTCCAACTCAGCTGGCAGCCATTGATGTTAAGAAGACTCAGCCTTCAAGAATCCAAAGATTCAGATTAGGGCTTTAACAGTAACCCTTGTGTGGCTGGCCTCAGACAGTTCAGTATATGCAAAAGACATTCCTGATTTCAAATACTGCTAGTCATTATCTGGCTGCTTCTGTACCGCAAGAGATTAGTCAGTCTGCTATTGACTACTTTAGCTGACTACATTGCACATCCAGCCCTTTTTACTCTCCCCCCATTGCAGCATGACCATCAGGTACCTCCACCAGAAGTACGAAAGTATGAATTTTACTGCATAGGATAAATGTGAACCATCGCATCAATGTTGTAAACATATGCAGCAAATGGTGGCTTGTGGGCCAGAAGGTTTCGTGTCTGGGCTGGTAAGTGTCCATGCAACTTATATTTAAGCAACCCTGTAGGAAAGACAAAAGTGATATACTAACAGCCGGAGGGGGTAGCTGACTTTATGAGGTACCAGTATACCTGTAAATCTATTGCTTCAGATTCTATTTCTCTAGCACTGCTTGTAGAGTCTATGAAGCTTCTCTACTTATCATAGTGCAGATTAAGCACACCCTATGTACCTGTGCGACCACAAACTTGTGCAAATACTGTTGGATATCCTATTTCAATTAAAAGGGCAATAATATAGAGTTGCTCCCAACTTTGCAGCTATAAAAGCCTTCACTCTTCTGAGAAAGATTTCCACAAGATATTGGAGTATGGAAATGTGTGTCCATTCTGTCAAAAACAGCATTTGTGAGGTTAGGTACTGATAGGGGATGAAAAGATTTGGCTTGCAATCCCAGTTCCAATTTGAAGGTGTTCAAAAGAGTTAGGGCCAGTGCTCTGTACAGGCCATTCAAGTTCCTCCACACCAAACTCTTCAAACCATATCTTTTTGGACCTGGCTTTGTGCACAGAGGCACAGTTTTGCTACAATAAAAAGGCCTTCCCTAAAGGTTGTCTCCAAATGTTGGAAATGGAATATTTTCTAAAACATCTTTGTCCTGTATGCTGTAGCATAAACATATTCTAAATTGGATATAGTTGAACATAATCATTTATGGAGTGTTCACATATTTTGGCCATGCAGTGTACAGTTGCAAGAAAAAGTATGTGAACCCCTTGGGATTACGTGGAGTTTTGCATGAATTGGGCATAAAATGTGCTCTGAACATCGTCTAAGTCACAACAATAGAAGAACATAGTCTGCTGAACATAATACTACACAAACATTAGATGTTGCCATGGTTTAATTTCACATAACATTCACAGTGCAGGGAGGAAAAAGTATGTGAACCTTTGGACTTAATAACTGGTTGACCCTCCTTTGGCAGCAATAATCTCAACCAAACGTTTCCTGTAATTGCAGATCAGACCTGCACAACGATCTGGAGTCATTTTGGACCACTCCTCTTCACAAAACTGTTTCAGTGTAGCAATATTCTTGGGATGTCTGGTGTGAATCGCTCTCTTAAGGTCATGCCACAGCATTTCAATCGGGTTGAGGTCAGGACTCTGACTGGGCCACTCCAGAAGGAGTATTCTGTGTGTTGCAGCCATTGTTTTGTTGAATTACTTGTATGCTTTGGGTCATTGTCCTGTTGCATCACCCATCTTCTGCGGAGCTTCAGTTGGCGGACAGATGGTCGTACGTTTTCCTGCAAAATGTCTTGATAAACTCTGGAATTCATTTTCCCATCAATGACAACAATCCGTCCAGGCCCTGAGGCAGCAAAGCAGCCACAAACCATGATGCTCCCTCCGCCATGTTTTACAGTAGGGATGAGGTTTTGATGTTGGTGTGCTGTGCTTTTTTTTCTCCACACATAGTGTTGTGTTTTCTTCCCAAACAACTCAATCTTGGTTTCATCTGTCCACAGTATATTTTGCCAGTAGTGCTGTGGAACATCCAGGTGCTCTTTTGCAAACTTCAAACGTGCTGCAATATTCTTTTTGGACAGCAATGGCTTCCTCCGTGGTGTCCTCCCATGTACTCCATTCTTGTTTAATGTTTTCCTTATTGTAGATGTGTCAACAAAAATGTTAGCATGTGCCAGAAATTTCTGTAGGTCTTTAGCTGACACTCTGGGATTCTTCCTTACCTCATGCAGCATTCTGCGCTGTGCTCTTGCAGTCATTTTTACAGGACGACCACGCCTAGGGAGAGTAGCAACAGTGCTAAACTTTCTCCATTTGTAGACAGTCTGTCTTACCGTGGACACATGAACATCAAGGCTTTTGGAGATACTTTTGTAACCCTTTCCAGCTTCATGCAAGTCAACAATTCTTGATCGTAGGTCTTCTGAGAGCTCTTTTCTGCAAGGCATGGTTCACATCAGACAGTGCTTCTTGAAACCAGTAAACCCAAAACAGGTGTGTGTTTTTTAAGGGCAGGACAGCTGTCAGCAACACATCCAATATCATCACACTGATTGGAGTCAAGGTTGGCTCACTCCTGGCTCCAATTAGCTCTGGGAGAAGTCATTAAGCTAGGGCCTCACATACTTTTTCCTCCCTGCACTGTGAATGTTTACATGTTATGTGCAATTAAACCATGGCAACATCTAATGTTTGTGTAGTATTATGTTCAGCAAACTGTGTTCTTCTATTGTTGTGACTTAGATGACGTTCAGAGCACATTTTATGCCCAATTCATGCAAAACTCCACGTAATCCCAAGGGGTTCACATACTTTTTCTTGCAACTGTATGTGTGGCAGAGAATTCGGAAAATTTCAGTCCCCTAAAATTTACCAATTGGTGGATTCTCTTAGGACATAGACTTTCTAGATCATACCTATATGTACAATATTCAAAACCATGGGGTAGTAAGTATGCTGTGAATCAATTACGGGCTTATACAAACTGCTATTTGTCTGTGTTTGAGTTGCTTGTTAATGTGAATGCAATAGCAACCTTGAAGCAGCTCAAAGCAGCTTCTTGATCAATACTGATGCAAAGTGAAGCAACTTACTGCAGCAAGTACAAGCAACCTGGAATTGCTGAAAGTTTGCTTCCTTTGATTTGCTTCTGACTCTGATGCTCATGTACATGAACCCTCAAAAGGATTGCATATATTAAAAATAGAAGAATCGGAGACTGTGAAAGAAATGAAAAGAGATAAATATGCTATGACTCTCCTCATCCCACAGTATTTGCTGGCCCTCCCACCCCTGAATACAAAGAGACGTCTCTGAAGTTGCTCAGCTTCCATCCTACCATTCCTCATTTGGATGTTATCTGTGTATCTATCTGTGGCAGCTGCCAGTCTGGCAGCACTTCCAATGATACCATCTGCCTCTCTCGTGAGTTCATCAGGTAGTGTAGGCAGCATTGAAGTAGCTTTTGGATTAGACGTGCGGTTCCTTTGATGATGAGGTGTCAGAAATCTTCTTATATGTGCCATTTGATTTTACTTAACATTAGTGTAACATCCAGCAATGACTTTGTGTGTTGGAGTTATTTAAAAGCCATCTCATTTGTTAGTAGGCTTATCTGCAATGACTTGAACTAGAGTGTTCTGTAAACTTGAAAAACTATTTTTTTTCTATCAATGTCCTTGTGATGAGAAGACTGCGTTCATTGTTTTTCTAAAACTATAACGTCAAGCTCATGACCATGTCTCACTTTGCTGGGAGAATCATAGTTGCTGCACGTATACCAACAACATGAAATGTAGGCTGAAGATTGTACATGTCATTGAAGAGTGGGCCTTCCTCTGAATCATTAGTTGGTATATTGTCCTGTATATGGAGATTATCCATTTATTCAATGTATTTATTCTTTTCTATTGGTTCAACTAGGTGGACTTATGTCTTTTCATCAACCTGACTAGCTATGTAAGATTGCATGTTCAGCCGATGCTGCTCTACTAGTACCCCCAAGAACAGGAGGACCACTATTAGCAGTGTAGAAGGAACCTGGGCATTCAGCTGATGAATGCTAGTGCAACATATGATTGCCGTGGGGTCATCTTTTGGCAGTAGTGGCAGTGGTCTGTACAACCTCAACAAGTTGAGCTTCAAAGGTGGGTGTTCAGGGCTGTGTCCTGTAGCCCTCTGGCAGCTTTTTAGCTTCAGAATAGTTGTATTGTGGCCAACACAACATTTCTCAATGTGCTGTGCCAGGAATGATCATATACAGACTTTTCCTAGCCTGGTGACTAAACTCCTGTTCCATATCTGCAATGCAGCAATGCAAACCCCATCCAGAGAAGAGGTTAGAAACCTGTAGGCGTAACACAATATTCAGTAGTAAATGTTAAAGTAAATAGCTATTTGCTTGTATCTGTTTCTGGTGTAAATAGCTCACTGTTTGATCATTTATTAAAAGCAAAGGAGGTGTACATGACAGGAAAGTATATTTTGAATACTCAGAATTTCCCAGCCTTTACAACTGCAAGCTGGCAAAGAGGACTACATAGAAACCAGTTTTTAATGGTTTAGTAAAAACAGATATCTCAGTTGTATCACCACAAAAATACCACTTAATATGGTGTTTCTAAATGACTTTATATGCCCCATTACTGGTAATATTGTTGATTAGCCCCGTCTGGAGCCTCCCATCCCTTTAACCTCCCCAGCGGTCTGATTATGTCAGTATTTCTGTGCTCAAAGCAGTACATTGTTTTAAATGGAAACACTGTATTTTTGTATTGTAGGCCTGTCATTCTTAGGAATAACTCACTGAAATCTGTCCGAACAAGAGTCTAGTAAACATCCCGGGTATGTTAAAATTTTGAAGAAATACAAATGATGTAGCGCTAAAACACCCAGTAAAAGCGTCAGTGCCTTAGGACATGCAGCATGATGTTAAAATCCTATATGAACATAATACATATATGTGCGTGATGATACTGACAAAATGGAAAACAGATGTGTAACCCCTACACACAGTGCACATATATGAATATAAAGTCCAGTGATCCTGTATCAATATTTGCACTCAAACAGAGTCCTTGGACTGTATGTGGGCCCGCACACCACCACGTGCAATCCGAAATCAGCTGAAGTGGCCTCTCACCTCCTCCCTGCGACCCTGCAGGGCCACAGAGCTTTATCAGATCCCCACTGAGTCAAGGTATGCTTCTTCTTGAGTGGATGGTTGGTATATCCCCAGTATACAGCTTCCACCTCTCCTGTGGTATCCTCCGAGGTGAGCTGAGCAGGATTAATTATCATCATGTTAAAATTTTAAACATGAAATCATAAATTATAATTTAATAAATAATCATAAAAATAAAATAATAATAATAGTAAATGTAATTCAATAATGTAATCAAACCAAAAACACTGAAATTTGAAATAGAGCACCAAGTTTGCACATCACTGAGCAAAGTCGCAGAATCGTTTTCAGTAACTGATGACGAATTTCCCCACGAATCATTATCACTCAATTCTGCAAGTGGTTCTGATTTACTATCGCTGTTCTCTAGCTGGTCTAAAACCGCATTTGACCTAAAGGGACGCTTTTTGGACGCCATGGACGTTTCTCAGTTTCCAGGCAGAAAGAATAGTAAAAATGCAGGCAGGGCACAGGACAAAGCACTCGGGACAAAATGTATGTGAAATGGTTTGATACAATAATGTAATACTATCAGGGGCGGACTGCAAATCATGGGGCCCCCGGGCAATAGGGGATCATGGGGCCCCTGTGTCCTTGCCCAAACTCAAAAAAGCCTATGAAAAAGGTACCAGGGGCATCTCATGGGGCCCCCTACTGACCCCGGGCCCTCAGGCAGTGCGCGAGTTTCTAAATGGTCAGTCCGTCCCTGAATACTATCAGATTTCAGCATATTGAGTGAATTACAAATGTTTAAATTTTTTTAATTTCCGCCGGTTCTGTCCCCTGTTCGTCCCGTACTTCCCAACCCTCGCAGGGAACGAAACCCGGAAGACAGATGCTGGCATCAACCGGAGGACATGGCCGGGGACGCTGCAGGGGGACATCGCGAGACCGCAGGACAAGGTAAGTGCTGGAGGGATCCCAGAGCAACACTGCAGGGTAATCCCGAGTGTGGCTCGGAGTTACCGCTTCTGGTACTGAAAGTTAACCCCAAGCTACACTTGGGAATACCGCCTGGGGGGAGCTGCTGCTGGGAAGCTGAGGTGGGCATTTTGGTCTTGCGACCATCGTGATTGGCTGTAACAGCGGTCACATGATTAGAAAGCTCCAGATCGCAAGTAGAGACTGGGAGCTTTCCTTTACCAGCTGATAACTGTGCTGGAGCACACAAGGCGTGTGCTCTGGGCACAGCATTGTTCACATTTTGGTTTTACATATACGTGGCCTCTCTTAGTTAAGACCCACCGGCCTATAGGCCACATATATGTGCACGACTGGTGGGAAGAGGTTAAAGCTTAACTCCAGCACAATCAAGTTTTCCTTTTTTCTTTTGATGGAAAAGAGATTAAACCATGGTCAGGTTATGAAGGTGTCTGCATCTCATTGGGAAGATTTCCTTTCACTTCCTATAGTAAGTGATGGAAAATCTCTCATTGGGAACACAGGTTACAGAAAAACATTTTTTTGCAAAGACCCTCTGTCATGCTATTATTGCTATCTGTGTCTTCCTCTCCTGGTAACAGCTGCTCCCTTTTTTGTATTGTTCCAGGTCACAGAGACAGAATGGGGTAGATTATAAAAACTGGTGTACTCAGAGATTGGTGCAGCTGTGCATTGTAGTCAATCAGCTTCTAACTTCAGCTTGTCCAGTTAAGCTTTGGGAACAAAACCTGGAAGCTGATCGGCTTCTATGAAGAGCTGCACCAGATTTTGCACTCTCCAGTTTTAGTAAATAACCCCCAATTTGTCATAAAATCTCCCCAACAAGGTTATGGACAGCAGTTGAAGACTTGACAAAATTATGTACGATTTTCAAGTCTATCACAAACGAAAAAAACTGGCGTTGACATTACAAAGGTACCCTCATTGTGGTGAGTGAATTCCACATATATATGAACATGTAAGATAATGACTGATACAGCAACTTTAAATGGGTACCTGTTAGCTAAAGACATAGGAGCTGCTTTGCTGACTTGTTTTAAAAGGGCCTTTTCCTGGGCTATCAACTTTATTTTTGATTCACCGTCTCCTTTACTTGAACCAAGCATTTAGGGTATGCATTTTGATACTTCACTAGCTCTATGTTTATTCAGTTCCAGAAACTCAGTGGCTATCTGAGCCAAAATAATCAGAGAGTAATCAGAAAGTAGACTTGAAGGTTGATCGCCTGGCACCACATCCCCAAAATATAATTGGAACACCAATAGGTGGGACTTTTAGGGTGCCATTAATAAAACATAAAAAGAACTTGATTCCAAAATATTTTGTAAGTAAAATAGATCACAATAGATAATAAAATGGAGCTCATTACCATCCTTTTCAGAGAATGACGTCCATGAAGCCATGTGGATCAACTGTAGGTATAGGATTGTGTATATGGAGGTTTTCTATGTATGTGTGTGTTTTATTTTCTATGAGTTGCACTGGATGGACTAACTGTATAACTATGAGATGCTACAACTGTATATGTATACAACAAGAGGTTAGACATAACCTTTAGTGTGAAATAAGCATTGATGGTATGCAATTCTTCAATGTGTTTTGCAGTGAACTTTATTTATTACAGGTGCTTATATAGCACTGTCAATTTACACAGCACTTTACATGTATATAAATATATAGGGGAGCACAGTGGCTAAATGGTTAGCACTTCTGCCTGGCAGTACTAGGGTCACTGGTTCGAATCCCAACCATGGCACCACCTGCCTGGAGTTTGCATGTCCTCCCTGTGACTGCATGGTTTTCCTCCGGGTACTCTGGTTTCCTCCCACACTCCAAAGACATGCTGGTAGGTGAATTGGCTCCTGTCTAAATTGACCCTAGTATGTGTGTGTGAATGTGAGGTAGGGATCTTAGCTTGTACACCCCTTAAGGGTTAGGGACTGATGTGAATGTACAATATATATGTAAAGTGCTGTGTAAATTGACAGCGCTATATAAGTACCTTAAATAAATATATATATATATATTGTACATTCACATTGCTCCATAACCCTCAAGAAATGTAGAATCTAAGTTCCCTAATTCACATTCATACATACACATACTAGGGCCAATTTAGACAGGAGACATTTAAACTACCAGCATGTCTTTGGTGTGTGGGAGGAAACCGGAGTACCCAAGAGAAACCCACACAGGCACAGGGAGAACATGCAAACTCCACGTAGGTGGTGTCATGTTTGGAATTTGAACCAATGACTCTAGCACTGCCAGGTAGAACTGCTGATCATTTAGCCGCTGTGTTGCCCATCATCACTGTGCGGATTCATCAGAGAGATATTATACATGGCAGAGATGTGTTGCACCCAGTCATGGGATCTTATCTTATAAAGCCAGGCATGGCCACCAATAGAACCCCGAGGGGACTTTGGTGGACTGCTGACGTAAAAAACAGAGTAACATACTAGCTTTTCAGATGGATGAAGGGTTAAACTAAAAGATGTAGAAAGAGTAATGCCAACAAGAGATCTCCTAAAGGGGTAAATACATGATGAAAATAACCCAGAGCAATAAACCAGCACCTGTTCAATCAATTAAGCTCACATGCACCTCCATGCCCACCGGGTAATTGTGAGCAACAGCCAAAACATAGAAACATATAAAACTGTAAATCTGACATTCAACACACATTTACTGCAGGCCTGACCATTTGGCCTGACCAAATGGACTGACCATTTGGAAACTCGGGCACTGCCCGAGGGCCCGGGGTCAGTAGGGGGCCCCATGAGATGCCCCTGGTACCTTTTTTCACAGGCTTTTTTGAGTTTGGGCAAGGACACAGGGGCCCCATGATCCCCTATTGCCCGGGGGCCCCATGAGTTGTCAGTCCGCCCCTGACTGCAGGTGAATCTTCTTGATGCCTGTGCATTAAATGACAATGATTGATTCACCACCAGCGAAAGTTTGGTGAAAGTCTCATTTACTGCTTTTTAAATATGCTCCTCTGAGACTATGAGGATAAGGAAAAAGCAAGGAAGAGTTTAAATAATGATGTGTCAGTTCATGTAGCATTTCAGATTCCTGGGTCCTTCTGTAATTCTGCCTGCATGCTTTGTTTAACGCCTAAAAATTTTACAGCTGCACACAAAATAAATGAATGAGCTATTACAGACTCCAGAAATGCCAGCTTACAGGACACTGACAGAATAAGCTGACAAGTCTGTATGTCAAGCCTAATAATTCACCTCTTAGATATCACAGGATGTCATTCCTCAGAATCTTACTGGCTACATTTATAGTTTTGGTTACACAGTCATAATGACTCTACTTTATATCCTAACTGCTGAAAAGGGCTATTAATGTCTTTGTTGCTACAGTGCATTTTAACTCCATTTACTTTATACTTGGTGAGGGGGGTTATTGTCAGTAGCTGCACATATTTTTGTCTTTTATGACGATAAAGTACATAAAAATAATTTTTATGCTTTTGTTCATTAAGTGTATGTATAGGCAAAACTTTTTTTTAATTTTACAACAGTGTTGAGTGGTTAGAACTAGTGATGAGTGAACCAAAGTTTGTTTCTCTGGACAGTCATCAAATATTAGAAAAAAAATCCCAAAACCAAAAGCATGTAGCACCTAAACCCCAAAAAGTTTATGTCAACTGAAAAGTTATTTTTTCTGGCCTTTTTCAAGGATAGTTTTCAACCTTTTGGCAAACAAGGGACATGGGTAACTGGGCACTGCCTTTGCGAACATGTTCCAATGCAAAAAAAAAGATGGGGTTTAGCAGGGAGCATTTTTTTTATAAATAAGGCTTAACCACTTCAAGTCTGGACACTTTCACCCCCTTCCTGTCCAGGCCAATTTTCAGCTTTCAGTGCTATCACACTTTGAATGACAATTGCGTGGTTATGCAACACTGTACCCATATGAAATTTTTAGCATTTTTTGAGACAGATAAAACTTTATTTTGGTGGTATTTATTCACCATTGGGATTTTAATTTTTTTGCTATAAAAATGAAAAAGGCCAAAAAGTTTGAAAAAAAGTGTTTTTCTTATAACATTTTGCAAATAAATAATCTTTCTTCATAAATCTTGGCCAAAATGTATTCATCTATCTTTTTAGTAAAAAAAACCCCAAATTAGTTTATAACCAAATATAATTTTTCTAATTTTTTTTTTACATTTTTATTTTATTTTTTTCAATTATTATTTATGTATTTTTTTACATACCCTAGCAGTACAGTGTCACTATTTATGAGGGGTGATAAAGATTTTTTTTTTCTTTTTTTACACTGATTGCTTTTACACCATAAAGGCTGTAAAAGCAATAATTTCTCCTCTCTGGCTGCATTCTTGCAGCCATTGAGAAATACTGTGCGAGCTGGGATTGGTCACAGCTTGTCACATGGTACAAGGCTGTTGTGAATAGCCTTGCATCATATGACCACAGTGATCATTCAGAGATTTCACAAGTAGTAAGCAATGATGTCAGGAAGTGACATCTTGTTTACTACTATTCTAGTGATCACTGATTGGCCAATGGCCAATAGAAACATCCACCCACATTGGCAGCACTCCCATCCGGCCGTTTATCGGCAATGGGCCGGATGGGAAGAGGTTAAAGGCCATCATGAAAATTTTTGAAAAATATTTCACTCTTGCTCTTTGTTCTAACTTGCTGTCCATTATGAAATTGCAGACGTGGTCAGAATAGCACCAATTGCACAGCTCCCAATGTACACAGGACAATGTCTTTGATTTATGAAGGTCAGTGCTCCCATTGACTGTGCGTGCAGCTTTGTGCTGCCATCTGTTGGCATGTTATAAAATGAATAAATACGTGAAAAGGTAGGCGCTGCAATAACCATGCATCAAAAGATGAAAACAACTAAACAACAAAGTGATCTCCCAACATCTAACAGATGAAATTCCTGAACAAAATATGATATGCGGGGAACACTATATATATATATATATATATATATATATATATATATATATATATATATATATATATAGTGATAGTCCCATAAAGATGTAGACCCGTAGACCAAAAGATATGCTCTTTCGTCGTGTGCAGACAATAAGTGAATTTCTCATTCACCAGAAGAAATTGACCCCGGTTAAGGTGGTCAAGTACCACTTGAGTATTGACGACCAGCAACAGGCTCTCCTGGATTAAACCTCCTTGTCTCCTAATAAGAGATATTGATCCAGGGAATCAAAGATAACTGCCCCCAGTTGGGTGATCACAAGACTCTGGGTACATCAATAGTGGATGGATTCACAATCTCAGGCTCTCCTCAAGACAAAGGTGATGTTCTAAGCAGCAATCCCCGCTGCCACCGCTCTCTCTTCTCAGGGCCGGGCAGAGGGCTCTCTGGGAAATGTAATCCGGCAGCTGTGCCAGTTCCTGACTGACTGTGAGAAGAGAGAGCGGTGCCACCGGGGATTGCTGCTTGGAGCATCATCTTTGTCTTGAGGAGAGCCTGGGGATGTGAATCCTTCCACTATTGGTGTACCCAGAGTCTTGTGATCACCCAACTGGGGGCAGTTATCTTTGATTCCCTGGATCCATATCTCTTATTAGGAGACCGGGAGGTTTAATCCAGGAGAATCTGTTGCTGGTCGTCAATGCTCATGATAACAAAGTGGTACTTGACCACCTTAACCAGGGTCAATTTCTTCTGGTGAGTGAGAAATTCACCTATTGTCTGCATGCGGTGAAAGAGCATATATTTTGGTCTACAGGACTACATCTTTATGGGATTATCACCGTATATATTGTGTTCACCACATATCATATTTTGTTCAGGAATTTTATCTGCCAGATGTTGATAGTTTACTTTGTTGTTTAGTTGTTTTCATCTTTTGATAACTGGATATTGCAGCGCCTACCTATTCACGTATTTATTTGTCCAAGTGTATTTCACTTTTTAGGGGCAGCTGTCTACCTCTTTTCCGGCTTAATGCGGGCAACATATATTATTGTTTGGACATTCATTCACATAGACACCACAATATTTCATTTATTTATATGTGTTACAAAACTAGGCTCGACACTTTTTGATACCACCTCGTACATCAATAAAAATAGACAAGACCTTATATTTAACAATGCTTGAGGGATGCCTTAAAACTGCATTTGAATTAGTGCATCTGTACTCCAGCAAAATAGACATAAAAAAGTTTTGGCCATTATATATTAGTTCTGATCCTTGGCCTGCCTTTAAAAACAAATCAGCCTGGATATTCCTGGTGATGTCACTGATCACATATGGCCATTACCACATTTGGTCAATGATGTCAGCCAGCATCCCTGGGTAGTTTGCTGACATTCATCTGCCAGCCAGGAAGCTGTCATTTGCAACAAGAATTTGGCAGGAGAGGATCACTGGCATGGGTTGTCATACTAGTGTCAGTTGGTCTTCGGGGCTTCTTTGATCTCGATTAATGATGAATCTAGATCACTGCATAACATGACTTACAATGGATTTACATCTTGAGACATGTTTTTTTTTAAACAATACTTTTTCAACAGTATTGTCTTTACATGCTTGGAGTCCTACTTACAAATCCATACCTTATCTAGGATAATGGTCTGATATGGTTTCTAAGGGGGCACACACTTCTTGTGGCCCCCTATGCCTGGATAAGGATCAGGTATGCATTTTTAAAATGAAGAAAAAAAAGAAAAAAAAATGAAACAAAATAGTGTGTGGTCCTTCCAAAATCCATACCAGACCCTCTTCCTAGATAGTGGTCTGGTCTGGATATTTAAGAGAAACTCCATGCAAACAAAGTGCCCCTCCCCCTCCAAAAAAAGAATCCTTACCAGACCATTATCCTAGATTAGGTAATGGTATTGATCTTTAAGGGAGACCCCATGGCAAAAAAAGCTTGAGCCCAACAAAATCTATACTAGAATCTTGTCCAGGAATGCATCCTGGCTGGCCAGGAAAGGGAGACCATACCAAGCTTTGCCCTTACCAGTGGGGAGTCATCCCCATCCCTGGCCCAATAGATGGGGGAATTATCAGAATCTGGCAGCCCCCTTTAAAATAAGGTTTCCCCAGATATGCAACTCCCTCCTACATGAATGATTATAGAGTGCATAATTACTCATTCACAAAAAAATTGTAAATAGTATGTAAATACGATGTAAATCCAACATTAATCACGTCATCCAGTGATGTAGATACATCATCAGTCATGATGAATGACCACTCCACCAGCACAAACCCGATACTAACACTAACCATGCCCACCTGCCATACTCTTGCTGCAAATGATAGCAACCTGGCAGGCTGCTGAATGTGAACAAACAGGCCAAGGAAAATTGCTAGTTTCATTGACCAAAAATGGTCTTTATGGTCATGATCATAAATGATCAATAACATCACCTAGATTCAATAAGTGTACTGTGTAAACAGCATTCACTTGTGTTAACTTCAGTGCTTCCAACACCACAACCAAATGCAAGCCTGTTATTAGAAGCCCTAGATCTCCAACATGAGGTCATAAACACAAATAGAACGTCCTGAGGATCCAATGCACAAACCACCGCACTGTATGGATAATTACCTCAATTAGAAGAAATATACACAGCATGTAAAAACGCTGAAATTCTGCCCACTGGCATGCATGATGACATCAGCCTGCTAAGCACTGCCCCAGGAGAGCTAACCTTAAGTGAAAATACCATCTCAAAATCAGTTGATCCATGGGCAGGGAATATTGTGATGTATATGCAAAGCTGTGAAAATTGACCTTGGCCCCACTTCCTCAAGCTGATAAGAGAGCTTAAATGGTGGGAGTGGATGATGTTAAGCCCTGCTTTATTGCAAAAGTGTATATTTTCATGTAATATGTATGCAATTTAACATGTAATTTAAATTAAATGTTCTGATCACTTTTCTCATGTGGTCTTAAATGAACGCAAATTAGGTTTATGTATTTTTTATCTAAAGATCTGTTGCCCTGTACTGTTAGCTGCTAATATCACATTGCTAGGTATAATTATGTATTAGCACTTCCTGTCTCTATGGTCTGGGTTAGAAAACCCCAGAAGGAGGAGGTATAGAAAGTCTCAAACACGTGTCCTGTCCAGGGGAGATGCTGCTGTTGAATTTTTACTCAGACCAGAAGTGGAGATTATTATGCAAGTATTCCTATGTTCTAATAGTTTTACTGCAGCTGCCTATAGCTTCTTGAGTGGACATCTGAATCCTTATGACAAAGTATCTTTGTCCTATTGTTATTATCTCACATGCACAGTGCCAGACAGCTAGGTATGTGCTACTGTATATGTGTAGTGGTCACCTTCCAGTAGCAGATGAACCTGTTTATTGCAATATAGTTTATATGCAGCTCCTGGTATTCTAGTTAACCCTGTCCTTTCTGGTCTGGGATTCTATAGCTGATTTCAGCTTAGGGCTCAATAACCAGCATAGGCTAGAGCCAAGTTAGGCATCTGATGGCCACCTCTGGTAGTTAGAGTTTCGGTTGCATGTCAGATTAGAAACTACTAGGAAGGGATTATAATACAGAGTAGACAGGCTGGCTTTGAGTTCCAGTGCCACACTCCAGTCTGTGCCAGTGAGAAGTTCTCTTCAAGGTTGGTTGGACAACAGTTGGAGTATCCCCGCATGGCTGCTGATCTTGTCTTCAGGTCTTTGATATAAGGACAGATGCCACATCATCCTCAAGGACCCCTCTAACTGGACATTGCTGCAACAGTCATCTGGAGGTATCTCTCTTAATAACTATATATACCTGGGTAAATGTGCGTAATTCCACTAGGGTTCCCATTGGGCCTTTTTCTGATTATACCTGTTCGTACATCGGATATATGTTCTATTATTAGTCTCTTCTTCATATATAGCTTGTATTATTTCTGCACTGGCGTACATCCATACACTTATGGGTAATGTTACACAGCATGTTGGTTGCAGTAGTTCTTTTATTCCCAATTACTTTTTGTTCACAGAGGCCCTGTACTGTCAAAGCCACTCTTCCACTTAACGAAGGTCCTGGTTTTCTTATTTACCTACAGCTTTAGTGAAATATCCTGTTTGGGAGGTCCATTTCTCAAAACCCCCCAGAAGAGGGCCACATTCCAGTTAAAGTGTTCAAGTTTAGGGGTATTTCTTAAATTTCTTTCTCAGTTAAAGTAGACATCACGTCTAGCTAAGAATATAAGTATTTCCCTCTCTCCACTAACCCCTTTCCTAAACTAACCATAAGCCTTTTTGGGTACTGTACTGATGCCAATTAGAATCTTTGGTCTTCTGCTTTCCAACATATTGTTGTTTCCAGTTTTGAGAAATGGCTAAGATTTAGGTAAAGCAGTGACACTGATTGGCTGGTTCTGCCTTAAAGTGGTAGTAAAGTCATGATGTTGATTTTTACCTATAGGTAATCCTAAAATAAAGCTTACCTATAGGTACAGTAAATATTTCCTAAAGGTGCACCGTTTAGGAGATATTTGCTATGGCAGTAGACGGTGACGTTATCAGCGCATGTGCACTGGGCTCTGAATGGACTGTGCCATCCATTCAGAAATCTGTGCTGCAGCTATGACTCCTGTGAGCATGCGCGGGAGAGACATCATCAGAGCTCGGTCTTTCATGCGACTGAAGCCCGCGAACCTGGAAGCTAGACCAGGCGAAACACTGGGAGCCATGACAGCATGCCACTGAAGAACTTTGTTTTCAGGTACGTCTGTCATAATGTGTTAGTATGTGATGCATACTAGCACATTATGATTTAAACTGCATAGGGCCCCATTTTTTTTTTGGTATAGTTTTCTACAGCTTTAACAGTCTGTCAGTGCTATTGTATGCATATACATATTCCGCCACTGGCCATGGTCAGACTCAGAAGTAGAGAGCTAGTCAGAGAAGCATCAAAAAGAGTGCAAGAACAATCTTTCTTTTGAATGAGCTCAAATTGTGATGGTAGAGTGTAGATATGTAGATTATGGCAAAAACTACAGGTGTTCTCCAAATTTCTTCAATTTGAGTAGATGCAAAAAAGGCATAATTACAGTTAGGGTTGTGAAAAATGTTCTTTTAACCATCCCTATGGTGTCCTTTTATGAAACAGAGATCAGCGGCGATCCTAAGGATTGTTGCTGATCGCCGATCATTAGTGGTTTAGGAAACAGAGATGATTAATGGAGAACAAGTTCTCTGCTGATCATCTGAGCACACAGATGGCCAGTATATGAAGGAGCAATGTCAGCCCTTCACTGGCGATCTGTTCTCCCTCAAGATTCTCCAGCCCAGAGCTGGAGAATCGTAGGAACCACAAAGGAAGCAGCGGTAATTTACTGCTGCTTAGTAAACGGTGTTTGACTGATCTCTTACTGTAATCTCGCAAGATTATAGTAACAGCAGCCATTTTCCAGCATTCAAAGCGTTTGTAGATCGCTTCTGCCTTCATTCAGAGAAGTGATCTACACCGCTTCATAAAAAGGCATTCAGAGGAGAACTCTCTCCTCTGAGAATGCCGGAAAACTGAGCAGCGGTCATTTACCACTGAATGATAAAAGGACACTTATATTAGAAGAACTTAGTCCTAAATCCATAGTAGATAATATAGATTTTGTTCAACCAGCTTTTGCTTGACAAGTGGCAACAATAAAGACAAACTGTGGGCTTAATAAGGGTTAATAAGGGTGGACATTTAAAACTCAATTTAAGTCTCACAGCCTTTTTTATTTTTATATTCCTTTTATGATCATATTGTATACCATCGTATGTTATCATTTGCAACTGAACTTAACTTGAAAATGTCTTGATACACCTTTTTTCTCTTAGTGGGTATGCACTTTCTGCCCTCCCACTCCTGTACTCTATTCTGTATGAATGAATGTAAGTATGAATGAGTAACAGCCCCACTCCTCATCCCAAGCTTCCACAAGTAAACTTGTAGTGTAAAGCAAGGGAAGGGGCATGTCTGACAAAGCCTGTTAGATTATGAAATGTACTGGGATGTATGGTCAAACTCTGGTGTCTATTGGACAGCGCAACTGCTATAACAGAAAAGGGATGGTAAGTCTAAGAAAATGGAGGTTGTTAGCACAATGTCTATCTGACTGAAAAAGTATCTATGTGATTTAAATTAATTTTGTAGTCAGTAGACACGGTATTACTTATGGTTGGTGGTAATCCTTTGAAGGAAATATAGCACATAGACCCTGTAAACCAGAGGTTGGCAACCCATTGATTCTGATCTACCCATCAACAGTGATGGGTAGATCGGGAACACTTCTCTGCTTTGCTGACCCCCACTCTACATTGGCACCAGTCCTTTCCCCCAGTCTCCTCTGTCGCGCTCATTCTGCCTTACAGCAGAGCTTTACCAGCAGGAGGATACACAGTTATGAACGGAGGGTGGGAGCGGGAGGTGGCCAAATGAACTTTTCAAGTTAATCTGCAGATGATTGGTTACTAGGACATGGGGTGGTCCTAGCAACACATTACCAGCTTGGTATTATGGAAAGTTAATTCCGGCAGCTCCCGCCCCTGTCCTCAGTCCAAAGCTGTGTATCCTCTTGTTCTCTGCTCTGTGTACACCTATGTAAGTAGGAGAAGACACTGCTGTGTGTGTGGACAGTACTGTGAAAGGGGCCAGTGCCAGCATAAGGCTGCTTAGGCAGCTGCCTTAGAATGTCAGGATGGGGGGAGGGGGTAAAATCCAATCCCAGCCACTGGCCAGAGGCTGCAGAGAAAGGCACTGAGGAATTTGTCCCTTTCTCTGTATCAAAAGTGAGACATCTGGGATCTGTTTAGACCCCTGATATTTCACCAAACTCCCCAACAGGGCTCCTAGAAAATTGAAAAAAAAATAGTAATATTTGATTTTAAAAAAGTTATAAAAAAATCAAAAAAATAAAATAATAACTACTGACACCATCCACGTCCCCACGGACACCGTCCACAACCCTACTGACACCGTCCGCTATCCTACTGACACTGTCCGCTGTCCTACTGACACTGTCCACCTTTTAGATAAGCTATGTTTATATTTTTACAGTGACATTTGTTTTGTTATATTTTTCTAAGTTTTCCTTACTATTTAGTTAGGCCTAGTTAGGTTAATCTCTTTTAAGAAGGGCGCTAAATCCCCATGATCTTCGATCATTTTCATGTTGTTCAGGTAGATCTCCACCTCTGAAAGGTTTCCTACCCCTGCAATAAACCAAGCTGGCCACCACTTCATTGGCATATTGGTCATTTTTATCCTGTTACAAACCAGCAGTCTTTTTTGTGAACAGTACAAAGAGTTTGACAGGGATGAACCATTTATCTGAGGTGTTTTTCATTTTACAGTACCTGCCATCTGCTATTTCACTAGTAAGTTCACTTTATTACTAAATGACACATCTTTCTAAAATATGACTATGCTTAAATGATCCTGTGAACGCAGTGTTAAATCTACTTGTAAATAGAAAAAACATTTGTTTTTTCAAGGATACTATCTGTTTAAATTTAAGCTCATAAGAGACATTTCCATCATATAACATGAGTTAATCAATAACCAATGAGGGAGGAGCCACAGCATCAGGACGCCACGCCGCCGGCACCACGTTGGTCCTGGTGGCCATCTTGGAATACTACTACTGGTCAGTGTGATTTGTTTTACTTCAGTTTGGTTGCAATAAATACCCCCTTTTTAAACGATATTATGCTATTGTCCTCCTCTTTTTGGGGCTCCTCGGGAGCTTTAACCATCCATAGAGCGAGGGGACCAATACCGGCAGCGGATGTTGGGGAGTGAGGGATACCAGACCTGACCAGACCTTGAAGGGATCTCAAGTTCTCTGAGATTGATTTCTCTAAATGCGAAGATTGATTGCGTATCTGGTGAGTGCACAATCTTTATACCTTGAGATTTATCACCATCCTATTTGGATCAGATTACTGGATCCTGAAGATCATCATGATCTCCCACGCACCTTAATGTTGGACTTTCATCTGGCACGTTGCACATTATTAGTCACTGCATAGTGACACATTAGATCACTGTTCCATCACTTTATTTATTAATGTGTTAACACTGTATCATGTTTATTCATCTCTTAGCTTATATTTGAGGTGTCTATGTGCAATAATGACAAGTTTCATATGTTATTATTACGTTTTTCTTGTATTTATTCATTTGATTTTGATATTTTAGGGTTTCACCCATTTTATCATATTATTTGATCTTGTTATTTTAGCGCTACACCCTGCTGTTTATTATTGATTTTAGAGGTTTTTTGGTACCTTTGGTGTTTAGCAGCTTACAGACTTTTAGCGCTCGCTTATCCTCTTTCTTTTAATAACCAATGATGATTTTTTTCTGTATTTTTTATTCTGTATTTTTCTGGATTGTGTTTTTATGGTGAGGATTAGAGATGAGCGAAGTATTCAAAAATTCGATTCGGCTGATTCGGCGAATTCGCAAAATAAATTTGATTCGAGTCGAATATATTCGCTGCGAATTTAACTTATAAAAAGGGTGTTTCTAGGCTTCAGAGAGCCTTTATATTAGTGCAGAACACTGTACCTTTAATTTAAATGCCCTTGGAGTCTGCTGGGGAAGAGAAATAATACTGTCAGTCAGTATGACATGCAGATGAGTGCCGTCGATCTTAGAATCACCGCACACTTCACTCATTTGGGCAGTCACGGGGCCAAAACCAGAGTGTGGAGCCACAGTGTGGCGGTGGAGGCAGCAGCAATGGGAGGCCATACAGCACCCTATGACAAAATGGAACCCACCAGCAGTGTGAGGAGACCTGAAAGTGGCACATGGCAGAGTGTGGCGATGGAGACAGCAGCAATGGGAGGCCGTACAGGGACACATGACACACTCTGGACCTGGCAGCAGCATGAGGAGGCGGTACAGGGGCCCATGACAGATTACGGGCCTGGCAGCAGCATGAGGAGTCGGTACGGGGGCCCATGGCAGATTACGGGCCTGGCAGCAGCAA
Source organism: Staurois parvus (assembly GCF_062004578.1). NCBI lineage: Eukaryota > Metazoa > Chordata > Amphibia > Anura > Ranidae > Staurois > Staurois parvus. The sequence goes on along the minus strand of NW_028318614.1, from coordinate 492,925 downwards.
TGGGAGGCCCGTAATCTGCCAGCACCCTATGACAAAATGGAACCCACCAGCAGTGTGAGGAGACCTGAAAGTGGCACATGGCAGAGTGTGGCGATGGAGACAGCAGCAATGGGAGGCCGTACAGGGACCCATGAGACACTCTGGACCTGGCAGCAGCATGAGGAGGCGGTACAGGGGCGCATGACAGATTACGGGCCTGGCAGCAGCATGAGGAGTCGGTACGGGGGCCCATGGCAGATTACGGGCCTGGCAGCAGCAATGGGAGGCCCGTAATCTGCCAGCACCCTATGACAAAATGGAACCCACCAGCAGTGTGAGGAGACCTGAAAGTGGCACATGGCAGAGTGTGGCGATGGAGACAGCAGCAATGGGAGGCCATACAGGGACCCATGAGACACTCTGGACCTGGCAGCAGCATGAGGAGGCGGTACGGGGGCCCATGGCAGATTACGGGCCTGGAAGCAGCAATGGGAGGCCCGTAATCTGCCAGCACCCTATGACAAAATGGAACCCACCAGCAGTGTGAGGAGACCTGAAAGTGGCACATGGCAGAGTGTGGCGATGGAGACAGCAGCAATGGGAGGCCGTACAGGGACCCATGAGACACTCTGGACCTGGCAGCAGCATGAGGAGGCGGTACGGGGGCCCATGGCAGATTACGGGCCTGGCAGCAGCAATGGGAGGCCCGTAATCTGCCAGCACCCTATGACAAAATGGAACCCACCAGCAGTGTGAGGAGACCTGAAAGTGGCACATGGCAGAGTGTGGCGATGGAGACAGCAGCAATGGGAGGCCGTACAGGGACCCATGACACACTCTGGACCTGGCAGCAGCAAGAGGAGGCGGTACAGGGGCCCATGGCAGAGTGGCGAAGCGTAAGCAGCTTAAATTGAAGGCCATACAGAGGCCTATGTTAAAAATAATAACATGTTTGGGGCATGATTCATGGCGGATTTAGTCAGTTGTGTCAGGAACTGGTGGTTTGAAATCCAGACTAATCCACGCCTGATTCATTTTCACAAACGTGAGTCTCTCCACACTTTGGGTGGACAGTCGTGTCCTCCGCGGAGTTACAATACCTCCTGCTGCACTAAACACGCGCTCCGATGCCACGCTACTGGCCAGGCATGACAGCCTTTCAAGGGCAAATTCAGCTAGTTGGGGCCAAAGGTCAAGTTTCGTTGCCCAGTAGTCAAGGGGATTGTCTACCTCAGTTGGCAGGGTGCTGTCCAAGTAGGCCCAAGCCTGTTGTTTGAGGTCCTGCTCCAGGTCCACCTGATGCTGCTGCTGCTGCTGGTTAGTAGTTTCCTCACTGCGCTGGTGAAGAAAGCTACTCATCATCGACTGCAGACTGAGGCAGCCGCTGCTGGTGGAGCTGCAACTGCTCCTACCACCCCACCCCTCCCCTGCTGCCATGGCAGCGGAACACGAGCGCACAGGGCCCACAGTGTCTGAGGATGGACGTTGGCGCAGAAAGGCAGAGACCAACTGACTACATAGGTGGTTTTTATAGTACGTTATTTTGGCCTCCCTCTCAGCAGGTGTGAAAAAGGCCACCATTTTTGAACGCTAGCGAGGGTCCAACAAGGTGGACAGCCAAAAGTCATCCCTCTGTCTGATGGTTATTATTCGGCTGTCGCTACGCAAGCAACCGAGCATGCTATGGGCCATTTGTGCCAAGGAATGCGAGGGACTCCCTGCCTCCATCTCCACAGCATACTGCCACGGTGCATCTGGGTCCTCTGTCTCCTCCTCCTCCTCTACCAGATGCTCCTGCTCCTCCACTCCTGTCCGCTGAGTGGAAAAACCACCCATTTCACTCAATAATTCCTGAGCACCAATGTCCTCCTCTACCTCCTCCTCTTCTTCCTGTCCTGCCCCCACAGGGGTCATGTGGCGTTGAGATCTGTGCGCCACGTCTACCGCACCCTGACCAGCCATTGTTAACAGCATTTGTTCCAGGACGTGCAACAGAGGAATGACGTCGTTCATCCCATAGTCCTGCCGACTCACGAATAGTGTGGCCTCCTCAAAGGGCCTGAGCAAGCGGCAGGTGTCACGCATGAGCTGCCAATGGCTGACATCTAAGTTACACAGGGAGTACCTTTATCCGCTTGTAACATCAGGAAATCGGTGATGGCCTTTCGCTGTTCGTAAAGGCGGTCTAACATATGTAGGGTTGAATTCCACCTTGTTGCAACGTCACAGCATGAGGAGTCGGTACGGGGGCCCATGGCAGATTACGGGCCTGGCAGCAGCAATGGGAGGCCCGTAATCTGCCAGCACCCTATGACAAAATGGAACCCACCAGCAGTGTGAGGAGACCTGAAAGTGGCACATGGCAGAGTGTGGCAATGGAGACAGCAGCAATGGGAGGCCGTACAGGGACCCATGAGACACTCTGGACCTGGCAGCAGCATGAGGAGGCGGTACAGGGGCCCATGGCAGATTACGGGCCTGGCAGCAGCAATGGGAGGCCCATAATCTGCCAGCACCCTATGACAAAATGGAACCCACCAGCAGTGTGAGGAGACCTGAAAGTGGCACATGGCAGAGTGTGGCAATGGAGACAGCAGCAATGGGAGGCCGTACAGGGACCCATGAGACACTCTGGACCTGGCAGCAGCATGAGGAGGCGGTACAGGGACCCATGACACACTCTGGACCTGGCAGCAGCATGAGGAGGCGGTACAGGGGCCCATAACAGATTACGGGCCTGGCAGCAGCAATGGGAGGCCCGTAATCTGCCAGCACCCTATGACAAAATGGAACCCACCAGCAGTGTGAGGAGACCTGAAAGTGGCACATGGCAGAGTGTGGCGATGGAGACAGCAGCAATGGGAGGCGGTACAGGGACCCATGACACACTCTGGACCTGGCAGCAGCATGAGGAGGCGGTACAGGGGCCCATGACAGATTACGGGCCTGGCAGCAGCAATGGGAGGCCCGTAATCTGCCAGCACCCTATGACAAAATGGAACCCACCAGCAGTGTGAGGAGACCTGAAAGTGGCACATGGCAGAGTGTGGCGATGGAGACAGCAGCAATGGGAGGCCGTACAGGGACCCATGAGACACTCTGGACCTGGCAGCAGCATGAGGAGGCGGTACAGGGGCGCATGACAGATTACGGGCCTGGCAGCAGCATGAGGAGTCGGTACGGGGGCCCATGGCAGATTACGGGCCTGGCAGCAGCAATGGGAGGCCCGTAATCTGCCAGCACCCTATGACAAAATGGAACCCACCAGCAGTGTGAGGAGACCTGAAAGTGGCACATGGCAGAGTGTGGCGATGGAGACAGCAGCAATGGGAGGCCATACAGGGACCCATGAGACACTCTGGACCTGGCAGCAGCATGAGGAGGCGGTACGGGGGCCCATGGCAGATTACGGGCCTGGAAGCAGCAATGGGAGGCCCGTAATCTGCCAGCACCCTATGACAAAATGGAACCCACCAGCAGTGTGAGGAGACCTGAAAGTGGCACATGGCAGAGTGTGGCGATGGAGACAGCAGCAATGGGAGGCCGTACAGGGACCCATGAGACACTCTGGACCTGGCAGCAGCATGAGGAGGCGGTACGGGGGCCCATGGCAGATTACGGGCCTGGCAGCAGCAATGGGAGGCCCGTAATCTGCCAGCACCCTATGACAAAATGGAACCCACCAGCAGTGTGAGGAGACCTGAAAGTGGCACATGGCAGAGTGTGGCGATGGAGACAGCAGCAATGGGAGGCCGTACAGGGACCCATGACACACTCTGGACCTGGCAGCAGCAAGAGGAGGCGGTACAGGGGCCCATGGCAGAGTGGCGAAGCGTAAGCAGCTTAAATTGAAGGCCATACAGAGGCCTATGTTAAAAATAATAACATGTTTGGGGCATGATTCATGGCGGATTTAGTCAGTTGTGTCAGGAACTGGTGGTTTGAAATCCAGACTAATCCACGCCTGATTCATTTTCACAAACGTGAGTCTCTCCACACTTTGGGTGGACAGTCGTGTCCTCCGCGGAGTTACAATACCTCCTGCTGCACTAAACACGCGCTCCGATGCCACGCTACTGGCCAGGCATGACAGCCTTTCAAGGGCAAATTCAGCTAGTTGGGGCCAAAGGTCAAGTTTCGTTGCCCAGTAGTCAAGGGGATTGTCTACCTCAGTTGGCAGGGTGCTGTCCAAGTAGGCCCAAGCCTGTTGTTTGAGGTCCTGCTCCAGGTCCACCTGATGCTGCTGCTGCTGAGGCTGGTTAGTAGTTTCCTCACTGCGCTGGTGAAGAAAGCTACTCATCATCGACTGCAGACTGAGGCAGCCGCTGCTGGTGGAGCTGCCACTGCTCCTACCACCCCACCCCTCCCCTGCTGCCATGGCAGCGGAACACGAGTGCACAGGGCCCACAGTGTCTGAGGATGGACGTTGGCGCAGAAAGGCAGAGACCAACTGACTACATAGGTGGTTTTTATAGTACGTTATTTTGGCCTCCCTCTCAGCAGGTGTGAAAAAGGCCACCATTTTTGAACGCTAGCGAGGGTCCAACAAGGTGGACAGCCAAAAGTCATCCCTCTGTCTGATGGTTATTATTCGGCTGTCGCTACGCAAGCAACCGAGCATGCTATGGGCCATTTGTGCCAAGGAATGCGAGGGACTCCCTGCCTCCATCTCCACAGCATACTGCCACGGTGCATCTGGGTCCTCTGTCTCCTCCTCCTCCTCTACCAGATGCTCCTGCTCCTCCACTCCTGTCCGCTGAGTGGAAAAACCACCCATTTCACTCAATAATTCCTGAGCACCAATGTCCTCCTCTACCTCCTCCTCTTCTTCCTGTCCTGCCCCCACAGGGGTCATGTGGCGTTGAGATCTGTGCGCCACGTCTACCGCACCCTGACCAGCCATTGTTAACAGCATTTGTTCCAGGACGTGCAACAGAGGAATGACGTCGTTCATCCCATAGTCCTGCCGACTCACGAATAGTGTGGCCTCCTCAAAGGGCCTGAGCAAGCGGCAGGTGTCACGCATGAGCTGCCAATGGCTGACATCTAAGTTACACAGGGAGTACCTTTATCCGCTTGTAACATCAGGAAATCGGTGATGGCCTTTTGCTGTTCGTAAAGGCGGTCTAACATATGTAGGGTTGAATTCCACCTTGTTGCAACGTCACAGCATGAGGAGTCGGTACGGGGGCCCATGGCAGATTACGGGCCTGGCAGCAGCAATGGGAGGCCCGTAATCTGCCAGCACCCTATGACAAAATGGAACCCACCAGCAGTGTGAGGAGACCTGAAAGTGGCACATGGCAGAGTGTGGCAATGGAGACAGCAGCAATGGGAGGCCGTACAGGGACCCATGAGACACTCTGGACCTGGCAGCAGCATGAGGAGGCGGTACAGGGGCCCATGGCAGATTACGGGCCTGGCAGCAGCAATGGGAGGCCCATAATCTGCCAGCACCCTATGACAAAATGGAACACACCAGCAGTGTGAGGAGACCTGAAAGTGGCACATGGCAGAGTGTGGCGATGGAGACAGCAGCAATGGGAGGCTGTACAGGGACCCATGAGACACTCTGGACCTGGCAGCAGCATGAGGAGGCGGTACAGGGACCCATGACACACTCTGGACCTGGCAGCAGCATGAGGAGGCGGTACAGGGGCCCATAACAGATTACGGGCCTGGCAGCAGCAATGGGAGGCCCGTAATCTGCCAGCACCCTATGACAAAATGGAACCCACCAGCAGTGTGAGGAGACCTGAAAGTGGCACATGGCAGAGTGTGGCGATGGAGACAGCAGCAATGGGAGGCGGTACAGGGACCCATGACACACTCTGGACCTGGCAGCAGCATGAGGAGGCGGTACAGGGGCCCATGACAGATTACGGGCCTGGCAGCAGCAATGGGAGGCCCGTAATCTGCCAGCACCCTATGACAAAATGGAACCCACCAGCAGTGTGAGGAGACCTGAAAGTGGCACATGGTAGAGTGTGGCGATGGAGACAGCAGCAATGGGAGGCCGTACAGGGACCCATGACACACTCTGGACCTGGCAGCAGCAATGGGAGGCCGTACAGGGACCCATGACACACTCTGGACCTGGCAGCAGCATGAGGAGGCGGTACAGGGGCCCATGACAGATTACGGGCCTGGCAGCAGCAATGGGAGGCCCGTAATCTGCCAGCACCCTATGACAAAATGGAACCCACCAGCAGTGTGATGAGACCTGAAAGTGGCACATGGCAGAGTGTGGCGATGGAGACAGCAGCAATGGGAGGCCGTACAGGGACCCATGACACACTCTGGACCTGGCAGCAGCATGAGGAGGCGGTACAGGGACCCATGACACACTCTGGACCTGGCAGCAGCATGAGGAGGCGGTACAGGGGCCCATGACAGATTACGGGCCTGGCAGCAGCAATGGGTGGCCCGTAATCTGCCAGCACCCTATGACAAAATGGAACCCACCAGCAGTGTGAGGAGACCTGATAGTGGCACATGGCAGAGTGTGGCGATGGAGACAGCAGCAATGGGAGGCCGTACAGGGACCCATGACACACTCTGGACCTGGCAGCAGCATGAGGAGGCGGTACAGGGGCCCATGACAGATTACGGGCCTGGCAGCAGCATGAGGAGTCGGTACGGGGGCCCATGGCAGATTACGGGCCTGCAGATGACGACGAGGCTGCCAAGTGCGATCAGCCTCATCATCATCAATTAGGGTCTCCGCCTCACTACTAGCCCCCTCGGCTGCGTGTGGGTCAGGAGACAGACCTGTCTCTAGACCAGCTACCGAGCCACTCTCCTCGCCAGTACTTCTTCGCCTGGCTGCTGAAGAGGCGGATGTCTCCCCCCGTTCCTGACCGCCCTCTGTTAGCTCTTCCTCACTGTACAGTGGGGCTGAGCCCACAGCATGCGATACTTCGCTTGGTGAGGGAACACCAAAGGACAGGGGCAGGTAGAGGACACGTGATTTCAGTGGGCTTGCTCCCGGGCCATGCCAACTAACGGTTGTGTCTGACGTACCCACCGACCGTTGGCTGTAGGTGTCAGAGGTGACCTGGGAAGAGGAAGACGACTGAGCCAACCAATCGATGACGGCAGGGTTGTCGGTGGAGACACGACCGCTGGATGGCACCGGGAGCACTGGCCTCTGGCTGCGACTAGTGCTGCCTCGACCCCTTCCTCTGCTGCCACGTCTGCTCGCTCCTGAAACATTGCCTCCTCTGCCACTCCTCTGCGTGTTGTCTGACATACTCTTTAATTGAACGATTCTGTGTCCGTGAGTAACAATTCTGTGTCCCTGAGTAACAATTCTGTGTCCCTCAGTAACGATTCTGTGTCCCTCAGTAACAATTCTGTGTCCCTGAGTAACAATTCTGTGTCCCTGAGTAACAATTCTGTGTTCCTCAGTAACGATTATGTGTCCCTCAGTAACAATTCTGTGTCCCTGAGTAACAATTCTGTGTCCCTGAGTAACAATTCTTTGTCCCTGAGTAACAATTCTGTGTCTGTCCCTGAGTAACAATTCTGTGTCCCTGAGTAACAATTTTGTGTCCCTGAGTAACAATTCTGTGTCTGTCCCTGAGTATCAATTCTGTGTCCCTCAGTAACAATTCTGTGTCCCTGAGTAACAATTCTGTGTCTGTCCCTGAGTAACAATTCTGTGTCCCTGAGTAACAATTCTGTGTCTGTCCCTGAGTAACAATTCTGTGTCCCTGAGTAACAATTCTGTGTCCCTGAGTAACAATTCTGTGTCCCTCAGTAACAATTCTGTGTCCCTGAGTAACAATTCTGTGTCTGTCCCTGAGTAACAATTCTGTGTCCCTGAGTAACAATTCTGTGTCCCTCAGTAACAATTCTGTGTCCCTCAGTAACAATTCTGTGTCTGTCCCTGAGTAACAATTCTGTGTCCCTCAGTAACAATTCTTTGTCCCTCAGTAACAATTCTGTGTCGCTCAGTAACAATTCTGTGTCCCTCAGTAACAATTCTGTGTCTGTCCCTGAGTAACAATTCTGTGTCCCTCAGTAACAATTTTGTGTCCCTGAGTAACAATTCTGTGTCCCTGAGTAACAATTCTGTGTCTGTCCTTGAGTAACAATTCTGTGTCCCTGAGTAACAATTCTGTGTCCCTGAGTAACAATTCTGTGTCCCTCAGTAACAATTCTGTGTCCCTGAGTAACAATTCTGTGTCCCTGAGTAACAATTCTGTGTCTGTCCCTGAGTAACAATTCTGTGTCCCTGAATAACAATTCTGTGTCCCTGAGTAGCAATTCTGTGTCCCTGAGTAACAATTCTGTGTCCCTCAGTAACAATTCTGTGTCCCTGAGTAACAATTCTGTGTCTGTCCCTGAGTAACAATTCTGTGTCCCTGAGTAACAATTCTGTGTCCCTCAGTAACAATTCTGTGTCCCTGAGTAACAATTCTGTGTCCCTGAGTAACAATTCTGTGTCTGTCCCTGAGTAACAATTCTGTGTCCCTGAGTAACAATTCTGTGTCCCTGAGTAACAATTCTGTGTCCCTCATAACAATTCTGTGTCTGTCCCTGAGTAACAATTCTGTGTCCCTGAGTAACAATTCTGTGTCCCTCAGTAACAATTCTGTGTCCCTCAGTAACAATTCTGTGTCCCTGAGTAACAATTCTGTGTCTGTCCCTGAGTAACAATTCTGTGTCCCTGATTAACAATTCTGTGTCCCTGAGTAACGATTCTGTGTCCCTAAGTAACGATTCTGTGTCCCTAAAGTCTCTCTGGCCCTAACTCTGTCCCTAATACAGACAGGTCTGTCTCTCTTGAATGACCGCAGGCTAATGGAGAATTGTAAGATGGCTGCAATTTATAGCTCCACCATTACACAGTGCTGGCTGGCTGGCTGCTGATTGGCTAATGCGATCACATGTCATGAATGAATGCATTATGGGTCAGCGCGCCTTGTCTGCGCGCCTTCCCAGAGATCCCCGCTCCGTCGCCACACATGTCGCCGCCATTTTTGGGAAAATTCGATTCGTGCATCCGAAGTTGGCTAATTTTCGGATTCGGCGCGAATCGAATATTTCCCAATATTCGAAACGAATTCCACTTCGCCATGTTCGATTCGCTCATCTCTAGTGAGGATGTAACATCTAAGGATTTTCATTATTGTCTGCATCACTCTCTGTAACATGACTAAAATGCTGATTCCTTTTGACCAGTTTTGGCCTGTCCAATGTTGACCTTTATTTGCCAGTCTAATCTCTCCTTAACAAGTTTTAGGTGTGCGATTTCTACCTGGAACTCATCCATGCATGGTAAATCTGAGAATATCACACACCTGCACCTAGCACACCACATCTATGCAAATAAGCACAGGCTTCAATAACTTGAAGATGGTATTAATGTTAATATCTAAGATGACTCATGCAGCAGACAGTAACAAGAGCAACTCTTCACCTCGATACATGGCTTCACAATTCTCTGTCGTCTCTCTTCATTGCATGAGCTGCTTCATTTATGTGAATGACGTGGTCTATGTCATACCATCTATTAAACGCTTTTAAAGACAGGTCAAGGCATTTTATGGTAATAAATGTGAGGCTAACTCATTCCACTGGCGATTAGTTGTTCTTTCATATAAAGATCGGCAAGCTTACAGAAAACCGTAATCAAATTTCAAAAGCTATCATGTATTATCTATACATAAACTAGATATATATTATTATTAATAATAATAATCTCATAGATATGAAATGTGTTTTGTTTTATTCTGTTTCTCATACAAAATGGTAAATCTAGTTCGACAAAGTAAAAAATCATGACACGTCAGACAAGATGATAATGCTGAATGACAACACTACATTAAAATGAGTACCATTAACACATATAAAATAAAAACATGTAAATGATTGTAAATTATTACTTATCATTAAACAATATGTGTAGTACAAAAAAAAATGTACTTGTTTGCTAGCAGTCACTGTAAGTATTTAGCACAAGCAAACAATATACAGTAAATGATGTAGTAATGTTTTTAAAATGTATGATGATTATAATTTCATAGGTGATTGACATTTTAATAAATGAAAATTAAAATAAAAATGTTAAAATTTTTATGCTGAAACTCTAGCATGTCAAGAGTACTGTCCTATGAAATAATTATTCTTCCAATTTAGTAAAAAAAAAAAAAAACACATTCCCCATTCATTATCTTTTATTTATTTTAGCAGTAATTTCACGACACAATAGTTAGCTAATGCTCTTTAAATGTACAAGCAATTTCTGGATCACCATAATAGCTATCCAAATGCTATTTAATATTTAATAATATTTTTAAAATATTATAGAAACATAGAAGAGTGGTAGCACAAAAGTCCAAGTGGTCCATCTGTCTACCCCTTTTTTATCAATTGGGGGTTTACATTGATTCGTTTATTATTTATTTATTTTTTTGGGGTTGAGGGGTTCTGTCTGGGTTTAGACCTATAGTTATCCTAAGCATGTTTAAATTATTTTGCTGTTGACTGATCCACTACCTCTGTTGGATGCCTGTTCCCTATATTTAATATCTTACATACATTTTTTAAAAAGTCTAATGGTACAAAATTTCGTATTTGAATATGTGATTTTTAAAGCCACATAGTTAACACTGTATATGGGTTTATTCATTCTATACTGTTTGTTTTTGAGTTATGCATAAATAATATTCTACCCTTACTATTGCGATTGTACAAATTGTTATTGAAAAATAATATATTTCACAGGAGATATACATACTGTATGTCCGTACAATCTACTGGGTATACAGTATATGTACACACACATACACGCCTACAGTATATTATACATAGAACCTATTTACACCATATAATAGGTATTGAAGGGGGCTAGAGCGATACAATATAAAACACTTTTTAAAATAATAATAACATAATCACACTAGTGCCAGTATAAATAAAAATATTAAAATATGCAGCAAAATAAATGACACGTGCAATACCATTGGGAGACACATGTAATACCATTAGAAAAAAAACAAATATAGTTAGTGATTAATATAGCTATATGGTTAGGAATACCGCATTAGAAAAAACTTGTGTAGGCATATATTATCATTTCATACTGTGTTATTTGAATTTGTAATGTAAAGTAATCTTTTAGTAGATAAGCTTTAATAATTTGTTTACTGTAATAATAATACTACCCCATTATATTATTGTGTTAATTCTTTATATAATGTGCCAGCCATCACTCAAACTGTACCGATGATGTGGTTGTAAAGTGTAATATATTGTTCAACATCAGTGTTTTGATTTGTTGTTGTGACATTTAAAATTCCAGTTAACGTTCCCAACATAATGGTGGCTTTGTCATATTTCGGATGCTGCATAAGTGGCATACGGCATGGAGAGGTGGGAGACAAATTAAAAGGAGCTCGGGAGGCTGACTCACAAAGTCTAATAACTTACAATAGTTAAGGAATATATTTAAGCTTTAGCAATAAAGCAGCTGATAGTGACTCAGTAATTGACTTGTCATTCTTAGATTTTACTCCACGGAAAAGCTATAGTTTTTAAACTCATTATGATCCTATGGGGAGAACAACTAACAACATAAAATCCAGCAATTGCGTATGAGAGATGTTCATGTTCCAAAACTGATAAATAAATATGAAGCTTTGTTAAAGTGGCAAACTCATTTTACTGCAGAATAATCTACTACTATAGTAATTTTATTCTTTCTAACCTAACAATACCCGCTGAACTCCAGGCAGATAAAGACATCTATAAATGGAGCTTTGCATTTATTATTACATTCCTAGATGTATGTTTTAAATACATTCAAAGCACCTTTGAAATTTAGAAACCATATGTTCATTGCAAATATGTATATCAAAACTGAAAAGCAGAACTCGTATTCAGTATATCCAAACACAGAATATAAGTGATCTCCAAAACAAAAATAAGTTGTGTTGTCTTCTTTCACAATAGTATCACATAATCATATATCCATTGTCCACTAATAAGAAATTAATTACTAAAGGTGACAAATAACACACAAAGTGATAAACAAAACATAACAACCACCAGTGCTGCATATAACTAAGAATGACTAACGAAAAACAAATGGTTAATAAAATCACAGTGCTAGCATGTCACCAAATGGGACCAAAGGAAATATCCAGTAAAATATTAATTAAATCCCAGTGCGTCACTCCAATACAATCCCTGGTGTTCCAGCACCAACTCGCACTTTGGCTCCTTACCAGATCAATAGACCCCTGAAACCAGAAGGTCTTGCATATTTGAATCAGAATATATGTCCGGCACCCAAGGTTTCTCCACCATGTTACACAACATTCAATGAAGAAGAACAGAGCTACCCCATAATGTAGTAGTTAAAATGCTCACTTTATTAAGAAAAAAGGTACTCACAATCTTAAAATGTAAAACAGCATTAGGCCACTTTCAGTTTGGGAAGCACACAAATTCTTTATGCAGGGTATTTTTGTTAAGTTGGGCTCTAGACGAAAAAAGGAGTGTCATGAAAAGTTGACTTAATTAATTTCATGTATTCACTTTATTGAAGCCCAACATAAAATGTCTCAGGTGGTGCAGTTAGCAGCAGAGTTGGCCATCCTACGAGAACAGGCCAACTCTCTTCTTTCATCTAAAGCTAAAATGTAATTACTTTATAGTAGGCGTCTATGCTATGAATCTGGAAATAAGGCAAGACAACTCCTTGTGTGGTCTCTTCATACTCCAGCCTGACAGGTCCGTATTCCTAAGATTGTTTCCCCTGCGAACTTTAAATACATGATTTTCAGAAATTGCAAACTGTTTCTAAGATTGTTATTCTGTGTTACATAATCTCTTGTATCCAATGTCTCATCATACTTCGATTAAAAAAAATAATCTAATCGATAAATATCTTGCTGACTCAGCTTTACCGAAATGATCGCGGGCCGAAAGAACAATGATTAATAAATCTATTTTCGAGGAGGAATTTGAATTGGCGCTCAAAGTATGCTGATGGGCAAAGCACCAGGACCTAGTGGTTTTACACTACTTTATTATAAGACGTTTTGGCAAACTTTGGCTCCTAAGTTTGAATCTGCTTTTAATTCTATACTGCAGGGGCACCTGCTCCTGAAGGACACTTCACATGCTCATATGACTGGTCCTGCCAAAACCTGAGAAAGATACTTCGCTTTGCTCCAGCTAAAGGCCAATCTCTCTTTTGAATGTGGGCTTGAAGTCATCTACAAAAATATTAGCTTCAAGACTTTTACCTTACATAGAAAGTTATCCACCTAGATCAGTATGCTGGGCAGAGAGGCAAGGGATAATAATAACAGAGCCCTCAATCTTATTCATTTTTTCAGTTTGCCCCTACTTCCAGCACTTCTGTTATCTACAGATGTGGAGAGGGCATTAGAAAAGGGTGAGCTGGAGGTTTACAAGGTGTATTCTTCAATATATTGGAAGTTGAGCAAATGCAATGAAGTGGATAGATGTGTTGTATGACAGACAGCAGCAGTTAAAGTTATTGGTGTTCTATCCACCAATCTCACCCTATCAATTGGTACTCGACAGATATGTCCCCTTTTGCCCCTCATATTTATACTCACTCTAGAGCTGCTGTTATTACACAAGAGACTTCATCCAGACAGTATATGGGTTGGAAATACGTCTAACAAAGTATCTGTATATGCAGATGACTTGCTTTTTCGTTACTAGTCCAGAAACATTGATATCCAATTTAATCAAAGGACTGGATTTCTTTTCACAATTGTCAAATTATAAAATAAACTATACTAAATCTGAAGTACTGAATCTCACAGTTCCTGCAGCCAGTGTACCTATTTTGAAATGGAACTTCCTGTTCAAGTGGGCGATGGGGAAACTTAAATACTTAGGGATTTTTCTTACACATTCCTTAGAGAAAATATTGCAGAGTAATTCTCCAGAACTTCGTTCTAGTATTAAACAAGATCTCTGCTGTTGGAGACATCTCTGCTCTTGGAGACATGGAGAAATAGCATATTAAAATTTGTACTTCCCTGATTGCTATCCATTTCAAACTCTACCAGTGGCAATACTGGTGAATGTTTTGTGACAAATTAAACGTGAGCTTGTATTGTTTTTATGGGCAGACTGTCTCCCCAGGATTAAGGTAGGTGCTCTCCTGCTGTCTAAATGTTGTGGGGGCATAGGATTCCCAGATCCATAATGGTATTATCAGGGCACAAATTTAGTGTGGATCTTGGATTGTTGTAACCCTAATTGAGCAAAGAGCTGGATCTCTTTGGAACAGCATATGTCCCTTATATAGAGCTCTTCCATGGCTTCATAAAGGCTGTCCCACCCAGGTAAAAGATCATCCTATCCTTGGCACTTCTTATAAACATGCTCTTAGGAATAGTCCCAGGGTGATAATATCACCTACGATACTGATGACTGGAAATCCAGTTTTGCCACCAGGGCTATCTGACCCTATATTTCAGCAATTTATATAAGCAGGGAAGATTAGAGTGCACAATTTTAGGGAAGAGAGTGGTTGGAAAACTATGGATGATATATAATCCATGATCTCACCAACTTTTTTGTTGTGGCAAACAATTTAATTAAGGCATTTCCTTTCTTAAAACGGAACTGCAAATACCACAAACCAAAAATGCTATATAATTAATTTCATATGCTGAAAAATCATTTTGAAAAACACTTCCTGGCATTTCTGACAGTTGCCATCTTGAGTAAGGGCAGATGGTTCATGTAGCAGTTACTTCCTGGAATCCATCTGTCCAATAGCAGTGGCTAAGCTGAGAAGTCTCCCTCCCCTCCTAAAGACTCCTGGGATGCATGATATCATTTGCCTAGGCATGGAAACCAGGAAGCAAATGAAGGAATGCCAAAAAAGAAAAAAAAAAGGTTAAAACAAGTAAATATGATATCCTTTCCTATCTATTTACTAATGCTAGTAGCATAAGGATTAGAAATAGGCCATGTTGATTGAGAAGTGGAGTTCCTCTTTAAAGATCTTCATGATCTGAGCTTTACCATCTTTGAGCAACTCTATATTGTTGGTCGACCTATACAAAGGGGCCTCTCTAGAGCATATGCTGCGGTGGTTGCCCCTCTGGACTATTTTATTCCCTCTTTCATTACAGCATGGGAAAGAGATCTAAATATGACATTATCTGCGGACAAAAGAGACTATATTTTTTACTTTATACATAAATCTATTTTTTCCAGACTGCAGGAATCAGGATGTAAGCTCCTGACTTGATGGTAGAGTTCCAGAGAGACTACACAGAGTGTTTCCTACTGTCAACGCCACCTGTTGGCGATGTGGGGAGCACAGGGGAACGCTCCATCATATTTTGTGGACTGGTCCTCGAATTTGATCTTACTGGCAGGATGTCTGTGCTTTAATTGAAGACCTTTCCCTTCTCCATGGCTTGGCATCCTGTTTGATACAGCCCTTTTTCCAAATTAAAATCTCAACATTCTTTAGTGAGACATCTTTTAAATGTGGCAAATGCCTGTATTCCAGCACATTGGAAAGCCCCTTCTTCCCACACTGTGCAACAATGGATTAGAACAGTAAATGATATAATGCACATGGAAGAAATTATAGTTTTGTTGAGGAAACAGGAAGTTCGCTTAAAAAAAACCTTGGGTACAGTGGGCCAACTTTACATTGACTGTGAGATACTGGACTTTTCTTACAAATTTGTAAATGTAGTGGACACAAATACAGTGGTACACAACAGCGTATTAAAGGTTTGTTCTTTTTTTTCTCTTCCTTTCAGGTTTTTCCTCATTTTCTTTTTTTTTCCTCTCTCTCTTTTTTCCTCCCTCCCATCCTTTATCCCTCTTAGGTCCCTTCTTCAATAAAAGAAAAAAACTTTTGGAGGGGCTCTACAATTGCATCCCCCCATGACATACATTTTATACTACAGAATATAATTCAATATGTCAGTTTTAATCCGTAAAGGATTCTAAGGTATTGAACTGAGCAGACTCACTGGATACATAGCTTAATTCACATTATCTTTTATTTTGTCTTATTTTTGTAATATTATGTAAAATGATGCATTAATGGACAATTATATTGTATACATAGAAATCTATTGTATATTTGGCTAAGGGGGCATTTGTGTATATTAAGGAATACAATTGTTTGTTTGTTTTATTTTAATATAATCTGTCACTTTAAATAATAAAAAAAAAAGAATGAAAAACAGCATGTAGAATGTCTCTGCAGAGCAGGCAGGTGTTGACATTATGGCTAAGCTCCACCAAGGGTGTTGCAAAAGGGGACAGCACAACTTTTTTTGGCGGAAATTTAATGCACCTACCTGAATTTCCAAAAAATAAAATAAATGTCAAAAACCACCAAAATAAAAAAGTATATAAAACTTGTGTCCAAATACAAAAAAGTGATGAAACCAAAAACAAAGTCTTTAAACATGCAAATAGTGCTCCAAAATTCTTTTAGGATAAGTGTAATACGGAGAAAAGACTCCACGGATCCACACCTTCCTGTGAATACTGATGTAGAATAGATTGCACTTTATAGATACAATTGTATCCATCTAACACTGCCCTCTTTACAGGGTGACAACTCTGCTGTCCAAGGGTGGCCATGTTGCTCCTCCAGAGATAGAATGGAAGAGTGAGGGTAGCCTTCCCAAGGCAGGATGTGTGCTCCTGGCTGGATAGCCAGTTGAAAAATACTAAAAAAAACCTAATACAGCCACCACATCTAAGGATTTTGTAAGTTACAATCTATCAATTTTGGTTTTGAGTTTAAATACAAAAAACAGGCCTATACCTGGTTTTCTATGTAAATAACCTGTAATTCCATGTGGAGCAATTTATTTCCACTTGCTTTCTGGATGACCTGGTAAAAAATGACTGAGATGAGTAAGTAATGGAAAATATGTTTTATATTTGACTCAACGGAACAGACCCCACGATTCACCTTCCTTGCCAAATATTGTATTCAATTTGAACAGTGTAATTAATGAACTGGTAAAAAACGGTCTAGACGAAAATAATGATGAGAAGAAAATAGTGATTAGAATTTGTTATAGTATGTTGACCATTGTAAACATTTGTAATTTGTTTGTAAGGCATGCTACAGAGTATAGCCATAGAAGGGCTGTGTTTACCCACACATAGAACACATTGCATTCTCATGCAATAATCATATTGATGTCTAGTGGGACACAGCCGCTGCTCCCAATGTGACATAAGTGCAGGTACACGGCCCGAAATCAGACAGTGTGCAATCAGGGCTGTGCACTAGCACCCGCATGGATTTCATATGTGCATCCCTATGCAAGTAAACATGGCTCTCTACACGCTGTAGCATGACCAAGTGTGAGCACGGACTAAATGTCTCCATGACCTGAAGTAAGGCAAGGGTATGGATATTGTCTAAATATAGTTGCCCATAAATGTGTCCCTTTTTCTTTTACTAGAATGTTGGTAGGCATGCAATGAAAAAAATATTTATTTAACCATAAATTCATGGCATTTGCACTGATGTCAATGCCGAGACTCCTTTTCTGGATCCTAAGTGGATCATGGCACTGAAAAGCCAATAGCAAGAATCCATGTAATACTGCAGTGGTATAGATGTCTGAAGAAGGACCCCACCTCCTGCAAACATTAGAATATTAGAAGTCTTAGGCCCAGGATATTACATGACTGTGGATTAGAAAAGACAAAAAGGCATTTAGGTAGATTTCATTTTTTTTTCAAAGTCATCAATTAGTTAGAGAGGGAGCGTGGAAGGATCAGCCTAAATTGGAACTAAACTTATTTTATCAGTTTTCAACACATATGCAGGTTTGACTTTAGAGGCCACACAATGGCTGAAAAGGACCTGGGGAATATTTAATAATAATAGTAATAATAATTAACATTAATAATTATGCTACCAAAATTAGAGTGCACTTTAATTTGCCCCTTGTTTCTTCTTGCCGGAGGCTGCCATTTTGCTGAAGCCCAGGGCCTCTGAGCAGCAGTACATCTTTAGGCTTTCAGCAGATTGGCCTCTACACTTTTGACACAGTGCCAAGAAACAGAGAGCATATTTTTAATGTTTTACATAGTTATACCTGCAAAAAGGGCCATTATGAAGTGATCTAGCAGGACCTAATTTTCTGAGTAAAGTTCCACTTAAAAACAGACAATTAAGCATTTGTAAAGGGGCCTGCAGCTCCACCTGTTGGCTGCAAATATGCGGAACATTTGAAATAATCAGAAACTTTACTATGGAAGTTAAGTTAATGGGCTATTTGACTAAAATTTCCAAGGTCAGCTGGGTAAAAAAAGAGAGAGAAAGATGTATTGTTACAGGCTGAATACAGAAATTCCTCTTTGCTGTGAGGAGACAGAGGTGTTTACATCACTGCTCCTGTGTGCACATCAACCTTCTATAAGCCTCCAGCCATGTGTTGAGGATGGGAGTCGCTCCAGGCAGAACCAGAAGTGAGCTGACATTTGAAGAATGGGACCCCTATTGCTGTATTACTGGGACTGGTGAGAGGACACTGCTGCCATTAACCTATTGCTGCTAGCAGAGACTGAGAACCTAGGTACTGGCCATCTAACCAGCAGCATTATTTACTGCATGCAGACCTTACTGGGACTGTACTCATGTGCCCCATCAGAAAGACTGGGCCCCAACACTATCTGGCTGAAGAACTAGGGCTAAAGGTGGGTCCCTGCTTCACAAGAACTTTGCCTATTGTCCATAGCAAGAGGTACTTCTTTAGGGAGTTTGCTACCATTCATTTAGTGTTCACTCTAAAATGGATATAGCCTACCATACATATATCATTGGTGTTACTGTTTTCTAATGCCATTACTTATTGCAGATTTTGTGGATTACCACGTTTACTCTAATTTAGCTGCATAGAACTGCCTTCTATGCTGATAAAGCCTAGTGAACATATTGTTTAGTGAACTGTGATTGACCTATTCTTTTACTTTACTGTATGTGCATACCGCTATTTACCGCAAACTCTGACTATATATTGGGTTCATATTTCACTAACCAGTCTGATGCTTGCTTTTTGATACTGAACCTTAGTTGTATGCAGGGTGTCTATATTTGTGCTCCCAGTAGCAGTGCAGTATCCATTTGTTTAACCTGATGTGTCAGTGGTGCTGAGGTAGTTCTCAGAGTCGAGGCAGAAGAACAGAGAAACAAATCTACCAAGCACATCCTGTGGGGGTAATGCTACACAGGAATGGGGGAAACCAAAAAGCTGCACATTGAATTACAGGATAGCACAATTTTCACAGTCAGTCTTAGTGACAGGCTACTCTGGCAGCGCATATTTGGCTGCGGAATTAAGCTGTTTTCTTTTACAATTAGCTTGGATTACATACAGTAATATGCCCCAATTTGATTTATTTTTATTTGAATAAAGGGTTTACCACAAGAAAAAAGATACATCAGACAATACAGCAGTGCAAAACTGGCCAGTAGCAATGTCAGGGACAATAGGCAAAATTTTACTGGAGACAAGAGTACAGGAAGGTGTTTTACTATACAAATTAGGAGACCATGGATAATACAGTAGTGTAAAATTGTTGAACAGCAGGTTAAATTTAATGAGCAGATCTAGGTCCGAATTTACTAAAAATAAAGAGCACAAGGTGGGCTTTTACTACAAGGATTAAGATGATGCAGAGGATACAGTAATGTTAAATTGCTCAGCAGGAGGACAATTTTATTAGGAGATAATAGGCCTAACCAAAGTATGCCTAACTTACCTAATGTAAAACAAATTGCAAAAACATGCTCCACAGATATCCATTCTATCTGGTGGCCAGGGAGGTGAGAACACCTTAATAGGGTCAATATATTAAAAACTAAAGAGACACAGGTCTTTACTTATTTGCAGAGGTTAGTCTAATTTTTGGTAGCCATACACTGACATTAACTAAGGAGGAACAATGTGACATGAACATAAATCTATAAATAAATTTTGCTGCACTTGTATTGCAATATATATATAACATATATGTATAAATAAATAAACAACTGTGTCTATATTTCCCACAATCAGTGTATGACTTTAAATCATGTGTATTTATAATCACAAAATAATATGTGTATATTACCACAACTAATCAATAAAACAACAAAAAAACATCAAATAGTGAAAAAAGTCTATCTGTGATAATTCATTCGACCAATTGTAATGCTTCCAATATACTGTATGCAAGTAAACGTGTATTCTCCTAAAGAAAAGGACCTCCACTGAATCCCAAAAGTTGTCCACTCACCTTATTAGTTGACCCTCAACATAAAGGTCCACTATGCATAATACCACTTTTAGGACCCAGATGGCAACAAGATTCCTCCAGGCTTATTCAACCCAATTAAACTACCATCCACTGCTGAGTCTCCAAAAATGTTCTCTGGTACAAGCATGATTAATTAGATTGCACAATTAAACACACAAATAAAATAAAAACAAACACTAGCGTTCTCCATTTGCTATTTATTACATAAAAATAAAAAATATACTCACATAGTGTTACAGACAGAATCACTTTGTACAGGAAGTCAGTGGCACTGTTATAAAGATAGGTTGCTCACAGTCAAGAGCAAAGATCATTCCACTCAGTAGATAGCCAGTTCGGACTTCCATGCTTCGCCCAACATGTTTCCTCAATTGTGACATCTTCAGGGTCATGGATAGAGGCAGTCAAGGGAAAAGCATATATAGAGAGACAAGTGACATCAATCATCCTCTGTTGTATCCCACCAGCTCTAACTAGTTAGTCAAAATCATACACTGATTGTGGGAAATATAGACACAGTTGTTTGTTTATTAATATACATACTGTACAGTATGCTTTATACACTGCTCAAAAAAATTAAAGGAACACACAGGAAAACACATCAGATCTCAATGGGGAAAAATATCAGGCTGGATAACTATACTGATATGGACTGGGTAATGTGTTAGGAATGTAAAGATGCCCCATCATTTGATGAAAATGAAAATTATCCACCTACAGAAGACTGAATTCAAAGACACCCTGAAAATCAAAGTGAAAAATGATGCAGCAGGCTAGTCCATTTTGCTGAAATTTCATTGCAGTAACTCAAAATGCTACAGAGTAGTTTGTATGACCCCCACGTGCTTGCATGAATGCCTGACATCGGGGCATGCTCCTAATGAGACGACAGATGGTGTCCTGGGGTGTTCCCTTCCAGATCTGGACCAGTGCATCACTGAACTCCTGGACAGTGTGAGGTGCATCCTGGTGTCGTCAAATGGTCCGAAACATGATATCACAGAGGTGTTGTATTGGATTTAGGTCAGGTGAGCTTGGGGGCTATTCAATGGTATCAATTCCTTCATCATCCAGGAACTGCCTGCATAATCTAAGCACATGAGGCTGGGCATTGCTGTGCACCAGGAGGAACCCAGGATACACTGCACTAGCGTAGGGTCTGACAAAGGGTCCAAGGATTTAATCCTGATACCTAATGGCAGTCAGAGTGCCATTGTCTAGACTGTAGAGGTCTGTGCGTCCTTCCATTGATATGCCTCCCCAGGCCATCACTGATCTACCACCAAAACGGTCATGCTGAACAATGTTACAGGCAGCATAACCTTCTCCACTGCTTCTCCAGACCCCTTCACGTCTGTCACATGTGCTCAGGGCAGGGGCGGACTGACAACTCATGGGGCCCCCAGGCAATAAGGGATCATGGGGCCCCTGTTTCCTCGCCCACACCCAAAAAAGCCTATGAAAAAGCCAATGAAAGGTAACAGGGGCATCTCATGGGGCCCCCTACTTACCCCGGGCCCTCGGGCAGTTCCCGAGTGCTTGAATGGTCAGTCTGCCCCTGGCTCAGGGTGAACCTGCTCTCATCTGTGAAAAGCACAGGGTGCCAGTGGTGGACCTGCCAATTCTGGTGTTCAATGGCAAATGAATGAGATCTATGGTGCCAGGCAGTGAGCACAGGGCCCAGTATAGGATGTCAGGTCCTCAGGCCACCCTCATGAAGTCTGTTTGGTCAGAGACATTCACACCAGTGGCCTGCTGGAGGTCATTTTTTAAAGGCAGTGCTCATCCTGTTCCTCCTTGCACAAAGGAGCAGATACCGGTCCTGCTGATGGGTTAAGGACCTTCTACAGCCTTGTCTAGCTCTCCTAGAGTAACTGCCTGTTTCCTGGAATCTCCTCCATGCTCTTGAGACTGTGCTGGGAGACACAGCAAACCTTCTGGCAATGGCACGTATTGATGTGCCATCCTGGAGGAGTTGGACTGTCTGTGCAACCTCTGTAGGGTCCATGTATCGCTTCATGCTACCAGTAGTGACACTAACACTAGCCAAATGCAAAACGAGTGAAAAACAGTCAGAAAATATGACTAGGGAAAAACATGTCAGTGGCCTCCGCATATAAAACCATTCCTGTTTTGGGGGTTGTCTCATTGTTACCCATCTGGTGCACCTGTTGGTAAGTTCATTGACACCAAAGCAGCTGAAACTGATTAACAACCCCCTCTGCTATTTAACTGACCAAATCAATATCCCAGGAGTTTAATTGACTTGATACTATACTCTGATTAAAAAGTGTTCTTTTAACTGTTTTGAGTAGTATGTATTGTAATACAAGAACAGCACAATTTACTGTATTTACAGTTTCTTTGAAGCATTGATCACTTTGGTGCTTGCAGCTGTAAGTTAGGGAGACAGGTGTGTGAAATGTACTGACTACTCATAAATATTATGCCACCAAGCATATATATTGCACCTTCCATGGGCAGAACCAGATAGATGATCTAACACCTTCGCTGTCGGAATATTGAGACACATGATGAAGTTGAAGCCATTTATGAGACAGAAGCCAAAGAGTATGGGTTATAATAAATGTATTAAGATATTTAACATCATTAAACAAGAGCACTAAGAAATATCCTTTGTGACTTCTAGTTGGATGTCTAGTCTTTGACATCTGCGAAGCAAGTTGTTGCATGTACTTTTTTAACATTAAGGTTGGTATGTTCATAAATCTATCATGTAGCTACACTCTCCGGAGGAAGTGAACATTGTTCTTAAAATACATAGAGAGCTGTTACGTCTCCAGTAAAGAATGATGCAACACCTGCAGTTCAAATATGCTATGTAAAATCTATAAAATATCTAATATATGGTAGAATGGATGTAAAATGTTATTACTTACCAGCCTTAGAATGTATCTATATGTATTTTATGTAGTATAACTTTTATTGAAAAGAAACAATAATTTATTGATTTTACATGCTTGTATTTGTGTACTTGTAAAGTTCCACTTGTTTGGGATTCAAACCAGCAACGCTAGTGCCGCTAGGCGGAAGAGCTAAACATTTAGTCACTGTGGGGAAGGAAGGAAGGAAGGAAGGCTGGCTAGCTAAATACATACATAGGGCAGCACAGTGGATATGTGGTTAGCACTTCCGCCTAGCAGCACTAAGGTCATCGGTTAGAACCCCAACTACATTTCTACCGGGAGTTTGCATGTTTTCCCTGTGACTGTGTGGGTTTACTCTAAAGACATGCTGGCAGGTAAATTGGCCCTAGTGTGTGTATGTATGAATGTGAGTTTGGGACCTTAGAATGTAAGCTCCTTGAGGGAAGGGACTGATGTAAATGTACAATATATATGTAAATTGACAGCATTATATAAGTGCCTGTAATAAATATATACAGTTGTGTACAAAATAATAGCAGTGTGTTGAAAAAAGTGAATAAAGCTCAAAATCCTTCTAATAGCTTTTATTTCCATACACACAAATGCATTGGGGACACTACACATTCTATTCCAAATCAAAACATGAAGAAAAATAGATAAAATTTGTGTTCCTCTAAAAAAATGGAAGAAAACTGTTCAAAAAAATAGCAGTGTTTGTATTCTTCTTTACAAACTCAAACATTCACTATATAAACTGAAAAATGTTTGAAGATTTTGCTTTCCTTTGAATCACTTAATTAATATGTAGTTGTATAATCACTGTTTCTGAGAACTGCTGTACATCTGTGTTGCATGGAGTCACCCAACTTCTGGCACCTGTGAACAGGTATTCCAGCCCAGGATGATTGGACTACATTCCACAGTTCTTCTCTATTTCTTGGTTTTGCCTCAGAAACTGCATTTTTGATGTCACCCCACAAGTTTTCTATTGGATTAAGATCCGAAGATTGGGCTGGCCACTCCATAACGTCAATCTTGTTGGTCTGGAACCAAGATGTTGCACGTTTACTGGTGTGTTTGGGGTCGTTGTATTGTTGGAACCCATTTCAAGGGCATTTTCTCTTCAGCATAAGGCAGCATGACCTCTTCAAGTATTCTGATGTATTCAAACTGATCCATAATCCTTGGTATGCGATAAATAGGCCCAACCAGGGGTGGACTGACAACTCATGGGGCCCCCAGGCAATAGGGGATCATGGGGCCCCTGTGTCCTTGCCCAAACTCAAAAAAGCCTATGAAAAAGGTACCAGGGGCATCTCATGGGGCCCCCTACTGACCCGAGTGCTTGAGTTTCCAAATAGTCAGTCCGCACCTGGGCCCGACACCATAGTATAAGAAACATCCCCATATCATGATGCTTGAGCAACCATGCTTCACTGTCTTCACAGTGTACTGTGGCTTGAATTCAGTGTTTGGGGGTCATCTGACAAACTGTCTCTGGCCACTAGACCCAAAAAGAACAATCTTACTTTCATCAGTCCACAAAATGTTGCGCCATTTCTCTTTAGGCCAGTCAATGTGCTCTTTGGCAAATTGTAACCTCTTCAGCACGTCTTTTTTTCAACAGTGGGACTTTGCGGGGGCTTCTTGCAGATAGCTTGGCTTCACATAGGCGTCTTCTAATTGTAACAGTACTCACAGGGAACTTTAGACCTTCTTTGATCTTCCTGGAGCTGATTGTTGGCTGAGTCCTTGCCATTTTGGCTATTCCTCTATCTATTGAAATGGTAGTTTTTTGCTTTCTTCCACGTCTTTCAGGTTTTGGTTGCCATTTTAAAGCATTTACGATCATTTTAGCTGAGCAGCCTATCATTTTCTGCACTTCTTTATATGTTTTCCCCTCTCCAATCAACTTTTTAATCAAGGTACGCTGTTCTTCTGAACAATGTCTGGAACGACCCATTTTCCTCAGAATTTTAAAGAGAAATGCACTGTAACCAGCATGTACAACATTTGCTGCCTTCCTTCCTTAAATAAGGGCAATAATTGCCAGCTGTTTTTCAAAGAATGAATGACCTCACTAATAGAACTCCACACTGCTATTATTTTGAACATGCCCCTTTCAATTAGTGATTCAATTACACAGAATCAGCAGCATGCATGTCATGACTGTTGGGTCTGTTGGATTTCTATTACTCTACTATACCTGCTAGTAAATTATTTGCCATGTAGAAATATCATTTCTACCAAAAACAGTGATTGATCAGGTTAGTGATGTCTGACTGCTATTATTTTGAACACAACTGTAAGTAATAGTTGTAGACAGAAGATGAGGGTATATGCCCATCAATTGGAGCATGGACACAATTTGTTAAGGCTCCGTTCATACTTGTACGACTTTGGAGTGCAACTGTAACACAACTTTGATGCAACTTTGGATGAGTGAAACTTGGCTACTCCTTTGGCTTTCATTAATGATAATGGACAACTGTTGCACAGCTGTTGTATGTATATCATTCAGGTGCAACTTTCATACTACTTTTAAAGGGTTTTCATTGCAGTCTATGGCACTCAAGTTGCATGAAAGTCATACCAAAGTAGTGCATGAACTAATTTGAAGGCGCTATGACTTGACATCACATAGATATGAATGATGCCCATTGGGAAACATGGGGGGATGACTTATCATGCGACTTTGGACCACAAGTTGCACAAATGTGAATGGGCTTTTAAAGATAGGTTCACCTTTCATAACATGTTACACCCATATTCAGGGTGTAACATGTAGTATGTTATGAACGGACTGAGCCCCACTCCTCCCCGCTCCCCTTTGTAACAGCTAGCGGGGGATCTTCTCTTCCCCGCTAGCTGTCACAATTGTAAAAAACGCGTCCGTGCAGGGCTCCGCCCACCCAGCCATGTCATTCATTCATGGTGTTCTGTGAATGAATTAACTACCAGTCCCGTCAGCCTTTGCAGCTGTCGGCTTGTAGTTCTCAATACGGGCAAGCAGATATACTGACAGATCTGCAGGAGACCTGCATGGCACCAGCGATCTGCTGATAGCTGGTGCAATGCTATAGAGAAACAAAAAATAATACAATTGACTTTATTTACATACCAAAAAATGTGCATTTTTTATTTTTTGTGAAAAGGTGAACTTATCTTTTAAAGTTAAGTTTCCTTTTTTCCATTCTTTGATGCATACAACTATAGCTTCTTGTACATAGTGTCATCTTTCACTACAAGTTCATTTTAAAACTGAAAATGTACTCTCCTTATCCATTCAATACACATTGTTCATAGATAAATATAAATTTTATATATATATATACAATTCTATAAACCATATTCACATTTATTTCATTCACAGTGTCCTTGGCATTGTATAGCTTAAAACATGTATTTACTATGAATCAAAACTGCCTTTGAATATTGATATTTGAGCTGGTGAATAATAATGACTCAGAATTTAACTTATATAAAGTATAACAAGTCATGCCTTTGTGAGGGCATTGTATGGTCTTAATACAGAAGTCATATTATAGAATAAGATGGGTAAACTCCTGATGTCAATAAATTCATTTAACAACCCCAGCACACCTACGACTTAATTGCATGATAACTGATATAAATCATGTAACATTTGTGTCAAAGATA
Source organism: Staurois parvus (assembly GCF_062004578.1). Taxonomy (NCBI): domain Eukaryota; kingdom Metazoa; phylum Chordata; class Amphibia; order Anura; family Ranidae; genus Staurois; species Staurois parvus. The sequence goes on along the minus strand of NW_028318614.1, from coordinate 466,091 downwards.
TGATGGAATTTTCAATGTGTTTGACTAATAATTCTAAAGGTTAACAGAATTTTATTAAAACATCTTCTGGTTATTTGGGTATTGAAATGGTCAGAAAAAAAACTGTCTCCAAATGAATGATCACTTTATCTATTTATAAAAAAAGAAAAAAAATAGATTTTAATCTATTGCTTTGAATGTCCTTGGAACAAAAAAGGTAAGCATTATATATGGCTATAGACCACATAATAAATAAAATATAGTTAAAGCAAAATTCAACTCAAATATATAATAAATGAAAAAATAATATAACATATAAAATTGCTGCACAAGCCATATTGTACTGTAAAATTTAATGCAATAAAGGGACCATTGGTGTACAAAACGAAAGCCCCAAAAAATTTAATTTTCTTCTTATGTGATTGGCTCACTGATTTTCCCAGAGCCAAATCATATTTAGAGCATACTCTGAAACAAAGGTGATATACTCCCTAAGGGTTAATTACTTCTAAAATGATGCAGACACTGCAACGTTTCCAATGAAACAATGAGAGTGCACCAATTAATTATAATGAACCAGTCCCTCCCCTTTAGAATCAGTATCCAAAGGACATGTTTAGAATATAGCTATTTCTTCAAAGCAGAAACAGGTAGAAATCTGTAACAACATTTGTTAAAGTTATTGCAATATATGCTGTATCACCCAAGGGGGGTTGTTTTTTTTGTCTCTCAACAAAAGTGGAGTTACTACACTTTCCTATCAATGACCTGTATTAAATAACAACTTGTTTCTTAATTTTTTTCAATTACCCTTCTGCAACCATTTCATTTTCTAAAAACTGCCCAAAATGAATGGGCATCTCTGAGCGAATATTAACAACACACCCCTCCCCCCATCTCTGTCTCTCACCTGTTTTTATCTACCACTCTCCTTGGGAAGAGGCCCTTGTCCCCATCAACACAGAGTTCCCCCCTGCCCCAAAGCACCCCCACATGTTGAGGGCATGTGGCCTGGTATGGTTCAGGAGGAGGAACGATCGCTCGCCCCCCCCCCCACCTTTCCTGGTCTGGAATGGATTTGGGGGGCCACACCATTTTTTCATATTAACAATTTTTATTGGCAAATGTCTGTGTAACTTGCGAGCCAGTCTGTATCCACCAAGTATTAACCTCTCAAAACCAAGGGAATGGACACTGACCGTCCAAAATATATATAGGATCGCAAACACTCAACACAACACTACCTGGGTGTCCAAAAAGTCATAAATATATAATGTGTTGCGCTCCCAGTGACAATATCTTTGATGTATATATCTAATTAACCTTGCTATGCAAAATGATTTTCAGGTATTAAAAAATATGCAAAATCAAACTATGTGAGTGATTTAAAAAAATATAAACCACTATAGTGTATATAAATTAGATAATAATAACCGCAAAACCAATGAATAGTGCATAGTGAACTAAAATATATAACTAAAAATAATACACATCATGAATAGTGAAATACTCAAAAAAATTATTATATATATACTGCCAAATAATTGTGATATAAATGTCCTTTAAATACAGTGACTTTGTGCTTGAATAAATCTTGATTTGGTGACTTTTTGTGAATCTGTGACTTTCTTTGAATCCTCAATTGGTAAAGATGTATGCTCACCTCCTTGTTAGCCTGCAATTAGGCTATACACACTTGTGGTTCACCTCCTATGGAACCTGCTTAGATGGAATTCCTCTTTTGTGAATGGTAAGAACGTGGATATGCGTTATCCTCAGATTGCCCATGTGCGTTTTTCCATATGTGGGAACAAATTGCCAGACATGGTGTTTTATCCTTATAAAAAGGTTTCTCCTTTATTGCTTGCCAACAGGTACACTCACATATGTGATATGCGGTCTAGGATGAATTGCTCAGCTCTAATGATCCGCCAGCCGTCCTGCCATGCACCCGCCGTCTGTCCGATACTCCAGCTCTCTCCGAGTGACACCGCAGCCCCACCCCTACGCGTTACGCCACTGGTCACGTGGCTTCATCAGGGGGTTGTGATAGGTTAGTCACTCTTCTATTGCCGGATTAAATAGCCCGGCCGCGCCATTTTGTTGACTATTCAACGGGGGCGGCCATGTTTTTGGGGGCACATTATACAGCGATAATGTTGCCAATTCTTACATATGTATCCTTACTGCTATGTCTACCCGGAGAGAGAGCCTGTGACATGACTATACGGCTTGGCGGTACGCAAATCAAACATTAATGTACAACAGTGTAGCACTCCAACACCTCAAGATATCAAATATATTAATCCACATGGAGGTATGTGATAACACACACAGCCATGTATAAACAATTCTAATGCATGTACAAAATATTTATTTCAATAAAAGTATATTCACGGAATACTATATAAACATAAATAAAAACCAAAGCATATATTAAAGATACCACACATGTTATCAATACTATACAAACGATTGAGGTAGATAGTGATTTGATCCTTAGTACAGCGGACGTCTCCTCGTTATACACCATCATAGATCATACAGGAGCGCTAGACGCGGCATCATGGGCTTTAAATAAATACTCTTCCCTTTGTAAAAAACAAATTAAATTTTTGATTAAATGTATAAAATTCTCGCTAGAACATAATTATTTCTGGTATAAAGGAGAGTATTATCTACAAATAAGGGGTGTAGCGATGGGCGCCCGTTTTGCACCTAGTATCGCCAACCTATACATGGCAAAATGGGAGGATGAAGTCATATTCAATGATATTAATAGTAATATAGTTCAATATGGTCGATTCGTCGACGATATTGTACTATTATGGAGAGGGGATGTTCCATCATTGATTGAGTATTATCAGGATTTGAATCAGAATACTAAAAATATTACATTAAGTTGGATTATTGACAAGAAAGAGATTAATTTTCTAGATCTTAATCTTAAGAATACAGGGGAAGGTCTAATAACAACTAATTATTTCAAGAAAACAGATCGTAACTCATATATTCCTGTAAGTAGTTGTCATCACAGGCCATGGATTAAGAATGTCCCTAGAGGACAGTTCCTGAGATTGCGACGCAATTGTACCAATGTAGATGATTATAGAGAACAGAGCAAATTATTGACTCAAAGGTTTGTGGATAAAGGGTATAAAAGAGAAACTATAGTAGAAGAAAGTATGAGAATAGAAGTTATAGATAGATCTACATTACTAGAAAAGAAAGTACAACAAAAAGTAGATGAACAGAATATTTCGATAATATTACCTTATAATAAACAACATAGAGATATACAGAACATTATATCCAAGCATTGGAATATACTGAAATTAGATAAGATCCTTAAACCTATTATTAAAGATAAGCCCCGATTCATTTATAAAAGGGCATCCAATGTCCGAGACCGAGTAGTTAAAAACGTATTGGAACCCCCCCGGAAATCAAATAGTACCCTAAGTTTCTTTAATGAGATAGGGTTTTATAGATGCGGTCGATGCTATAGTTGTAAAAGAACGCATGGAAATCCTAAACGTAGACAATCATTTACTAACCCCAAAAATGGGAAACAATATAATATCGATCAATTCATTACATGTGAGAGTAAGGGTGTAGTATACGCCCTGAAATGTCCATGTAATTATTTATACATAGGACGCACAAAAAGATGCCTCAAACAACGTGTTAAAGAACACATACACAATATTAGTATAGGTTATAAATATCATCACTTATCAGTGCACTTTAAAATGCACCATAACCAAAATCCGGAGAAAGTAGAATTTTGGGGTATTACCAAACACAATCCACATTGGAGGGGAGACAACTTGGTGCGAGAAATTAGTAAAAAAGAGTCTTTCTGGATCTATGAGTTAGGGAGTTTAGCACCAGGTGGATTAAATAAAGAATTCGATTTATCATGCTTCATTAGTGATGTGTAGTGTGTAGTAATGTTCTGTACGTTAATTACATAGGGTTTCTGGTTTAATATTTATATAGTGTATGTATTTGCGTGATGAACAGGGAGGGATACCATCAGTTGGTTTTGTCTCTCGTTTGCCACGCAGATATATATACATATGGTTATTCTCATTTATATTTAATACATGATGTATGGTTAGAGGTATAATCTGTGCCCACTTTAACATGTGGGTTAATAGATGTAGGGGGGTCTAGTGTGTATCATATACACAATTTATTTTAATATGTAACTTTCAATCATTCTCCATTCATGATTTTTTGAATGGTAGATTCTAGATATGTTATATGGGTGATATATATATAGAGTATTTGTTATAAGTACTCATATTATTTCCCCATTTTTATTTTTTATTATTTATGTTTATATAGTATTCCGTGAATATACTTTTATTGAAATAAATATTTTGTACATGCATTAGAATTGTTTATACATGGCTGTGTGTGTTATCACATACCTCCATGTGGATTAATATATTTGATATCTTGAGGTGTTGGAGTGCTACACTGTTGTACATTAATGTTTGATTTGCGTACCGCCAAGCCGTATAGTCATGTCACAGGCTCTCTCTCCGGGTAGACATAGCAGTAAGGATACATATGTAAGAATTGGCAACATTATCGCTGTATAATGTGCCCCCAAAAACATGGCCGCCCCCGTTGAATAGTCAACAAAATGGCGCGGCCGGGCTATTTAATCCGGCAATAGAAGAGTGACTAACCTATCACAACCCCCTGATGAAGCCACGTGACCAGTGGCGTAACGCGTAGGGGTGGGGCTGCGGTGTCACTCGGAGAGAGCTGGAGTATCGGACAGACGGCGGGTGCATGGCAGGACGGCTGGCGGATCATTAGAGCTGAGCAATTCATCCTAGACCGCATATCACATATGTGAGTGTACCTGTTGGCAAGCAATAAAGGAGAAACCTTTTTATAAGGATAAAACACCATGTCTGGCAATTTGTTCCCACATATGGAAAAACGCACATGGGCAATCTGAGGATAACGCATATCCACGTTCTTACCATTCACAAAAGAGGAATTCCATCTAAGCAGGTTCCATAGGAGGTGAACCACAAGTGTGTATAGCCTAATTGCAGGCTAACAAGGAGGTGAGCATACATCTTTACCAATTGAGGATTCAAAGAAAGTCACAGATTCACAAAAAGTCACCAAATCAAGATTTATTCAAGCACAAAGTCACTGTATTTAAAGGACATTTATATCACAATTATTTGGCAGTATATATATAATAATTTTTTTGAGTATTTCACTATTCATGATGTGTATTATTTTTAGTTATATATTTTAGTTCACTATGCACTATTCATTGGTTTTGCGGTTATTATTATCTAATTTATATACACTATAGTGGTTTATATTTTTTTAAATCACTCACATAGTTTGATTTTGCATATTTTTTAATACCTGAAAATCATTTTGCATAGCAAGGTTAATTAGATATATACATCAAAGATATTGTCACTGGGAGCGCAACACATTATATATTTATAACAATTTTTATTGATTTTCTACAAAGATATACAGTTGCAAGAAAAAGTATGTGAACCCCTTGGGATTACATGGAGTTTTGCATGAATTGGGCATAAAATGTGCTCTGAATGTCATCTAAGTCACAACAATAGAAGAACACAGTCTGCTGAACATAATACTACACAAACATTAGATGTTGCCATGGTTTAATTGCACATAACATGTAAACATTCACAGTGCAGGGAGGAAAAAGTATGTGAACCTTTGGACTTAATAACTGGTTGACCCTCCTTTGGCAGCAATAACCTCAACCAAACGTTTCCTGTAGTTGCAGATCAGACCTGCACAACGATCTGGAGTCATTTTGGACCACTCCTCTTCACAAAACTGTTTCAGTGTAGCAATATTCTTGGGATGTCTGGTGTGAATCGCTCTCTTAAGGTCATGCCACAGCATTTCAATCGGGTTGAGGTCAGGACTCTGACTGGGCCACTCCAGAAGGCATATTCTGTGCTGTTGCAGCCATTGTTTTGTTGAATTACTTGTATGCTTTGGGTCATTGTCCTGTTGCATCACCCATCCTCTGCGGAGCTTCAGTTGGTGGACAGATGGTCGTACGTTTTCATGCAAAATGTCTTGATAAACTCTGGAATTCATTTTCCCATCAATGACAACAATCCGTCCAGGCCCTGAGGCAGCAAAGCAGCCCCAAACCATGATGCTCCCTCCGCCATGTTTCACAGTGGGGATGAGGTTTTGATATTGGTGTGCTGTGCCTTTTTTTCTCCACACATAGTGTTGTGTGTTCTTCCCAAACAACTCAATCTTGGTTTCATCTGTTTCATATATTTTGCCAGTAGTGCTGTGGAACATCCAGGTGCTCTTTTGCAAACTTCAATATTCTTTTTGGACAGCAATGGCTTCCTCCGTGGTGTCCTCCCATGTACTCCATTCTTGTTTAATGTTTTCCTTATTGTAGATGTGTCAGCAAAAATGTTAGCATGTGCCAGAGATTTCTGTAGATCTTTAGCTGACACTCTGGGATTCTTCTTTACCTCATGCAGCATTCTGCGCTGTGCTCTTGCAGTCATTTTTACAGGACGACCATGCCTAGGGAGAGTAGCAACAGTGCTAAACTTTCTCCATTTGTAGACAGTTTGTCTTACCGTGGACACATGAACATCAAGGCTTTTGAAGATACTTTTGTAACCCTTTCCAGCTTCATGCAAGTCAACAATTCTTGATCGTAGGTCTTCTGAGAGCTCTTTTCTGCGAGGCATGATTCACAACAGACAGTGCTTCTTGAAACCAGTAAACGCAAAACAGGTGTGTGTTTTTTAAGGGCAGGACAGCTGTCAGCAACACATCCAATTTCATCACACTGATTGGAGTCAAGGTTGACTCACTCCTGGCTCCAATTAGCTCTGGGAGAAGTCATTAAGCTAGGGCCTCACATACTTTTTCCTCCCTGCACTGTGAATGTTTACATGTTATGTGCAATTAAACCATGGCAACATCTAATGTTTGTGTAGTATTATGTTCAGCAGACTGTGTTCTTCTATTGTTGTGACTTAGATGACGTTCAGAGCACATTTTATGCCCAATTCATGCAAAACTCCACGTAATCCCAAGGGGTTCACATACTTTTTCTTGCAACTGTATATATATATAGGGGTTGGACAAAATTATGGAAACACTACACAATTTACATTTGTGAAAGTGATGACATGTTTGGCGTTGAAAGTGGAAGTGATGTAACATTCTTTTGCTTCTACTGTGTGATGTGTAGTGATGTGCTTCATGTTCGAGTCAAACGTACGTTGCCAAACAGCGGGAGCCAGTGATGGGAGCTGAATGGTTTTTCTTTTTTTTTTCTTTTTTTGGGTCGGCGGTGGCGGCGGGCATCGTGATTGACGTTGAATCTACTTCGGGGGACATTTTTTAAATTTTTGTTTTTAATAAAGGACTTGTCAAAGACTGCCTCCTGTCATTTTTTGCTAGACTTTTTTTTCTGTGAATAGGTAGTGGTACCATGTACCTCATACTCATTCACATGGGGGGGGGGGCTTGTTAAAGGAGGCTTCCAAATTCTGATAAGCCCCCCACCCGCAGACCCCCACAGCCACTGGCCAGAGTTGTGGGGAAGAGGCCCTTGTCCCTATCAACATAGAGTTCCCCCCTGCCCCAAAGCACCCCCGCATGTTGAGGGCATGTGGCCTGGTATGGTTCAGGAGGAGGAACGATCGCTCGCCCCCCCCACCTTTCCTGGTCTGGAATGGATTTGGGGGGGGCCACACCATTTTTTCATTTTAACAATTTTTATTGATTTTCCACACAGATATATATACATACAAAAAAAAAATCACAGGAGAAAGAAGGAGCACATTGATGGTGAGATCTGCATGGTTACAAACATAATAATGACATATAGTTACACTGAGGAGGCTGTCAACACTAAACATCTGTAGAAAGGCGGGAGGAGGAGAAATTGTCCCATGGGTGCCACACTGCCTCGAACACAGGAATCGGACAGGCGTGTATAGCAGTCAGGTACTCCATCTGTTGCACATCAGCAATAGTTTTAAACAACATTGACATCGAAGGAGGTATAGAAGATAGCCAACACATAGGAATGCTTCTTCTGGCCGCAGTCAGAATATGTGTGGAGAGTTTCCAGGCCATTCTGGGAAGACCCGGAAAAGGCAGGCTCAGTGCAGAGGCTCAAAAGGGAGAGAGGTCTGCAATAACAATTGTGAAAAAGATGAAACCTCTTTATAAAAAGGGACAATGGAACCACAAGTCCAAAAAATATGGAAGAGGGAGCCAATTTTCCTCCCACAACGCCAGCAAGCAGAAGAAGCACTCGGATTAAAGGCATGGACAACTTTGGGAGTTTTGTACCATAGCATCAAAATTTAATATGTGTTTTCTTTATAAACCACACAAACAGAAGATTTAGACGTGTTGTCCCAGATTTTGTTCCATTGTGTAAGGTCAATGTCACATTGCAAAAGCTGAGACCACTTACGCATATAGTGATGAGTGTCATTAGCGAGGGGAGCAGCATCCATAAGAATTTTATATATATTAGAAACTATGCCCTTTTGATGTGGACCTTGTACACAGAGATGCTCAAAGGGAGTAGGACTCCCAAGAGTCAGCGTGGGGGATATAGTGGAGAAGAAGTGACGTATCTGGAGATATATATAAAAATGGAGAGAGGGCAGATCTTTATTCTGGAAATGTGAGAATGGTTGCAGCTTTTGAGTAACAGGATGCACTAGGTGACGAAGTTGGAAAAGTCTGCCCTTGACCCAAGGGGCCATTCGGGGCACCGCCAGACTATCTGGAAGGTTGGCGTTAAAAAGGATATTAATCAGTGGGGAGCAATCGGAATCTAGTGCAAACCTGGTGTTATATTTCTGCCATATACTCATGGAGAATTGCATGGGGCCAAGGAACAGACAACTAATAGGGGAAAGGTCCACCTTCGAAGAGGACCATAGGAGAGAACAAGGGTGAGTCGGGGTCAATTGCAAGGATTCTATCTTGGTCCACAGATTAGAAGGGGATAGAGTGGACCAAGATGTAAGGAAGTGGAGATGAGTAGCGTAATAATAGGTCACAATATCCGGTGCACCCAGGCCTCCTCTAGAACGCAAAGAAAGCAGTACACTACGTGCAATTCTATGTCGCTAATTATGCCAGATGAAATGTAGAAAAGATTTCTGCAGGGAGTGTAGCTTTGACATAGGGACAGGGACAGGGAGGGTCACAAATAAATACAAATGTTTGGGTAAAACAGTCATCTTTATGACATTGATACGTCCCAAGAATGATAAGGGTAGAGTATCCCAAGATTTCAGGGAACGGGAAATAGCTATGAATGGGGGGGGGAGTTGGCGTCATATATTGAACTATAAGAGGAAGTAAGGTTAGTACCCAAATATTTTAGAGAGCGGGTGCACCATCGATACGGAAAAGATTCTTGCAGGGACGAGAGGACACCTGGTGAGATATGGAGTGGGAGTGCTTCAGTCTTGGAAGTGTTAACCTTGTAACCCAAGAGGGCCCCAAACTGTTGTAAAAGTTTATGCAGTGTTGGGAGGGAGATTTGAGGGTTCGAGAGTGTAAGGAGAATATCATCCGCAAAGAGAGACAATTTGTATTCACGACCATGAGACGTTATGCCTTGAATATCAGGATGGGACCGGTTTGCAATAGCCAGTGGTTCCAAACAGAGAATAAACAACAGAGGAGAGAGAGAACAACCCTGACGCGTACCATGCGACATCTGGAAAGGGGACGAGAGAAAGGAGGCCTGTCAGGAATGGACTGGCCAGCAATAGTGGGACTCACCTGCCTTATGAGCTGCAGTACCAGGGCTGGCCAGCGGCTGCTCCCAGCAATCAGAGACTCAACCTTGCAGCCAGTCAAACACCTGGAACTAATTATACTGGTGTATTTAAGGGATGGCGAGACCTGCAGACTCTGCCTTGGTGTGTGTTTTTCCTGGGCCCTGTATCTTGTAAACCTGCGTTCCTGTTCCTGTTCCTGTCTTGTTGCTGACCCTGCTTGATTCTGACCTCTGCTGACTTCTCCTGTTCTGATCCCTGGCTTGTGACCCTGACCATCCCTCTGCCTGACCCTCTGTACCACGCTGCCCGCTACCTGCTGAACCTGGCCTGTGACCCCGACCATTCTCCGCTTGCTCCCCCTGTACCTACCTGCCCGATTGATATTGACCCGGCCTGCCTGACGACGCTTGCATTGTATGTACTGTTATCTGTGGGTGGTTGGTTTGGTTTGTTTGCACTGTGTTATGTTTTAGTATTGCACTGCGTTTATGTTTGTATTGTTAGTGTTAATAAATTATATTGTTTATAACATATCTGAAGTCTGCGTTTCCCTGCGTCAGTCACATACCTCTGGTCACACCCGGGAGCCCTGACAAGGCCATTCTGACCTGCGAGGAAGGATGAAAATAGAGAGCTTTCAAAGCTGCCACAAAAGTTCTACGGAAGCCAAACTTCTCCAAAACCATAAACATATAAGGCCAGCTGAGACGATCTAATGCTTTTTGGGCATCCAGGCTCAATAGAATGGCAGGAATGCAAGACCGGTTAACCAAGTCAACCAGATCAATAGATCTCCTGGTGTTGTCCGCTGCATGTCTAGCTGAGACAAAGCCTACTTGGTCTCTGTGTATGAGTTTGGAGATGAGTCTAGACAGCCGATTGGCTAGGATCTTAGTAAAAATCTTGTAATCAGAATTCAGCAGAGCAATAGGACGGTAGTTATCCAGGACAGAATGATCCTTGTCAGGTTTGGGAATTACAGAGATGTATGCACGGGAGAAATCCGCTTGTGGAGTAATACCTTTAAAAAGGTTGTGATAAAAAGAGAGAAGGTGGGAGCCAGGGTACCAATAAAAGTCTTATAATAAGAGTAGGGAAGACCGTCTGGTCCTGGGGTTTTGCGCGAGGGAAGGTGTTTGACTGTATTAAACAATTCTTCGGGCGAGATGTCAGCGTTAAGAGCCGCAATATCAGAAGACGAAAGCTTAGGCAATAATAGAGGGTCAAAAAACCTATCAAAAGAGATCTCTGTAAGAGGAGGGTGTTGGTCTGGGGTCTTCAGGGAAGCCTACCCCACCCTCACCTAACAGCCGCTGCCCTTCCCTCCTCCTACCACTCCATCCCCCACAGCCGTTTCCTCCTGTGCCTCTACCCCCTCCCTCCTAGATTGTACGCTCGAAAGAGTAGGGCCCTCTAACCCCTCGTGTGCTGTTTGATGTTACTGTTCTGTTTCATGTATTGTCCCCCCTCTATTGTACAGCGCTGAGCAAACCCTTTGGCGCTATATAAACTCGATAAATAAATAAATAAACAGTTATAGAGGGATTCATAATATGAGCCAAAAAGAGAAACCATCACGAGGATCATAAGTAGGGCTTCCATTCGGCTGGACAAGGTGATCTGGCACCGTAGAGGGGGATTGGGCTTTAAGTCTATTAACGAGCATACGGTGAGGTTTGTTAGAGAATTCATAGAATTTCTGCCTGACCCAAAGGAAAGATCTCGTGGACCTACATGCATTAGGGGCCTTAATTTGGTCACGAAGAGAATTTACTCTATGCAGCCCGGAAATAGACGGTTTTGCAAGCAGTTAACGTTCAGCCAGAGTTAACTGGCGGACTAGAGCAATCCTGGCAAACTCCGAGGACCTCTTCAGACGAGAGCCCATAGAGATACAAAGGCCACAAAATACCGCCTTATGGGCTTCCCATACGGTTGAGGTAGATGTTACACAGCCTGCATTAAGTTGAAAGTACATATCAAGTCCTTGAGAGAGCTCTGTACGGAGATGTTCCGTGGATAAAAAGGTCTCATTAAGGCGCCAATGGCCTGTTTTTGGAATAACATTAGGGAATAACATGTTTAGGGTCAAAGAAGCATGGTCAGACCAGGTGATGGGATTAATGTCAGAAGAGACTAGGAGAGGGAGAAGAGGAGCTGTAATGAAAAGGTGATCTAGGCGGGAGTAACTTCGATGAGGTGTAGAGTAAAAAGTAAATTGTTTGTGGGTAGGGTGTCGGATCCGCCAGGCGTCGAAGAGGCGATGCTCCCTGATCAATTTGCGGAAGGATTTTGAGGAGGAGCATTGCCGCTTCGAAGGAGTGAACTCAAAGAGAACCTTCCTATCTTTGTGAGGTGAAAAGATTAAATTAAAATCACCCCCAATAATCATATGAGGAGTGGAGAAGGACCCTAATTTAGCGAGCATTTGTGTGAGGAACTGTAACTGACCTGAATTCGGGGCATAGAGATTCATTAAAATAAGGGCAGTGTCACCGAGCATACAATCTAAGATAATGAAGCGACCATGTTGATCGGCCTTGGAGGAAACAACCCGAAGGGAGCAGTGCGTCCGAATCAGGATCACCACCCCAGCCTTGCCAGATGGGTCAAAGGCTGAATAAGATTGGGAAAAATACCTAGTGGCAAAACGAAAAGAGCCTGTCGATTTAAAATGGGTCTCCTGGACAAAAATAATATCTGCTCCTGAGGATCGGAATTCCTTCAAAGCCATCCACCATTTCTGGACAGAATTAAGGCCTTTAACATTATATAATAAAAGTCGTAAAGCTATCACAAAATGACAATGAGTGTAGCAAATATACCAGCAGAAAAAATAAATGAAATACCATCGATGAGATAAAACAGAAAACTGATAACATAAATAGATAAACCAAAAAAAATAACAATAAGGAACAGAGATATCCGTATGGATGTGAACTTGGGAAAGACAACGGCACCCAAGTCGTCCAGGCAAATGTCTGGACGGGATCGGGGGCAACATGACAACCGGAACATATCAATCGGCAAACCCGGCCAAAAACATACAGCTTAAGAAGGCACCCAGGGAGGAAGGGAGAGGGGGGAAAGGGAAGGGGGGAGGAAGGGAGGGAAGAAAAGGACGTGGGGTGGAGAGGAGAGGGGGAGAGGGAAGGAGGTAGGGATACAACCTCAAAGTGCCCGCAGAAGAACACCTCAAAGAAACATCAAGCAGAATTATTGCTGGAACGAAGGGGACGAGGGCATTGTGGAGTACGTGAAGGACGCCTCCGGCCCCTACGAACTGGAGTCCAGATCTTTCTGGGGTAGCGGAAGGAGGAGACGGAGTAGATGGTAATGAGGAATTGTCTTCCGGCAATGGAGGTAGTCCCAGTTGCTTCAGGAAGGAGTTCGCCTCAAAAAGATCACGTAGAATAACTTGAGAGTTATCTTTGGAGATGACCAGCTTGAAGGGAAAATCCCAGCGGTAAGGGATACGATGGTGTTGAAGATGCGTGGTGAGTGGCTTCAGCGCTCGCAGTTTAGCCAGGGTAATCGGAGAGAGATCACAAAAGAGCTGAAGCCGGCCCCCCTTAAATTCCAAGGAGGGCACGTTGCGTACAGAGGCCAACAAGGCTCCCTTTGCTCTAAAAAAAAAATGGAAGCGGACGATGACATCACGTGGTCTGGTGCCATCAGCCGGTCTTGGACCCAAAGAACGGTGGGCCCTGTCCATGCGCCACTCCGCTTCTGGGACCAAGGGGGTGGTTGCGGTGAAGAAGGACAGGAGGTGTCGGCGAAGTTGGGAATCGGCAATGGATTCAGATATACCTCGAATACGGACATTTTGCCGGCGTTCCCTGTTTTCTAAATCTTCTTGTTGGAGCTGAATTTGGGACATGGTGTGTTTCAGATACGCATTGTCTTCTTCCAAGACATGAACGTATTGCACCAATTCATCAAATTTATTCTCCAACTGATCTGCACGCTCCCCAATCTGCGCTATTTCCCCACGAAGATCCAAGGCCAACTTGCCCACTTCAGCGGAAATAGTGGCGGTAATATTGCGCAAAAATACCTGCAATTTGTCTTCTAGCATAGAGATCGTGAGTGTAGGTGACACACGGGGATTGGCGAGAACGAATGGAGAAGGGCTCATCAAAGCATGTTCTGCTGTCCCCTCTATAGGGATCCAGAGTTCAGATTCCTCTATATGATGTTGCTGAGGGAGTGAGGAGGTTGGCAGCATTGCAGCTGATGTAGTACCTCCGGCCACCACTGGGGGCCCGTTGGAGCTCGTCTGTGGGAGTGAGGAGGTTGGCTGCATTGTGGAGACATTGTGGAGGAGGCTGGAAGCAGCTGTTGTAGTACCTCCGGCCGCCACTGAAGGCCCATTGGAGCTCGTCTGTGGGATCCCTGCCGAAATTGAGGCCGAGGATTGCGGCCTATGAAGAAACCGATGCAGCGGTGATGGAACGGGCTTCCAGCGCCCAGTCTTCCCCATTATAACACTGCGGTCTGGTGCGCTGGGTGCCCTGCTACTGTGACTCACCCAGGAACAGTTATGGTGCGCCGTGGGTGAGTCTTTTAGGACGGGGAGAGGAACGGAGCTCACAAGAATGCGGCCATCAACGTTCCCAGCCGCGCATGCGCCCCGCCACACCATTTTTGAAAAAACTTTGGCATGGGGGTTCCCCTCAAAATCTATACCAGACCTGAAGGGCCGGGTATGGATGGGAGGGGAGACCCCACATCTTTGGTTTTTTTCTTAAATAATTTAATTGTCTGGGAATTCTGGCAATTCTTTTGACATTTTGACAGTGGGAAAACCCACATGACTTAATAATATAACTCATGCAGTATTTTAGTAGCTGAGCGGTATCTTACCACATACTCAGATGCGGTAAGATACCACTCTGTAAATTTTCCCTGTTCGAAGTTAGTGGTTGAACTTTCGGCAGGTTCAAATGTTTGACCGCGAACTGAACAGGGAGGTGTTGTGCCCATCACTAGTGATGACACCTAGCTAACAGGCTCGAAGCCTCACTTTCAGCAATCTCTGCATGTGCTGCTAGTAATACAGAGACATGTCAGAGCTTACTAAGTCTCAAAGAGGGCAAATTGTTGGAGCCCGCCTAGCTGGTGCCTCTGTGACTGAAGTTTCCAATTTATTTGCCATGTTGTGAGGTGCAGTATCAAAGGTTATGATGACATATACAGTTTCTTGGAAAACGTTGTCTGATAAGCATAAGCGCCGTCAACATGGTAAACTGACCAAAAGAGACTAAAGGATATTGCGCAAAGAACTGCTGCAAAAGTGACTGCTAGCACAATCTCAGTCTTCCAAAGTCCATGTTCACAAAAACTGTGCAGAGGGAGCTCCATAAGCAGAACCTTCACAGGCGAGCTGGAAATGTCACACCACTAGTGACTGATATTAATGCTCAGAAGAGGAGAGAGTGGTGCAACTCCAATAAATGGTGGACTATTGATCAACGAAAGACTGTAATATGGTCTGAGGAATCAAGCTTTGCACTGTTCCCAACCACCGGATGTGTTTATGTGTGGCAAACACCATCCCAAGCTTACTACCAGGACTGTCTTGGGCCAACTGTAAAGCATGGTGACAGCACAATCATGCTTTTGGCAGCTATATCTTGGTATTCTGCAGGCCCAATAATCAATGCCAGCAACTGTGTACAAATTATGGCTGATCATGTACACCCCATGGTGCAGACATTTTCCTGAAGACCAAGACAATGCTCTGATTCACGCAGCTGGTGTTCTCAAATCATGGTTTGACGAGCATGCAGATGAAGCCTTTTGCCTTCCCTGGGTGCTGCATTCACTGGACCTCAATATCATAGAGCCACCATGGTCAATTTTGGAGAATCTCTGTGAGAACTGGAACAATTTCTGAATGAAGAGTGGTATCATTATCCATTATCCAAGAGTTATATTTGCCAATTTCAGGGAGAATTCAGGCCATATTGGATTGTAAAGGCGATCCAACACTATACAGTATTAAGTAACAATTTTGATCTGTTACCTGTTGTTTCCAAAATTTTTTCCAACCCCTGTATATACCGATCAGCCATAACATTATGATTGAGTAGGTCCCCTTTTTGCTGCCAAAACAGCCCTGACTCATTATGGCATGGCTATTACTAAATCTCTAAGGTATGCTGTGGTATCTGACACTAAGCCATTGGTAGCAGATCCTTTAAGCCGATAGGACCTCCGTGGATTGAACTTGTTTTTCCAGCACATCCCACAAATGCTTGATGGAGAATTTGGAGGCCATGTCACTACCTCAAACTTGTGTTTCTCAAAGCCATTCTTGAACCACTTTTGTAGTGTGGCAGGGTGCATTGTCCTACTGAAAGAGGCCACTGCTACCACGAGGTACTGTTTCCATGAAGGGATGTCCTTGGTCAGCAGCAATGCTTAGGTAGGTGGTATTATTCTAGGTACACTTGCACACAGTTTTTGAAGGAACTCGGCAGGTAGGTTGTTCCAAACATCTTGGAGAACTAACCACAGATATTCTGTGGATGTAGGCTGCCTCAAATACTTCTATCTTTTCATGTAATCCCAGACAGACTATATGATGTTGAGATAAGGGCTCCATGGGGGCCAAACCATCACTTCCAGAACTCCTTGTTCTTCTTTACGCTGAAAATAGTTCTTAATGACCTTGACTGTATGTTTGGGGTCATTGTCCTGCTGAAGAATAATTTTGGGGCAAATCACATGTCCTTTCTGATACTATGGCATGCTCGACCAATTACAAGACACTTTTTCAAAAGTGTAGACGAGCCTTGGCATGGCAGTGTGGCCTCAAAAATGTTTTCAAATGTATGCAATGAAAACCTCTATTTTTTGTATAAATGCTAAAAACAGTTTTATGTATTTTATGCTGACTAAATGAATTGAGTCTGGGGGGATTTTTGTATTGTTCAGTGTAATTCCCCACCTATATGCACCTTCTCTTTGCTAGTAAATTGATTAGGTGCCATTGTTAGTGTTGTTTGATCACAGGATTTACTGAACAGTATTACAAATAGTTTAGAAAGATAAAACAGTTTATTCATACAGTATGTATTTCAACTGTATTGAGCTGTAATTGTATTTGTGTTTTAGGTATAGCTGTACTTAAATTAAAAAAAAAAAAGAATATGCAGACTGGGTTCCCTTTTCAAGCATGTAATTATAATCTAGTATTCCTTAGAATAACCTCAGCCTGGTACTTTTCATATCCACAACAGGAGGATCTAAACACTAAGCATAGGTCATGCAGTAAAACTTACAGAGTTATTCCGGGGAATACCATGTAGTAATTTCATGCTTGAAAGGCAGTCTACATCTGCCTGGACCATATTTATTTATTTGTATATCAAAGTACAGTTATTCCTTAAGTAATACACTCAGGAATACTTTCATTGTGAACATCTCCACGACAATCCACTGCAGTCACTGTCCAAGGATGTTGTGTTGTCTTGGTAGCAATATGTATTCACGGAATTATTTACTGCAACATGCAAAAAGGTAATGTTTAATACAATGCAGAGCTTTTATTATCATACATTCTACCCAATTTTCACATTCGATAATGACAGGCTACAGTCATACAAATATTTGTTTATAACTTCTGCTTGCTAGGATTATAAAGAAAATATAGTTAAAGTTGCACTAAATCAAAAAGCTCAGCTTGGCCCCTACAAATGTACAAAATAGATATTTATTAACTAATAATAATAATTGAAATATTTACTATACTATCTTAAACCAAAATATATTGTTGCATGCAAATACTCAACAATTTTAACCCCCACACCCTGGAAAAATATTCAAAACCAAAAAAAAACTACATGTTATTGCTGCCACCTTAAATATATAAGTAAATCCACATACACTGTACCTAACAGCCACACTTTCATGTACGGTAGCACTATAATCAATATACAAAAAAATATATAAATGTATACACCCAGTGTCCACACATGATTTACATCAATATTGTCCACAATTAATATTTCAGTAAAAATGACATAATTCTTCATATACTATATTCTCTTCCACATTTCACCACATGACTCAGTGAGACCCACTTCCCGCAGGACATTAATGATAGGTCAGTTGTACTTTTTTTCTATGCACCACTTCACAATCACCAGCTGGGTTATTTGCTTCTTTTTTTTAATGGAAGTGCTCAATAGCAGGGAAAAAATCCATAATAGTATGCTATTGCTAAAAATAAATATTTTTCATCATTTTCCACAAAAATATTACTCACACGCATAGATATTACGTTGCCTTTCTTACCAAAGCTGTTCTTCCATCAACTCCAGTTTGTCACTTTCGGTGTGGCATATTGCTGCACTTTTGAATTCCTTGAATGAAGTGGTAAAAAATTAAACGCATCAGTTGTGGCTGTGCAGCAACCAGAAGAGACGCAATACACCGCACCGGACGTGATGAACTGGAGGTGGAGCTCAGCTTGGCCCCTACAAATGTACAAAAGAGATATTTATAAACTAATAATAATAATTGAAATATTTACTATACTATCTTAAACCAAAATATATTGTTGCGTGCAAATACTCAACAATTTTAACCCCCACACCCTGGAAAAATATTCAAAACCAAAAAAAAACTACATGTTATTGCTGCCACCTTAAATATATAAGTAAATCCACATACACTGTACCTAACAGCCACAATTTCATGTACGGTAGCACTATAATCAATATACAAAAAAAAATATAAATGTATACACCCAGGGGTTTATTTACTAAAGCTGGAGAGTCCAAAATCAGACTCCCTTCTGCATAGAAACCAATCAGCTTCTAACCTCAGCTTGTTCAATGAAGCTTTGGCAATGAAACCTGGAAGCTGATTGGTTTCTATGCAGAAGTGAGTCTGATTTTGCACTCTCCAGCTTTAGTAAATAAACCCCCCAGTGTCCACACATGATTTACATCAATATTGTCCACAATTAATATTTCAGTAAAAATGACATAATTCTTCATATACTGTATTCTCTTCCACATTTCACCACGTGACTCAGTGAGACCCACTTCCCGCAGGACATTAATGATAGGTCAGTTGTGCCTTTTTTCTATGCACCACTTCACAATCACCAGCTGGGTTCTTTGCTCCTTTTTTCTAATGGAAGTGCTCAATAGCAGGGAAAAAATCCATAATAGTATGCTATTGCTAAAAATAAATATTTTTCATCATTTTCCACAAAAATATTACTCACACGCATAGATATTACGTTGCCTTTCTTACCAAAGCTGTTCTTCCGTCAACTCCAGTTTGTCACTTTCGGTGTGGCATATTGCTGCACTTCTGAATTCCTTGAATGAAGTGGTAAAAAATGAAACGCATCAGTTGTGGCTGTGCAGCAACCAGAAGAAACGCAATACACCGCACCGGACGTGATGAACTGGAGGTGTGAGAGGAACAGCTTGTTTGAGACACCGATGATATTGTCTTACACTAGTTTGTGTCCCCACATTGAGCGGCCTTGATGGAGGGAATGTTATTGTGGACTGTATGTTAAGGGGATATAATATCTATGCTTGTGAGTAATATTTTAGTGGAGAATGATTAAATAAAAGCTCTTTTAGCAATATAACACTGTTGTGTTTTTTTCCTCTGCTATTGAGCACATCCATTAGGAGGAGGAGCGAAGCTAGTGATTGTGAAGTGGTGCAAAGAACAAAAGTGCAATTGGCCTATCATAGTTTGGCGAGCTTGTGTCCTGTGGGAAGTAGGTCTCACTGAGTCACGTGCCAAAATGTGGAAAAGGATAAAATATATGAAGAATTATGTCTTTTTTGCTGAAAAAATAATGGTGGAAAATATTGATTTAAATCATGAGTGGACACTGGATATATTTATTTATTATTATTATATTATTTATTATTATTATTATTATTATTGTTATTAATATTATTGTGTATTTATAATAATAATAATTATTATTATTATTTATTTATTTTACTTTATTATAGCGCTACCATACCTGAGAGTCTGGCTATTAGGTACAGTGTATGTGGATTTACTATACTGTATTTGTTCAGAAGGTAAGAATAGCTCACCATAGTCTTAATAAGAATACTTATATTATTTTTCTTTTACAAAGGGTTTTATTATAGAATAAGCAGAAATAAACACACTTTCGGGAAAGATATACATTGACCCACAAATATGAGACATAGAGGGCATTTTTAGAAATATTTCAGAGCAATATACTGGTAGAAACATAAGCATAATCTGAGTATTTAAGTATCATGGGAGGGAAGACAGGTAAGAAAAAAAAAGGGGGGGGGGAGGGGTAAGGGGAAACAATGAGCAAATATTTGGAAGTCAATGAAAATGCAAACTCCACCGGAAAGTTTTGCTATATCAGTGTATTGAAAACAGGAGAGGCCTGAGGAAAGGCCTCTCCAGATGTTAACATATATACTAACATTATTTTTCATTCTTTCGGCAGTCAATGCTCTCCTCCACTTCTGGTATGTAGACAGGCCATTCACCTCTTCACATATAATGCAAGACTGCTATACGATGACATCAAAGGGTCTGCAACCAGACGATCAGCAAAGAAGAATGGAAGCATACAACCTATAAGGTAAGTATTCCTGCTTATTCCTAAACATTTAGATAAAATGAGCAATTAACCTCTGTTGTGTGGAAGGGGTGTATCATATAGTCATTTTTGTCCTGAATGGAGTCTCACTTTAATAGAATTTAAAGCCCATCTTCTCATTTAATGTCCCGTTAAATAGTTCATTTAGCTAAGCTGACCCAGACAAACTAGTTATTGCACTGGCAGGTGCGCTTATTGGACACACTGTATGAACTGTATGTAGCCTCAGCTACAGAAAGTATACAGCGCTGTGTCCTGGCAGCTTGATGGGAACTTCATGTCCCCTCCCAGAACAAAATAGAGCTCTTCTTAGCCATTCACAGGAAGCTTTGTATTTTTGTGAATTAATACAGAGCTTCTTTGATTGGATGAGGTGAAGATTGTGGCAACGCCCCATAGAATACAAAGCTTCTTGTGAATGGTTGAGCAGAGCTCATCCCAACTTTATTTTATTCCAGGAGCGGGACAGGAGGTTCCAGTTCCACTGCCAGAACACAGAGCTGTATACCGTATGTATCTCAGGCTACACACAGTTAATACAGTGCATCCAGCAAGAACATTAGTGCAGTAATTTGTTTGTTTGGGCCAGCTTAGCCATTGAGGAGTTAGGCTTTAAGATTGGGTTGAATTACTGAAGACAAAGGGAATAACCTACCACACTGAATGGTCTCTTAAAGTAAATACAGTAAGTTGAAGCTTTTTCACTTTAAATACCCAGTCATATGCGTGGGAAATAAAAAGCAGCTTTTTTGCTTATACATGATTAAAGGAT
Organism: Staurois parvus; assembly: GCF_062004578.1. Taxonomy (NCBI): domain Eukaryota; kingdom Metazoa; phylum Chordata; class Amphibia; order Anura; family Ranidae; genus Staurois; species Staurois parvus. The sequence continues at coordinate 444,868 of NW_028318614.1, read as the reverse complement.
TGAAATGAGCATGAGTTCACCTTAATCACTACTCTAAGTAAATCAGCCACAATTTTGAAGCTGACTACAAACTTTTTTTTTTCATATAAACCATGTCTGCCTGAGAACGGGCAGAAGAAAGTATTTACCGTACAGGCTAAAAGTATTGAAATTCTGGAATGTACTCTGAAAATGTGCACAAGCTTTTAAATACAATTTTAGTAATTTTATGTTTCTAGAGCCAAAAAAAACTTTTCCATCTTTCTTACTGGTTGGTTCAAAAATGATTCAACAAATGGCTGACTAATCAGTAAACTGACTAAACTATCTGCGTTGATACAGTTAGTTTCTATTTCATTAATAGTTTCAATTTGATTGATTTTTGTTCATTTATTTTTAAGTTAATTAACTAATTAATTTTAAATAATAATACCATTTCATTAATGATGCAAACCTAGCACCTAGTTTGCAAGCATTAGCCATCCACAAATCACTAACACAAAACGTGCAAGAGGAATTGTAATCTATGCAGATAATGTTTGCCTATTGTCAGTCATTTGCTTATTGTCAGTCTATTTTGCTTGTGCTTCAGTCTCAGTTTTCATATTTTGTTTTTCCCCTAATTCAAAAATGAAGCATCGTATTTCTTTGCAGTTTCATGTAATTAAAGATACATTAAGTTGCCATTTTGCAAGGGAGAAGCCATCTGGTGATTTGCTATGGAGGTTGAAGAATTCTGTTTGAGCATAAGAAAATTATGCATTTGTTATAGTATAATGCACAAACGTAGTAAAAAGGGCTAGTGGTTATTGGGTAAAAGTTTTATTTCTTTGGATTGAATGAGCTTTAAAATCCCAGTGACACAGAGAGATTCAAATTGTCAGTTATTGTTATGAGTATATTGTCTATGCTGATGTTCCTAAATTGTATCTGTAATGAATCATTAATCAATATTTGCTGTTTTTTTATCTTTACTATCTTGGGTCCTAAGGCTTAGTACAATTTTTTTTTTTTAAATGGGACTCAACTTGCCAGAAGTAGTAAGGAAATGACTGCTGCTTAGTAGTTTTATATTGTCAAAGCTGCTACCACACAATGGGGTTGATTTATTAAAACTGGAGAGTGCAAAATCTGGTGCAACTCTGCATAGAAACCAATCAGCTTCCATGTTGTTTGTCAAAGTTTAATTGAAAAAGCTAAAGTTAGAAGTTGATTGGCTACCATGCCCAGCTACACCAGTTATTGCACTCTCCAGTTTTATTAAATCAACCCCCATGTCTCTCTGGAAAGTAGCATGCTCAATACACAGCACCCTTTCCTATCCAAACTGGCTTTCCAGTGCTTTTATTGGACACACAGAAGGACGGCTGTGGAAAATGTAGACCATTTTTTTTTAAATCCCTATTTCCTTTCCTACAGCGGTATTATTACTTCTTTGTACCTCTAAGTTGGTCCATAGGGTCCCATGCATTTACACATTGGCAAAGGGACACTTCTGAGAGGGAAAACATGTATAATGGGAAAAAAGGAAGGTAGGCTGTCAGGCCTAGGGGTATCAAGACAGTAGGATCCCAGTGCCATTGTCCCATCAATCTTGATAAAAAAAACAAAAACTCGATTCATAACTTTTATCCTTGTAACATGAATGAGAAGAAACCAGCCACTCCTTGTACACATATGTCCATCTGTGTATAATAAAAGCGTTGGTTTTCCAGCAAGTTCTTGACATGCTTCCTTTATCAGGCCTGAGCATGAGCCTCCTTGCGTCCCTCTGCTACTCCCCGAGCCTTGGACACCACTGGAACGGCGGGAAAACACCCAGAGCATGGCCAAAGGACCTGATGCTCCTATTGGACCTCCATTACTTGACATGCCTACCTGTTACCTACCTATGTGAGTGCAATTTTACCATTAAATCTGCATGATTTTAACTGTCTACACTTGGAGTGGCACTGCTGTCTCTCTTCTTTACCTGCATTAAGAGTATCTGCAAGCTCTTACAGCTGGCTGCCTCCTCGGACAAGTTCATAATACTATAAGCCCCCCACTACAGGTGGACTTGGACACCACCTCCACATGGACCTTCCACTAACCCCCATTGCTGATGGTCCATTCCAAAATGCACACAGGGTAGATGCATCTTAGCACTCCCTCCCCCCACTCACCTTTGAATGTGGCCTCTTAATATGCTGTAAGTTAACATTTTTAGCTATAAATGAAAAGCAATGGTTCTCTGTGCTACACCTGGAATTGCTTGATTAGTTCCTGAATTCTAAATGCCTAAAGCTAAATAGTTCACATTAAGTAGCTTATTGTCTCCTAGGTATTATGGATACTATGATTGGATTATTGGGATTGCAACACAGAGGAATGGCCAACTTTCATCCACCAAAATTACAGGGGCATCATTTGGTAGTTAAACTTTTTAATCTCCCTAAACAAGCTTTTTAGTTGTTAACAACAGTTTTTTTAAAGAGTAGGGTTATTTTTCAGGTTGATTGTAAAGGGGCTGGTACAAAAAAATTCTTCCTTTCTAAGATTTTTAAGAATTTCCTTCATTATATTTTGTAACTGTAAGCAGCACCCCCCCAAAAAAAAACACACCCCAAACCAAACAACAAATACTAATTCTCTTCAAGTAACAATTGAACAAGACACAAAAACTATATTCTAATAGCAAGGAATGGCCACAATTTGTAAACTAAAACATGAGAAATACATTATAGCTGAAAACATCATTAAATAACTGTGCCCTGACTAAGGCCTAGCATTACGCAACATATCTTTTTTAAAACAAAGGAAATAAACCACATCATAAATTCTACAACAAGGGTATGAGCATGGAGATCTTTCCTTAGGGCAGCTGAAAAACATTTCAGTCTGTCTCTGTTCCTTTAAAAACTTGCACTTTTTAAATTCAGAGAAAGAAGAACAATTTTTCCCACCAAGGGGTTGTGCTAAATGTGCCTGGAAACAATTGGGGAAGAAGCATGAAACTTAAGGGAAGAAACCCAAGGAATACCATGATTACCATGTCATTTGGGGGTCATTTGGCACCTCCAAGTTGGATTAAAGTCACAGAATTAAGTTCAGAGGGCTCCAAGGTAGACAGGAGATATTTTATGTCTTATTTCAAGAACTACTTGTTAGGGCATACTGTTACACCCTTAGACAGTTTACTGGCGCAGGTTTGCTTTGAATGTTGCATACTAGATCCAGTGCACTGATGTCAATAATAGCTTTAGCTTACTGTCCGAGAGCCTAGTGTAAGGCCCATGAGATAGGGAATAGCTGCTTCGATCTGAGCCTATTCACAGTGATTTATGATAGAATCATGATGAATTTTCGAGAATGACACCTGTTCATCTAAGGGGTTAGAGAACACTGTCATAATAAATACTACATAAAGTATAAAAATGGACTGATTGTCAAAACTATTGTGTCTCCCACATTGTGCTGTACAGGAATTTAGTTGATGTTTCATTCAGAAAAGCTGACATGCTTGATATATTATTGTGAAGGTCAGAATTTAAATGAGGAAAATATTGAGATCTTCCTGATGTCATCAGAACCCAGCATGACTCACAACCTTTCAGTGCTTTATGATGGGAGATAAATATTGTCACTAAGTTTTTCTCTTTGTACTTTCTCAAGATGACTACATTTAATGCACGACTCATGATTCTTCATTCAGAGAACAAGGAACCAGCTGGATGAAAATATTTCAAATCAGAGCAAAACTGCTCGCTGTGTATTCTGCAATAACATACTCTGCTTATTTTTAGTTGTCAAGCAGAACTAACAGTGAAAAAATGTAGACAGGTAAATAAATTAATCTTTTTACAAATAGCTTAGGAGCCTTGAGTTGGCATTTATGGATAAATGGAAGGTCTGGTATCACAGAAGATGTGTTTCCGCTAAACCTGCATTGTTTTAGGCCCAACTTTGGACTTTATTTTTCATTAAGCTCCCTGAGATACTGTACAAAGGGTAGCACTGATGTCATCAGATCAGCGTCACTTTCTGCATCAGTAAGGACCACCCAGCTAGAGAAGGGGAAAAAGATGAAAAGGACCCTGTGGTTTCACATGACTAGCTTCAAGACTTTGGAAAATGTAATTTTAAAAATGAAAAGGCATAAAATACATCAAGCACGGACCACAAAATGGAGAACGAGGTTGAATAACGGGAGTGGGGATTTAAAGCAGAACTATACCCATGTGCATATTTTCAAAAACAGTTTTTACCCAGAATATATGATTAGAAAGTATTACTGAATGTCATAATGTCGACAATATTTTAAGAATTAGTATTACAAATCCCACAGGCCATGCACAGCTCTCCATTCCTGAAATGAGTGTCGAGTGTGTGGCATGCTTTACCAAACAGGCCCATCTGACAATAGAAAACTTTACAAAGAATCCAGTACATGTAGAGTATGAGTAGTAGATGCCTATTCATGTGAATAACAGCTATCATAAGAGGAGGCAACTACCGGAGAAGGAGAGTGACATCACCCAACTACAGCATAGATTGTTTTCCTGGCATCTCCATGATGCTGGGAACAATGACTTAGTATTGCATGCATGCTTTTCCCCTACCTTAAAAACATTTAACAAAGATACTGTTCTATGCAATTGCTGGGGGCTGCAGTGTACGGGACTTAAAGCATTCAAGGTGGGTTAACATTTTATTCAAAGTATGTTTAGATATTTGAAACATACATACCTTAAATACAATTGTTTTCCAGGTTCCAGCTTTTTTTCATCTTTTCATCAAATTCTAAGCCTTTTAGCACTGCCAGCCCGTAGAAAAGGGTTAACATATTCCAAATAATTTAGACCCATCTTCTGGGGGCAGAGTGGGCAGAGTCTAATATATATAGGGAGAGTATTGTGTACCTAAAAGAAGAAAGATGTAGACTAGTGTGGATGTGGACTAGTGGAACCATGTTTCATTTTCTAACATGGGCTTCTCCTTCCATGGGCCTTAAGGCAACCAATACTCAGCACTGAACTAAAGAGAAATTGTGCCAAAAAAGATGGATTCTATTACATATCAAGATGTGCCTTATTCTTATGCTAACAATGTTTGCAAGTTGTACCAATTTATTACGTAGTAAAAGTTTGCTTCTGGCTGGAGGTGTTCAAACCAGGTGCCTGAATACCTGAATAGAAATCTGTAAAGTAGGCTTGTACACTGTTAGTCCACAACTGGTTAGACTGGCACTGACTCATAATAGCCTACACTGATGGGGTTGAACAGTGGAGGAGTCACCAGAGGCCACATGTGCACCAGAACAGGAGGTAGCACAGACCAAACATTTGAACAGGGAGGAGGATGGTCCAGTGGAGAACAAGCTTAATCAGTACATGGAGTCAGCTTCCAAACATCATGACATTGTAATTCCTAACCCTATTCTTTCCCCTGCAGTGGCTCCCTCTCCAGTGGGTTTGCAGTCATTGAGCAGGGACCCTGTTGGCTCTGGTGTCACAGCTAGAGATCCAAAGTCTTGCTCAATAGCCATAATATGGGTCCTAAAAAGAAACAATACCCACTCAATGCTAAATGAATAACTACACTGCTAAAAAAAATTAAAAGAACACACAGGAAAACACATCAGATCTCAATGGGGAAAAACATCATGCTGAATATCTATACTGATATGGACTGCGTAATGTGTTAGGAATATAAGGATGCCCCATCGTTTGATGGAAATGAAAATTATCAATCTACAGAGAACTGAATTCAAAGACACCCCGAAAATCAAAGTGAAAAAATTATGCAACAGGCTAGTCCATTGTGCTGAAATTTCATTGCAGCAACTCAAAATGCTACTCAGTAGTTTGTATGGCCCCCACGTGCTTGTATGCATGCCTGACAACATCGGGACATGCTCCTAATGAGATGATGGATGGTGTCCTGGGGTATTTCTTTCCAGATCTGGACCAGGGCATCACTGAGCTCCTGGACAGTCTGAGGTGCAACCTGGTGGTGTCGGATGGACCGAAGCATGATATCCCAGAGGTGTTTTATTGGATTTAGGTCAGGCGAGCATGGGGGCCATTTAACCTCCCTGGCGGTATGATTATTTCAGATTTTTGGTGCTGAAAGCGGTACCATTATTTTGCATGGAAATGTGTAGTTTTTTTTATTGTAGGCCTGTCATTTTTAGGAATAACTCACTGAATTCTGTCCGAACAAGAGTCTAGTAAACATTCCGGATATGATAAAACTTGAAACATGAAATCATAAATTATAATTTAATAAATAATCATAAAAAATAATAATATAATAATAATACATTTAATTCAATAATATAATCAAACCAAAAACACTGAAATTTGGAATATAGCGCCAAGTTCGCACATCGCTGAGCAAAGTCGCAGAATCGTTTTCAGTCTCTGATGACGAATTTCCCCACAAATCATTATCACTCAATTCTGCAAGTGGTTCTGATTTACTATCGCTGTTCTCTAGCTGGTCTAAAACCGATTTTGACATAAAGGGATGCTTTTTGGACGCCATGGACTTTTCCCAGTTTCCAGGCAGAAAGAACAGTCAAAATGCAGGCAGGGCACAGGACAAAGCAGTAGGGACAAAATGTATGTGAAATGCTTTGAAACAGCAATGTTTTGCTATGTAATAATTGTTTTCAAAAAAATGAAATTTTTTAAAACTTTCAAATTTGCCACCGGTTCTGGCACCCGTACGTCCCGATGTCACAGGGACAGGAACACGGAAGCCGGATGCCAGCATCGGCCAGAGGAGATGGCCGGGGACACTGCAGGGGATCCCTGAGCAACGCCGCATGTTAGGCCCGAGTGTAGCTCGGGGTTACCGCTTGTGGTACTGAAATTTTACCCCGAGCTACACTCAGGAATACCGCCAGGGAGATTAATGGTATTAATTCCCTCATCCTCCAAGAACTGCCTGCATACTCTCACCACATGAGGCTGTGCATTATCATGCACCAGGAGGAACCCAGGACCCACCGCATCAGTGTAGGGTCTGACAATGGGTCCAAGGATTTCATCCTGATACCTGCTGGCAGTCAGGGTGCCATTGTCTAGCCCAGGGGTCTGCAACCTTTAAGACATAAAGAGCCACTTGGACCCGTTTCCGAGAGGGAAAAAAAGACTGGGAGCCGCAAAACCATTGCAACATTTAAAACAAATCCGACACTGCATATATTGCAAAAAGCGCTCTGGTCATAAAGGGGGTTTAAGGGCCCAGTAAGCAAAGGGTTAATCAGGGCCACAGTGTATCGTCATAATCACAATCATAGCCTTAGGTCAGTGGTGGGCAACCTTTTTTTTCAACTGAGCCAAATCTCGCCAAAACCACGATTGAAATTTATTTTGCGAGCCACATTTTTAAACTGAAAATACATCCCCCATATAGTAATTCATCCCCCATATAGTAATTCATCCCCCATAGTAATTCATCCCCCATATAGTAATTCATCCCCCATATAGTAATTCATCCCCCATAGTAATTCATCCCCCATAGTAATTCATCCCCCATATAGTAATTCATCCCCCCTATAGTAATTCATCCCCCATATAGTAATTCATCCCCCATAGTAATTCATCCCCCATATAGTAATTCATCCCCCATAGTAATTAATCCCCCATAGTAATTCATCCCCAATATAGTAATTCATCCCCCATATAGTAATTCATCCCCCATAGTAATTCATCCCCCCTATAGTAATTCATCCCCCCTATAATAATTCATCCCCCATATAGTAATTCATCCCCCATATAGTAATTCATCCCCCATAGTAATTCATCCCCCCTATAGTAATTCATCCCCCATATAGTAATTCATCCCCCATAGTAATTCATCCCCCATATAGTAATTAATCCCCCATATAGTAATTCATCCCCCATATAGTAATTCATCCCCCATAGTAATTCATCCCCCCTATAGTAATTCATCCCCCATATAGTAATTCATCCCCCATAGTAATTCATCCCCCATATAGTAATTCATCCTCCATATAGTAATTCATCCCCCCTATAGTAATTCATCCCCCATATAGTAATTCATCCCCCCTATAGTAATTCATTCCCCATATTGTGTCAATTCACTTACCTTTGCTCCGCGCGTTCCTCTTGCTGTGTTCCCGCGCCGTTCTGGTCTTCAGGGCGGACTGTGAGAGGAGAGGAGTTCGTCACGCTGCCCCGCCTACATCCTGACAGCCAATGTTTGCCAGCGGGCGCCCGGCACACAGAAGAGCTGCATTAAAAGAGCCGCGGCTTGCCGACCCTATTGCCTGTCACCTGGTGGGCAGTGTGCTCCGGAGCCGCAGGAAAGGTGAAAAAGAGCCGCATGCGGCTCCGGAGCCGCGGGTTGCCGACACCCGGTCTAGCCTGTAGAGGTCTGTGCATCCTTCCATGGATATGCCTCCCCAGACCATCACTGACCCACCACCAAAACGGTCATGCTGAACAATGTTACAGGTAGAATAACATTCTCCATGGCTTCTCCAGACCCTTTCACATTTGTCACATGTGCTCAGGGTGAACCTGCTCTCATCTGTGAAAAGCAGAGGGCACCAGTGGCGGACCTGCCAACTCTGGTGTTTAATGGGAAATGCCAATCGAGCTCTATGGTGCCAGGCAGTGAGCACAGGGCCCTCAGGCCACCCTCATGAAGTCTGTTTCTGATTGTTTGGTCAGAGACATTCACACCAGTGGCCTACTGGAGTTCATTTTGTAGGGCCCTGGCAGTGCTCATCTTTGTCCTCCTTGAAAAAAGGAATAGATACCGGTCCTGCTGATGGGTTAAGGACCATCTATGGCCCTGTCCAGCTCTCCTAGTGTAACTACCTGTCTCTTGGAATCTCCTCCATGCTTTTGAGACTGTGCTGGGAGACACAGCAAACCTTCTGGCAATGGCATGTATTGATGTGCCATCCTGGAGGAGTTGGACTGCCTTTGCAACTTCTGTAGGGTTCAGGTATCGCCTCATGCTACCAGTAGTGACACTGACCCTAGCCAAATGCAAAACTAGTGAAAAACAGTCAGATAAGATGAGTAGGGAAAAAAATGTCAGTGGCCTCCACCTGTAAAACCATTCCTGTTTTGGGGGCCTCTTATTGTTGCCCATCTAGTGCACCTGTTGTTAATTTCATTAACACCAAAGCAGCTGAAACCGATTAACAACCCCCTCTGCTACTTAACTGACCAGATCAATATCCCAGGAGTTTAAATAACTTGCTGCTATACTCTGATTGAAAAGCGGTCCTTTAATTTTTTTGAGCAGTGTATATATAAATATATATAAACTCCTAATTAATCAAGTGGTAAAAATGTATGAAACACCAACAACCAAAATCACTGCTGTACTTAATAAGCTAAAAAATATAAACTAAATAAAGTCCATAATAGCTCATATAGTGCAGCTCAGTGATATATACCTCCCAATAAAACATCAATAAAGATAAAATTTACAACAGTATCCTGTGCTTATATACACAATAGGAATCCAATAGTGATACAAAATGTTCAATAAATAGATGTGAACAGAAACAAAGTGTCCACTTCAATCATTTAATGCTCTCTTCTATTAACAAATATTTTGCATCTTGAAACAAAAAACTTTCCACCCTGTGATTAATGTTCCCCTGGGCATTGTCCCAGAACAATCCACAGTGATCCCTTTCACCACAAAGATCTGATCCGCACTCACCAGAATAAAATGCCTTTCTTTCTCAAGAAAAGGCACACAAGCTCATGCTGTCTCACAAGGACTCCTCCTCTGTCAGCCTGGATGGCTGCTCAGGACTCCAGACTGCAGTGTCTCCTCTCCTCAATAGAGTGAAAGCAGGCTCAGGATTTATTTTTTATTTTATTTCAGGTACTTATATAGCACCGTCAATTTACACGGCACTTTACACATATATATTGTACATTCACATCAGTCTCTAACCCTCAAGGGGGCATACAATCTAAGGTCCCTAACTCACATTCATACATACACATACTAGTGACAATTTAGACAGGAGCCAATTAACCTACCAGCATGTCCTTGGAGTGTGGGAGGAAACTAGAGGAAACCCACACAGGCACAGGGAGAACATGCAAACTCCAGGCAGGTGAAGCCATGGTTGGGATTCAAACCAACGACCCTAGTGCTGCCAGGCGGAAGTGCTAATCATTTAGCTACTGTGCTGCCTCAGGATGTCTCTCAAGGAATCCTTCTCTGCCTTCTCATGTAGATGGCTGTTCCAGATTCCAAAGGAAGAAGATTCACCCACAGAAAGAGCATTCTCACATAATGTAATACATTCTTATAAAGCCATTTATTAAAACAACTAATATATGCACAAGTAACAAGTAAATAAAAGCGGGCATCAAGGCATAAATCTATTTCTGCCTCCAGTAAACTAAAAGCGCTGTGTACACAGGAATTAACAGCTGCTCTGTGTATAGTGAGATTCCTAGACATCAGCTTCCGGCCATGCCGTTGCTCCGCCTCACAAAATAGTTACTGCATTAGGAAGAGGGGAAGGATTAGAATTCATGTTGTGTTTTTACTGCTATCTGGGGTTTCTTTGGAGAATTGTACCCTCACTTTGATTACCCAACCATGTGCAGATGCTTTTTACACGATTGAAAAATTTAATTGAATATTCACATAATTTATGAAGATGCACAATTCCATTAGTTACTGTGCCTTAACAATTCAGGAACAAAATTGTATCATGCTCCAAAGCAAACTAATGTTTTGTTTCTCATCATATACTACACTATACACAGAAAAATGACAGCCAACACTTTGAGAATATGTGCGGATTTCCAAAATCAGGGCCGGTGCAAGAATTTTTGTTTACACAGGCGAAGGTACATTTTGGTGCCCCCCCCCCTCAACTGTCCTCCCATCACCCCCCTCCCCTCCACAATGCAACCCCTACCCGCATATGGCATACACATTATTTGCACTCCATTAAGCTATAGTGGTTCAGTGGCTGCAGTAATAACCCCCAGCACTGGTTTCCATGGCCATATTAATAACTCCCAGCATCAGTGTCAGTGGCCACAATAATAACCCCCAACTATGATCTCAGTGGCTGCAATAAAACCCCCAGCATTGGTGTCAGTGCCTGCGATAATAACCATCAATATAGGTGTAGGTGGCTGCAATAATAATCTCCTACTATGGTGTCAGTGGCAGCAATAATCACCCTCAGCACTGGTGTCAGTGGCAGCAATAATAACCCCTAGCATTGGTGTAAATGGCAGCAATAACAACCCCCAGCATTGGTGTCAGTGGCTACTATAACAACCCCCAGTATTGGCATCAGTGACCATCATAATAACCTCCAGAATTGGTGTCAGTGATCGCCATAATCACCCCTAGAATTGGCATCAGTGACCGCCATAATAACCCCCAGCATTGGTGTCAGTGGCTGCAATAACAACACCTAGCATTGATGTCAGTGAATGCAATAACAACCCACAGCATTGGAGTCAGTGGCTGCAATAACAATCCACAGCACTGGTGGCAGTGGGTGCAATAATTACCCCCAGCATTGGTGACAGTGGCAGCAATAACAACAACTTGCATTAGTGTCAGTAACTGCCATAATAGCCCCTAGCATTAGTGTCAGTGGCTTCAATTACAACCCCTAGCATTGGTGTCAGTGACTGCCATAATAACCCCCAGCATTGGTGTCTGTAATTGCCATAATAACCCCCAGCATTGGTGTCACTAGCTGCCATAATAACTCCTAGCATTGGTGTCACTACCTGCCATAATAACTCCTAGAATTGGTGTCAGTGGCCACCATAATAACCCCCAGCATTGGTGTCAGTGACCTCCATAACAATCCGCAGCATTGGCGTCAGTGGCTACAATAACAATCCCCAGCATTGGTGTCAGTGGCTGCAATAATTAACCTAAGCATTGTTGTCAGTGGCCGCCATAATAACCCCCAGCATTGGTGCCAGTGACTGCCATAAGATCCCCAGCATTGATGTCAGTGGCCGCCATAACAACCCCCAGCATTGCTGTCACTGGCTGCAATAATTACCCCTAGCATTGGTGTCAGTGGCTGCAATAATAACCCCTAGCATTGGTGTCAGTGGCTGCAATAATAACCCCTAGCATTGGTGTCAGTGGCCACTATAAAAACCCTTAACTATGGTGTCAACTCTCCAACACACATTGGTGAGCAGAAGTGCTACTTAGCATATCCACATTCCCCTTCCTCCTTCTTACCTGATCTCCTAAGCTGCTCTTCCTCCCCCCGAGAGCTGGACTTACAGTGGCAGGTGCTGAAAGATACAAAGGAGGATCCTGGATCTAATTGAGGAGGAGAGCAGAATGCTGGGACCAGCTCAAGGCTGGAACAGTGCTTGCCCCCCACCCATGCACAGCTCAGTGCAACATTCTGAGCCCCTGCAGCCCGGGTCAGCAGACAGAGAAGAGATATGTGACTGCTCACCATACCCCTGCCCCGATCTCCATCCAGGCAGCCGACAAGGCCACTGACAAGGCAAACCTATGGTGGACCGGCCCTGCTCTCCCACCCCCTCCACTGATGGCTGGGCTTAGCAGTCTCAGGTGCTCTGATCACATCATTTTGCCGATCCCGTGTGGGTGCAGGCGGAGGCAGCCAGAGGACTTCTGGGCTGGTACCAGGATCTGCGAAATTGCTGGAGGGATTCCCTTTAAAATCTGAATCCCCAGCAAATGCCTGGGAATTTCCCAGCAGGCCACCCTAAGGCAGTTGCCTAAGTCGCCTTAAAGTGGTGCCAGCCCTGTCCGAAATCACAGGCAAAAATATGGAGTCTCCCCCTTATCCCCCTCCCTTGTGGTTATAACTGCCTTTGCTCTTTTAGGAAAGCTTTCCCCAAAATTTTGAAGTACTGTATGTCTGTGTAGATTTTAACCAGTTGCCGACCGCAGATAGCCGAATGACGGCTTCACTGCGGCCGGCCAGTTCTGGGTGGGCTTCATATGACGTCCTCCCAGAACACACTCTCCTGCATGCCCCCGGGGCACGCACCCGGTGTTCACTGAGTCCTATGGACACAGCTGATCACGTGGTATGGTGAAAGGTCAATCACAGCGGCCTTTTATCACATGATCATGATCAGTCATGTCCAATGACAAACTGATCATCGGGAAATGCAATTGCTGGTTATGGGCTGCACTTTCCTCACACTGGCACAGCGTGAGGAAAGTACTGCTTAGAAATGGCAGTTGTCAGAGGAGGGATCGGCACCAATCATCAGGGCACTGATGATCTGTGCCACCCACCAGTGCCACCTATCAGTGCCCATCAGTGCTTCCTATCAGTGCTCATAAGTGCTGCCTATCAGTGCAGCCTCATCAACGCACATCAGTGAAGGAGAAAAATTACCTGTTTGCAAAATTTTGTAATAGAAACAAAGAAACTTTTTTTTTCAATTGTTTTGCTCTTTTTTTTGTTTATAGCGCAAAAAATAAAACACCCAGCGGCGAGTAAATACCACCAAAAATAAAGCTCTAATTGTGTGAAAAAAATTATAAAAATTTCATATGGGTACAGTGCTGCATGACCGCGCAATTGTCATTCAAAGTGCGACAGCGCTGAAAGCTGAAAATTGGCCTTGGCAGGAAGGGGGTAAAAGTGCCCGGTAGGCAAGTGGTTAAAAAGTTGGCATAGGCATAGAAGCTCTGCTTTGATGATAGGCTGCTCTTGCACTGAATGCTCCAAAATTTGATTATTTTAGGGATCCCTACTGGACACAGTAAAGGTGTGATAAGGCATCCAGCAGTTACCTGTGGCTAGGGATGGATGAATGACCCTGGATGCAGACAGATTGGGGGTTATACAAAAACTGGAGAGTGCAAAATCTGGTACAACTCTGTGCAGAAACCAAGCAGCTTCCAGGCTTTATTGTCAAAGATTAATTGAACAAGCTGGAGTTAGAAGCTGATTGGCTGCCATGCACGGCTACACCACAGTCTGATTGCACCAGTTTTAGTAAATCCACCCCATTGCATCCAGAGTCAGACATCTATATATGTGGACACATGCTAATAGCCACAGCTCCTCTCAGGCTTCCCAGCCATAGCTCTTTGCTTACATCTGAGATCCCAGCAGCAAGAATCTGCTAATTTGTGCTGCAGGAATCTATTGTATGCCCTTAAATCACCCATGTAAATGTAGCCTAATAATGCAGTAATGACTTATGATTTTCCTTCCTTTTCAGTCCTGAAAAACACAGGTGTGAAGCAACCATAATATTCTACTGCTACAGAATTTGTCTGTCTCAAGCTTGTCTGTATATGAACATGTATTTTCATTTGATACAAATATCCAATTTTGCCTTTTCTCTAGACTATTGCCAGGAACATACACAGACAATGATGCATTCCTTCTGTCTCAACTGATTTTTCAGACCGACAGATTAACGTTCCTGAGCACACTTAAAGCAGAGTTCCAGGCATATATACAGTACCCAGCATAAATGAGTGCACCACTTTTGAAAAGTAAGATTTTAATCAATATCTCAATAAACACAAGAAAAATTACCAAAATTTTGACAAAACTGGGTTTTATAGAATATTTGTTTTGCGCATTACATGAAAGTCAGGATAATAATATAGCTTAGATTTAAAAAAAATCAGTTTTACTCAGATTAGTTGATGCAAAAATGAATACACACCACAACAAAAACTACTACTAGTATTTTGTATGACCTCCATGGTTTGTAAGGACAGCACCAAGGCTTCTAGGCATGGAATGAACAAGTTGGCGACATATTGCATCATCTATCTTTTTACATTCTTCAAAAATGACCTCTTTTAGAGCCTGGATGCTGAATGGAGAGTGATGCTCAACTTGTCTCTTCAGAATTCACAGTGGCCTTAGATGTGTGTTTTGTATTATTGTCATGTTGGAAAAGTGCACGACGACCAAGGGCACGGAGTGATGGTAGCATCTTCTCTTTCACTATAGAGCAGTACATCTGTGAATTCATGATACCATCAATGAAATGTTGATTTTCTTATAGCCTTCAAATTTTTTGTGTACAGAAATAATTTTCTTTCTCTGGCCTTGTGACATTTTCTGTACCATGTGGTGCCATTGCTGACAGTTTTTAAATGGGAAGGGGTTTTTCTTTATTAACCACTTGCCTACCGGGCACTTATACCCCCTTCTTTACCAGGCCAATTTTCAGCTTTCAGCGCTGTCGCACTTTGATTGACAATTGCGCGGTCATGCAACATTGTACCCATATGAAATTTTTATCATTTTTTTCTCACAAATAGAGATTTCTTTTGGTGATATTTAATTGCTTCTGGGCACTTTACTTTTTGTGCTAGAAGCAAAAAAAGAGCAAAAAATTTGAAAAAAAAAGTTTCTTTGTTTCTGTTATAAAATTTTTCAAACAGGTAATTTTTCTTCTTCACTGATGTGCATTGATGAGGCAGCACTGATGGGCACTAATAGACGGCACTGATGGGCACTGATAGGCAGCACTGATAGGCAGCACTAATGAGGTGGTATGAGTAGGCGGCACTGATAGGCAGCACTAATGAGGTGTCAAGGATAGGCGGCACTGATAGGTGCCACTGATAGACAGCACTGATAGGTGGCACTGACTGGCATCACTGCTGGGTACTGACTGGCGGCACTGCTAGGCATTGACTGGTGCAACTGCTGGGCTCTGACTGGCACAACCACTGGGCACTGACTGGTGGCACTGACTGGCAGCACTGCTGGGCTGCACTGATGGGCACTGGTGGGCACATGTGGGTGGGCACAGGTGGGTGGCACTGCTGGGCACAAGTAGGTGGCACTTCTGAGCACAGGTGGGTGCACTGCTGGGCACAGGAGGGTGCACTGCTGGGCACAGGTGGGCGCACTGCTGGGCACAGATGGGTGCACTGCTGGGCACAGGTGGGCGCACTGCTGGGCACAGGTGGGCGGAACTGGTGGGTGGCATGCTGGGCACCGATCATCAGGGCACTGATCATCAGTGCCCTGATGATCGGTGCCAATCCCTGCTCTGACAACTGCTGGTTCTCGGTAATACTTTCCTCACGCTCTGACAGCGTGAGGAAAGTGCAGCCGATAACCGGCAATTGCATTTCCCTGTGATCAGCGTGTTTTATTATTCCCAAAAGGGACACAATATATGCTGAAAGATTCACTACAATATGAATTTACAAAATTACCCATACTGATGATTGTCTGAATATCTAAACCAACCCTGTGGAGGAGAAACTAAGTATGCACAGGCGAGATGCAAGCAGGAGACATCTGGGTAAAGACACACGTGGAGGCCAAGGAACAGTGCAGTGTCCCTACCCACGTGAGACCCCCAGTCTCTTTACACTCACCCCATAATCAGTCTCTTACAGACACCATGCTGGCAAACTCGGGTCTATCCTATATGAGTCCCGTAATCTCCGACCTGTCTAGGATCGAGTCTACTGTACAGACTAGCATGCACTCACCTACTTGACTTGTATCAGCTATACACACTGCTGAAAAGTAGAGAATTAAAAAAACAATTTCACCCATGCAAGGGAATGAGTTAAAGCAGAGACTTAAATGACAAATTTACCTTTGGTGTCTTTTGCCAAAGCCCCTCACTCCTCTGACTGCAGGCAGCATGGGCTTATACTTACTTTCAACCCTGATCTATCGATCCTAAAGCATATATTTGCACACAGCTGCCCAACCCTCTCAAAAACAAAATTGCTTATGGAGGATTTTTCCTACTTTGCTAGATGGTCCAGAATAGAGCATCTACAAAAGGTAAGCTGAAATGTAATTTATTTATTTTTTAAGTTATGATATGTGAATGGGAACATATAACAAGCATAAAATAGGTGCTATTCCAATTCAGATGAAAAAGTGGAAATACACTTTAAAGCAGAACCACACTCTCCTACCTTTTACTGCTGAGGAATCTGCAATCATAGCCCCTGTTTCATCTGCAATTACCATAGTGCTACACATGTTATCAGGCATTGCAGTAGCCATTTGATGGCTTGACAGTTCAATTGGGTGTTAACCTAAGAACACTAGTAACTGTGTACCACTGCCCCTTAGGAGTCAATGAATTTTAGGTTCCCCTAAAGCCCTGCACAGCCAGGCAACATGTATTTTCTTCTACACTTTGCACTCAGAGTCAGTAAACAGTCCTTGAGCTTGGTTTGTGATTTTATTAAAGGGGTTAATAACTTGGACAGGGTTGAGGGGTGTGTGGGATGCCCAAGGAAACTGTAAACTTGAGGACAAACTCCTTAGTAACTATGTACAGATATAGATAAAATAGTCTCTCCTTTAAGAGCATTCCAGCTCTCTGGTGTCCCTCCTCAGACTCCAGATGAATCCCCCTCTTCATCATATTGCACTGAGGGTATTCCCTGGGCAAGAGGGCCCAGAAACTGGCAATTTAGCACAGCAGCCCCAGATAAGAAGCTAGTTGGGTTTTTCACCTGACTCCCCTTATCTTCCTCTCTCCCCTTATCCAGCCCAGGGGATGTAAGAGCACTCACACTGTCCTCTCCTGATAACTCAATAGGTTGGTGGCTGCTTTCAGGCCTCGGCTGGCTTCTTCCCTGCTGCTCAGGATGTCCTCCTTGGAAATGGTGATACAGTGGAGATCTTCTTCAGTGTCTGCCTATAGGTAGGCCTCTTCCCTGGGCCCCCTCCCAGGCTCTACACTCCAGCCTCTCACTCCATCTTCCACCTGACACTCACTGCTTCTACACAGGCTCTGCCACTTTTAAGGTTGTCCTTGGTCACCATGCCCAGCCTTCTGCCTGGGGATTGGCAAAGGTCCCTCAAATATGCAGATCTGGGCCTTCTCCCCTCCTCCACCCCTCTTCCAGAAAGTTCTCTAAGTTTCTGGAAGGGTGGAAAGGCTCCAGAAGCCCTGACCTTTTAGAGCCTCCTTGCCTGTCCTCAGGTGACCTTTCTACCTCACTCCCAGGCTGACTCACACCAGGCTGCTTACAACTGTAACGGCTATTATTCAAGGAATGCCTTGATTGTAACTCTTTTGGGAAACAGTTAAATCATTGGGTTTAGCTCCCCTTTAATGCCAACATGGACCTGGCCTCCTCCTCTTAATTCTCGGCATGTGCACCATGACCAATTCACTCCCAAGAGAAGAGCCATACTCTGAGCTACTGCTGAAGGCCAACCTGAATGCAGCTACCTATAGAAACAAATAGGGACCAATATAAAACAATTGTTTGAGAGTTGCTTTGTAAAAATAAAATACCTCTAATGATTGTTGCCCAATATCTAGCTACTGCTGCATTCAGTAAAACCCTTACTTTCATAAATCATGTACACCATTGTGAGCACAGAACGTCCAGCACTGAAACTTACAGTTGTGGCTCTAGTACAATTTTCTTAGTGGGTTGTTTGCTCTTGCCCAAACCTTTCATAAAATGATTGCATTCTTTTCACAGATGTTACGTGGTTTTATAAGGTAGATAAGGTAGAGATTGTGACACTCATCCACACCTCCTCTTATCCATTTACAGAACGCCTTGTATTCAAGATGTTTTATGAATGGACGCTATGAGAACTGTACTAGAACTGTGACTGTAAGTGTCAGCACCAAAAGATCGGAGCTAAGGCCTGGTTCACATTCGTGCGGTTCACATTAGTCCATTTGAATGGGCTGCTGTGTCCATGTTTCATGCAAGAAAAAGGTGCATGCACCTTTTCAAAAGTGCATCCGCAGGGAAACCGCATGGTCTTTTTGACCATACGGTTTCCTTGCAGTTCCTGCGCCCCCAATTGCGCTGCAAGCTAAGATCTGTGGGGGTGCTATTCAGAATGAATGGCAGCCCCAAAAAGCAGAGCGATTCGGCTGTGGGTGGTTACGGGTGAGCGAACAAATGCAGAACGCACAGTGCGCTAGCGTGAACTTAGCCTTACACTGGTGTATGGAATCCATGACAGCAGGATTTTTATCAAATGCAGCAGCAGCCAGAATTGAGACAAAAATCATTAGAGGTATTTTATTTTTACAAAGCAACTGTCAAAATAGTTTAATATAATAATTTTTCCAGGGATTGGTGGTTGTAAACTTCTAAAATGAAAAATTAACAAAGCATATCCTTTTACAGTGTATACTTGCTTCTACCCAAATCACCTAGTGTGATTTCTGTCCACTCTCAGCTATCTGCATGAGTCACTTTTGACAGTTTATGCTAACACCAGATAATCCCAGGAGATGGTCCTTGCCCATCATCCAGTGTACACAAGATGAATGATAACCTCAGCTGTGTATGTTTCCTTGAGACTTTTCGGAGTAGGGGGGAAGGAGTGTTCATTCCCTCCACTCAGGGGTCAGATTACACTCAGCTCTATGTTGTGCAGTTTGGGACAATAAATCCCCTCTCCCTGCCTTCTGAAGCTCTGGAAAACTGTAAATTCTGGAGTTTGAAAGGACGAAGAGAAGAGATAGCTGCAAATAAACAGGTACAACAGGTAGGCAGGTCTGTTTCATCTCTGTGCATCATTTTAGGCTAGTCACTTCAGTGGGTATATGTAAGGATTTACAACCAATTCAAGAAAACTAAACCAAAGGTGAAGTTGTCCTGTTGTCCTTTTATTAAAAATGATCTTAAATTGTTATAGTTAACTTTTAAGCTGAAGGCAGAGAAAAGAAGTTGTTAAAAAGTCCTATCTGATTAATAGATATAAAAGAAGACATAATTCACTTTCTACGTGCATAGAGGAAAGGGGATTGCCACATCATACCTATCATATAAAATAAATAGAACAGAAAAAGTGAATGGTTATGTTGGTGAGATTTATGATGTGTTTGTGATGTGCGTACTCCAAAAAACATACTCAAAGGAGGACTTACACTTGAAAGGCCTATATGTTTGCACTGTTTACAGAAAGGGCTGAGTCAACTATGCGTCTCTCTTCTACATATATACCGAACCGCTTGAAGGCATTTTGTGAACGTGGAATTCACGTTTAATTTGGCCTTTCTACTTTATTTCTTTCTTTAGTAAACACTCGGGCCACTTTCTGCAAGTCGACATTTGCCTAACTATTAAAACTAAGAACAATTACCCCAGCTTAACATTACTTTCTCTAGAAAGAAGACTTCAAAAGAGGAGCTTTCTGGAGATTCTGATAAATTCCTGCTGTGTATATTACATTTAAAAGCTTCAGCTTCTCAATAGATTGAGAGATAAGTAAAAAAGTAAGACTTAAAATAACTCATTCCATTCTTTCAAACAGCAGGTTTGCACAAAGCTTTAGTTTAACATAGAAAGCAAAGCAGTAGTCATGTCGGTGACATGTTTCTCACCCATCGTAGAACAGTGAATAGCTTGAGCCGTATTTCAATTATTATTTAGTAGCTCTGTCACTGTATTTCTTTTTATAGTTGCTTAGTTTAAAGGATGAGCGTAGCGCAAAGTAGTCTGTTGCACAGTGGGGGTCTGTAAAAAGCAATGTTGATGACATAGACTCTGTATTCATATTTCCTCGGAAAACTGAAAGCCACAGGGTTTCCACAAACTCAAGATATAAAAGAAGAGCACAAGAAACATTGACATTTTTATATCCGTGGATGCTTTAATTCAGACTATTTGAGGGCTTTGATCTGTGAGTAAAAGTATACACCAACATATAATTTATTAAGGCTCTTACAGGACACCTAGGAAACATTTAGGTCAAGCCTGGTGGCCAACACTTGGACCACAATACAAGACTGCCTTATCCTTTTTGAATTGATGCCTATTACATTTTTTAAATGACATATCTTTTGTATTACTAAAGGCTGAACTCAAGGCAGATAAAAAGGCACAAAGTAAAGCTGAAGTTTGGATGTGGAAATGTTTACATAATTGCATTGGTCCAACTTAGGCCAATGTAAGTGTGTATATGCCATACTTTTGGAGTCCCTATGGAAGCTAAAGTTCACTGTAGTAGGCAAGGCTACTACATTGATTGCCGCTAGTTTCTGGGTCCTGTGCTGAGCAGCTGCTTACTGAACACAGAAGGTTACATGCTTGGCATGGATTCCATTCGGAAAACACTGCATTTTCTAAATGAATGCAAAGTGTTTTTTCTTTTCAATATATTTTATTGTTTTTTTAAATGATTGTGAAGGCTGAAGGTTTTTTATACCTTCATGCATGAAGGTAAAATACCTTCAGTGTGCAGCTCCCTCCACAGCCCCTTCTCAATCCAGCGATATGCGTGGGAGCCTTGGCTGTCCCAGATCTCTTTCTCTTTATTGGCTGAAACACAGTTTTGGCTCCCATTGCTGTCAATCACAGCCAAGTGAGCTAATGAAAAGAGAGCGGGGGTGGGGCCAAAGTTGGCTCTATGTGTCTTATGGACACATAGAGTGGGGCTCAGGAGTGAGCACACTTGAGTGTCCCCCCAGTAAGCGGCTTGCTATTTGGGACACTGGTCAAGGAGGAGGAGCCAGGAGCACCGGTGGGGGACCATAGAAGACGAGAACAGGGGCTGCTCTGTGCAAAACCATTGAACAAAGCAGGTAAGTATGACATGTTTATTATTAAAAAATAAAAACAATACAAAGCTTTAATATCACTTTAACTTTGTAAAAATGACAAAAAGACATACTGTAATGGAAAAAAACAGGGGTCAAAGTCCCAAGTAGAAAAATATAGCAAAGGAGATCCAAAAACCTCAACATAAATAGTTATAAATTAAAATAGTACAAAACAGTCATCGTAACAGTTTAAATTGTAAGAGTTAGGATGGTTAAAGCGGAGCTCCAGTCGGTTCTCTGCAAATTAAATGCCAACAGGCACAAAAACTGTAGCTGCTGATGTTTAATAATCAGACACTTACCTGTTCCAGGATCCAGCGATGTACGCACCCAAGAGGGCATCGAGGAATATATTCGGTCCTCGGTGCTGGCATCTTAACTATGGGCACCCAGCTGTGACAGTTTGGTGCCCACTACTCATGTGCAAGCCGCACTGCACATTGTGAATGGTCCTGCAGTCTTCTGGGATATGTCATGTGTCCCAGGAAACTGCAGGGAGGGGATAACCTCTGCTTCCGATCACCTAGGCATTGGGAGCAGGTACCTGTCAAAATCAGGTACCCGCTCCCCCACAGTGTCAGTTACTTACCAGGACCAAGGGAAGAGGTCTTAAAGAGGAACTTCCCCTTTTGGGTGGAGCTATGCTTTTAGTAGAAGGTGGTGGCTCAAAATCAGCTGGAAATCAGTATCAGAGAAGAAGAGAAGTAAGTGAACAGGGAGAAAAGTAGAGCCAATGACCAAGGATACCAGGGTTGCACAGAAATGCAAAGTGTTCTTTAATTGGACAAGGTGACGATTGTGAAGTCACCACCCTGCCTCTCCACCTCATCCAATTAGGGAAGGCTTTACAAACATTGAGTAAATACAAAGTGTTCTGTGCATGGCACTCGTGCCAAGCGAGCACCCCTCAGCATGGGACTTGGCATTGGGCCAGATATAACCATGTAAAAATTGTCATAGCTAAACTTCAGCGTAATGCAGCTCTTTATTATTAATAATGTAATTTCATTTTTAATAACTTTAAATTACAATATGGCTTGTATAACACTTGTATAAGCTATATTAATATTTTTTACTGTTTGCTATGTTTTTTCCCACCAAAGTGGACTTACCCTTTAAAAACATTGTTAATTGGAGTTTTTGCCATAAGTACTTTATCTGGTTTGTTGTAATTGTAACATGTATAACTTATACATGTTAAGTTTTTTGGTATCTGAAATATTAAATCCCTGGAGATCAACACATATTTTATTAAACTGAGGGGAATGGGTTACATTGGTTGGCTTTTCACAGCTCGAATAGCCCTGCTTTTAATTGTATGCATCATTTAACTTTATTATTTTTTATTGCCCTGTTTAATAAAAGCCCAGTATATTTCCCACCGAAAAAATCCATTCATGACTTGGTAGTATTATTCATCATAAAAGCAGGGCATAGTTCATTCCATATGAAGGGCTTTGTTTACCGCCAACCAGAAAACTTGGGCTTGGGAACTGATGCGTCACATATTTGCAAGGAGGATGCAATGAATGGTAAATATCCAACAATTAGTAGGCTATAATTTTATCTATTGTGAGTTGTGAATTGTGATTTTTAGGAGATTTGGGAATGGACAGTATAGCCATTATCATAACCAACAACTACCCTCCAAATATCTGTTTATTCATATGGCCATAAAACATTTGGAGATTTGGAGTTGGAAAAGGTAGTTGGGGGTTATGTATTATAGAGTAAAGCCCATCCAAAGTTGGGATAACAAATATATTAAAATCAACTTCCCACAACAAATGTCAAGAGAATTTTCATAATTTGAGAACATAAAATATGATTTATTATATACTGTATAGGCTAAATTCTCCCAGCTGTAACTCATGTCTTATTTGCCATAATAGTCGTTACTTTTCAGTTGTGCAACTTTTATTTTCAGCTTTCATTGGATTAGTGAATTCAGCCTTCTAACTATAATGTAAAAACATTTTTTGTATACTTTGTAAAATTAGGAACTATATACTGTATATAAGGAATTATATTATAGATGACCACACTTTATACCGTATTGCTTTTGTAGTCTCATCAGGGATCAGAGTATTTTCCTGTAAAGAGAAAAATGTCAAGCATCTGCTTAGTGTATAACCAGCAATAAATATACATGTGAAAGAAACAATATACCAGGAGTGGGGGGGATTAAGCAAAACTAGAGCAGACAGAATCTAGAGTAGTTGTGCAGGACAACCAATCAGCTTCTAATTTCAGCTTGTTCAAGTTAAAGTAGAATTTTGAAATTACTTTTTAAATATATTAAAATGGTAAAGCTTACTGTATATGAATTTTAGTGACTGGATTTAAATGTACTTTAATGGTATGTTACGTACATTATGTCATGTCAGAGAACAGCCTCAAAGTTCTTACATGCCTCCTTATACCTACACTATGCATCTGCAAATAACCTCCAACAAGTACTAACCTTACTTATTTCGCTTCCTTGCATTACAAGTGATGATTTTTCCCTCTGATTAGCACTTATAATGTGGCTGATGAACAGCATAAGCTTCCTTAATATTACTCTTGTTTGGAATTCTATGTAAAAATGCACAGGACATTGGAGGGATCGGGGATATTTCTGAAGGCAAATGGAGGAGGACCAGTGAAAGTAGAAAATCAGCTCATACCCTGTTGATGCATTCCTTAACAGAAAATACTGTATTATTGTACCTGACCAATCCCTTTTCATTGGATTGTACTGACTTATTTCTGTCATATTTCATTTAAAAAAAACTAATAAAGAGATGAAGTTTAAAAAAGAAAAAAAAAAGAAAGTAGCAAATCAGGTATTGTTTGTACTCGATTTGTACTGAAGCAGTGCAGGGAAGATATCTGGGGTCTAATAAACCTTTGATGTCTCCATAAAAAGAACTCGTCACACTGAGGTATTCTCAAATAGGACCTATCAGCACTCTAGTGATAGTAATAAACTTAAATGCAAGAAAAAGAGAAAAGAATTAAGTTAAATTTGAAAAAAAAAATTGCCCTTCTCCATACTCACATGCAGGAGCGGACTGACAACTCATGGGGCCCCTGGGCAATAGGGGATCATGGGGCCCCTGTGTCCTTGCCCAAACTCAAAAAAAGCCTATAAAAGGTACCAGGGGCATTTCATGGGGCCCCCTACTGACCCTGAGCCCTCGGGCAGTGCCTGAGTGCTCGAATGGTCAGTCTGCCCCTGCTCACATGTACACATATATGCACACCTAGGTATTTGGGGCACCCTTTTTTAAAGGGACTTCCAGATTCCAATATTCCCTGCTCATAGACCCCCCCCCCAACCAGTGTAGTGGGAAAGAGGCCAACAGGAGTACAAGGTGATTTGCCAAGAGGTTTCTCCTGGTAACATTCCCCCCCCCCATGTTGTAGTCAGGTGGCCTTTTATGGTTCAACAGGGCCAGCCAGACTACATGCTCAGATACAGGTCTGGTTTGGATTTGGGGGGGGAGGCATACTTTTTTCCTGTTTTTTTGTGAGGGGTGCCCCTCCCCAAATCAATATCAGATCCAAAGGACCAGGTATAAGGTTTGTGGGGACCACACCCCACTGCTTTTATACAGTAACCACACCATTTGTTTACATTCATCTGTCAGTCAGAAATGCTTGGCTGACAACTTAATGTGTCGGGCGGGGATAAATTGCTGGCTGTTAGAATGGCGGTGTGCGCAGGATCACTGGAGATGGAGGTTTGGAGGTATATATATATATATATATATATATATATATATATATATATATTACTGTTGAATTGTTGAAAATAATGTAGGCAATTGTAGAGCTGATAAGACCATTTTCTACCTATAGTGTTACTGTAATACCAATTACTACTAAAAGTGCAATAGCAATGTTGTTTATAATCATGCAGGTTCTAATCATTATTTATCATGCTATGATAGCGAACGTGAATATTAAAATGTTAACATCCTAAATCTTTTACAACAGTTATTATTGCAAAAACAAAGAAATAATTATGTTCTAAAAAATAATTGCTGAAAATTACCAAGCTTTAAACAGCTTAGGAAAGAAAGTGAAATACTATATTTAATTTCATACTTCAAAGATTATAAATACCAGTCTTTTTATGAGGATCACATTACCTCTTTGGGACAATGGTCTGTTTGCAACCCCAATTATCTGTGGTAGATGTCTTTGTAAGTGGATTTTTCTGTATTGAATACCTTAGACAAGCAAGTCAACAGAATCCCATGCAGCTGTATCACCAATCTGCGCATTCTGAAGCCTTGTTCATTGTCTGGACGGCTGAACTTATTATTTCACGTCCCCTTGTGTTGTAAATAATGATCTGTGTATGCCTGTGCAAAGTTTACATAGCAAATCCTTGTTGTGGTGTTTTACAAGCTGAACATAAGGCAAGAGAACAAAGAGGCCTGAAAATTGCGTTACTCTTGTCTCAACATGAGGTGGACATGTACTGGGATCTCTGGAGGTGTGATGTTACTTTACAAGTATCAGGTTGGCTTAAGTGGTGCTGGTGAGAAGCGTGTTACAAATATGTGGTTTGAAGGACATGGATTACATAGTTACATGGTTAGTCAGGTTGAAAAAAAAGTCCATCTAGTTCAACCAATAGAAAAAACGACATAGATAGAATAAATAGGAAACCTATAACTAGAGTTGATCCAGAAGAAGGCAACCCCCCTCCCAAACAATAAAGTATGGTCCAATTTGCTCCAGTGGTGGAAAAATGAATTCCTTCCTGACCCCCTAGAAAGCAATCAGATATTTCCTAGATCAGCCTTTCTCAACGTGGGTGTGTGTTTATGTGTCTGTACATGTGTGTGTGCACATGTGTCTGTATGTTTGTGTGTACATGTGTCTGTGTGTGTGTACACATGTCTGTGTGTAAAGTGTCTGTGTTTACATGTCTCTGTGTGTGTGTACATGTGTCTGTTTTTATGTGTGTGTTTGTGTGTACATGTGTCTGCATATGTGTGTGTGCATGTGTATGTATGTGTGACTGTACATGCATCTATATGTGTGTGTGTACATCGGTCTGCATATGTGTGTGTGCATGTGTATGTATGTGTGTATGTACATGCATCTATATGTGTGTGTGTACATGTGTCTGCATATGTGTGTGTACATGTGTCTGTATGTGTGTGTGTACATGCGTCTGTATGTGTGTATGCGTGTGTGTACATGTCTCTGTCTGTATGTGTGTGTGTGTGTACACATTAGTCTGTATGTGTATGCACATGTGTCTGTATGTATGTGTGCATATACAGTACATGTGTGTGTATGTACATTTTTTTTGTATTTATGTGTTTGTTTGTTTGTTTGTTTGTATGTGTGTGTTTATGTTACTTTTCATCTTGACCCCCTATTCATGTACTGTCAGAACTACTTTTTCTAGGGCTTGTTGGTAATAGCAAAAAGGACTGCTGCTCCTCTTAAAAGCAACCCATGCTCAGATCGCTTTTCAGAGGCATTTGACAGGCAGTAAGGAGGCCAAAAATGCAGCATCACCACACCGCAACCACATGCAATCCACACAGTTGCAGGGTAGTTGCAGTGCAACCCTAGTTACCCGGGGGGGGGTGTATACTTCCAGATTTGGCCACAACATGCGCACACCCCCAGTTGCTGCCTCTGCAGCTAAAGGGGGAACACTTGGGGTGGTAAAAACAAGCCCTTGGTTCACATCTGTGTGGCTGCATATAGGACAAACTATTCAATCCAGTAGCCTGCCCTACCCACATAAATGCAGGAAACATTGTACGTTACCTTTAACTAACTATAGCACAACCCTCCCAGAAAATTGTATCCGCTATTTTTAACCAGTTCCCAACCTCGCTATAGCCAAAAAATGGCTACAGCGTGGTCGGCTAGTTTTGGGAGGGCATCCATGGACGTCCTCCCAGAACCACAACCTCCACAGGTGCCCCCTGGGGTGTGCACTGTGCTCAAGCTGTGATCACTGTGTCCTTCGGTCAAAACTGATCACGTATCCAGGTGAAGGGCCAATCAGAGCTGCTTTTTTTTTACCATGTGAGCAGCTGTGTAAATAGGAAATGCCAGTTATCGGCAGCCCTCTCCTCATGCTGACAGTGTGTGAGTAGAGGAGAGCCGGTACGCGGCATTTCTCAGAGGGGACATCTACACTGATCATCAGGGCAATGATCATCAGTGCCTTGATGATCAGTGTAGCCCCATCAGTGCTGTCTATCAGTGCCCATCAGTGATGGTTATCAGTAACCATCAGTGCCACCGATCAATGCCCATCAGTGCCGCCTGTCAATGCCCACCAGTGCCATCTATCAGTGCCCATAAGTGCCGCATATCGGTGCAGCCTCTTCAGTGCCTCCTCATCAGTGCCCATCAGTGCAGCCTATCAATTTTGGTCTTTTTTCATTTGGTTAGCAAAAAATAAATACATACCACTAAAGGAAAGCTCTATATGTCCCAAAAAATTATACAAATTCAGTTTGGGCAAAGTGTTGCATGACCGCGCAATTGTAATTCAAAGTGCAATAGTGCTGAAAATTTGCCTGGGAAGGAAGGGGGTGAAAGTGCCCAGTAGGCAAGTTGTTAATATGCATAATGTTTTATTATATTCACTCTGTCTATCCATAATAATAAAATGCATTATACTTTATGTCATTAATTGTTTTCACTGTAATGTTGATTAAAGAATTAATTTTTGAAAGTTTAAAGTACAGCCATACTCATAGTACAGTTATTAAACCCTTCATCCCCCTGAGTCCAGTCTTCTTGCAAAAACCTCCTCTCGTCATTTCAGCTATCTTCACTGTGTAGTCCTGCCTGGTGCTGCACAGCCTTTGCAAAAAAAAGTCCCGGCCAGTTTCTCTTCCTACCGTGCCTGTACACCACTGCCCTATTGATACGTATTGACTGGACAGCATAAGTATAGCTTATCCATAGAAATTAATGGGGTGCTGCTAAAGAAAAAAAAAGGAGATTGCTGCGATATTTCCTTGCACAGGCAATATGGCCTCAAGTGGTCCTGCATAATGAAGATCACTGGAATTGCTTCCTCCCTATTACAGGGGGGTTTAATTTAAGAACTAAAGGTACAGTTGTCCTTCAAGTCAAGACATTGTTCATATCACTTAAGTGCTTTTGCAGAATAATACTACTAATTAAGGTGCAAAGCAGGTGTCCCTGCCTTGTTCCCTTTTGTTATCTCTTGTCCTTGGACAAATGAAATAATTACCTTGTACAAGCTAAACACAGTTGTGCCCCCAGACTGACGCCTCATGACTGGAAGTTAGCCAATGAAAATTCACTATTTGAAATGAAGGTGCCTACTCCTTTCTTTCTTATTAGTTCAGGTTGTGTCTAAAACTCTAATAAATAATGGGGTTAGAATGTCATTCCATCTCTGTGTCAATGTAGGTATCAAAATGACATATACATATATATATATATATATATATATATATATACAGTATATATATATATATATATACAGTATATATATATATATATATATATATATATATACAGTATATACTGTATATATATGCACACTTGCCAAAAGTATTGGTACACCCCTACAAATCATTGGATTCAGGTGTTCCAATCACCTCCATGACCACAGGTGTATAAAATCAAGCACCTAGGCATGCAGAATGCTTCTACAAACATTTGTGAAAGAATGGGTCGCTCTCAGGAGCTCAGTGAATTCAAGTGTGGTACTGTGATAGGTTGCCACCTGAGCAATATGTCCATCTGTGACATTTCCTTGCTACTAAATATTCCACGGTCAATTGTTAGCAGTATTATAACAAAGTGGAGCAACTGGAAATAACAGCAACTCAGCCACAAAGTGGTAGGCCACGTAAAATGACAGAGCGGGGTCAGTGCATAAGTTACCAACTGTCTGCAGAGTCAATAGCTAAAGACCTCCAAACTTCATGTGGCTTTCAGATTAGCACAACAACAGTGCATAGAGAGCTACATGGAATGGGTTTCCATGGCCAAGCAGCTGCATCCAAGCCTTACATAACCAAGTGCAATGCAAAGCACTGGATGCAGTGGTGTAAAGCATACCGCCACTGGACTCTAGAGCAGTGGAGACATGTTCTCTGGAGTGATGAATCACGCTTCTCTGTCTGGCAATCCGATGGACTTTTCTGGCTTTGGTACTTGCCTGACTGCATTGTGCCAAGTATAAAGTTTGGTGGAGGGGGGAATATGGTGTGGGGTTGCTTTTCAGGGGTTGGGCTTGGCCCCTTAGTTCCAGTGAAGAAAACTCTTAAGGTGTTAGCATACCAAGACATTTTGGAGAATTTCATGCTCCCAACTTTGTGGGAACAGTTTGGGGATGGCCCCTTCCTGTTCCAACATGACTGCGCACCAGTGCACAAAGCAAGGTTCATGGATGAGTGAGTTTGGGGTGGAGGAACTTGACTGGCCTGCACAAAGTCCTTACCTCAAGTTGATAGAACTCCTTTGGGATGAATTAGAGTGGAGACTGTGAGCCAGGCCTTCTCATCAGTGCCTGACCTCATAAATGTGCTTCTGGAAGAATAGTCAAACATTCCCATAGACACAGTCCTAAACCTTGTGGACATCCTTCCCAGTAGAGTTGAAGCTGTTATAGCTGCAAAGGGTGGGCCAACTCAATACTGAACCCTACAGACAAAGACTTGGCCATTAAAGTTCATGTGCGTGTAAAGGCAGGCGTCCCAATACTTTTGGCAATATAATGTGTGTGTGTGTGTGTATATATATATATATATATATATTATAATATATACACACTCACTAGCCAATGTATTAGGTACACCTGTCTAGTACCAGGTTGGATCCCCCTTTGCCTTCAAAACTGCCTTAATTCTTCATGGCAAATTCAACAAGATGTTGGAAACATTCCTTTTAGATTTTTGTCCATATTGACATGAGTTACTGTTGCCTCTCTATCATCTTGAACCAGTCTGCCCATTCCCCTCTGATCTCTGACATCAAAAAGGTATTTCCGTCCACACAACTGCTGCTCACTGGATATTTTCTCTTTTTCGGACCATTCTCTGTTGTGCATGAAAATGGTTGTGCGTGAAAATCCCAGTAGATCAGCAGTCTTTGAAATACTTAGACCAGTCCGTCTGGCACCAACAACCATGCCACTTTCAAAATTACTTAAATCCTCATTCTGATGCT
This sequence comes from Staurois parvus, assembly GCF_062004578.1. Taxonomy (NCBI): domain Eukaryota; kingdom Metazoa; phylum Chordata; class Amphibia; order Anura; family Ranidae; genus Staurois; species Staurois parvus. The sequence continues at coordinate 414,176 of NW_028318614.1, read as the reverse complement.
CGTTTGAACTTCAGCAAGGTGTCTTCACCACGTCTAGATGCCTAAATGCATATATTTGTACAGTTGTGCTCATAAGTTTGCATACCCTGGTAGAAATCATGACATCTTGTCTTTATATTGAAAATATGACTGATCATGCCATAAAACTGTCTTTTATTTAAAGATAATGATCATGTGAAGCAAATGAGCTGCATGGTCGAATTGCCAGAAAGAAACCGTTACTGCGCCAATGCCACAAAAAAGTCTGGTGAGGCGTGTCAAGGTGTTGTCTGGCATATTGTAATCAGGCTTTTTTGTGACATTGGCTCAGTAAAGGCTTCTTTCTGGCAGCTCGACAATGCAGCTCATTTTTGGTCAAGTATTGTTGTATTGTTCTCCTTAGAAAAAACACACCATCTTTTTCCAGAGCAGCCTGCATTTCTCCTGAGGTTACCTTCATATGATCACTATCCTTAAATAAAAGACAGTTTTTTGCATAATCAGTTATATTTTCAACATAAATGCCAATGTTTTACAATCTCTGCCAGGGTATGCAAACTTTTGAGCACACCTGAGGGTCGCAGTTTGAAGGTGAGCACACATGCTAGGCGGTGATGGATTGCCCCTCTTTTGTTTGGTCACTGCATTCTACACGTTTCTTTGTGTGGAAGATTCACACACTGTTTGTGTTTTGGGACTGTTATTATTTTTGGGACTTTTTGGGACATAATTTGTGTCCATTTCTTTTGCCATTCATTTATACATTTGTATACATTTTTTTGCATTCACCTATTGGTCCAGTTCATTCTTTGTTGTCACTTTTTATATGTCACTTTTATATTGCTATTTGAATTATTTGTATATATATATATATTATTTAATTAGGTTCACCCATAGTAGCGCAGCACCATTTTTCTCACTTATTGTATATATATTATGTTTTAATAACCAAATGAAATCTCACACTGTTGTATTTCTTTATAGTCCCGTACCTCCATATATTATGATTTGGAACTGATTTTTTTTTGCCAGGAAAGATTGTAAAAATACATTGTGCTGCTTCTATCCCTCACACTGCAGTGTACTATGATAGCATAGCTGAGTAATAGCCACACCCCCCAGCACAGGTGTCCTCACACAGTCTTAAGTTGCAAAGAAGTGGACAGAATGGGGTTTATTTACTAAAGCTGGAGAGTGCAAAATCAGGCTCACTTCTGCATAGAAACCAATCAGCTTCCAGGTTTTATTGCCAAAGCTTAATTGAGCAAGCTGAAGTTAGAAGCTGATTGGTTTCCATGCAGATGTGAACCTGATTTTGCCCTCTCCAGCTTTAGTAAATAAACCCCAATGAGTCTGACCAATCCTCTTTCTGAGTGCTGATTACTGAGTGTACTACATCTAATTCTGGTGCCTAATAAACTGCAAAAAGTCATATTGTGACTCCATGTACAACTGTAGTAACTAAAAAGGTGAAGGTTGTTGGTACAAAGCCTGACTGACGTCATATCTATTTCTGCGACTTCCTTTTGGCATAACAGAAAGGAAAAGTAGCAGCGAATAGGTTGCAAGGATTCCCACCGAAAACAGGCCCAGTGCACATATAATATTGTAAATAACAGGTAAAGGCCTAGGTTTCCTATGCGACAGAGAATTGTTGGGTCAACAAAAAATAATGTTGAAGAAACCATGAAGCCACATGCCTTCCATCATACACTTTTCCAGAAATGCAACCGATTTTACAGTCACTGCTAAGAATAAAATAAGGTCAGTTTGGACTGAACTGGGTTCCTACGGAAAACTGTCATATACAGTAGGCTGGTGTCCCATCCCTTTCCACACCATGGAATGTTCTGCCCTGCAGCCGCAAAGATGCTGGTGATGTCATTGACCTAACATGGCCACATGGCCATTTCTGGTCAATGGCATTATCCAAATACGACAATGTAGGTAAACGATGTTACCAGCTCTGTGTATAATTATAGAGACCTGTAAGCATCTGTCCATTGAACATACTTTAATCTAAATTGTATATAGTCCAGTGCAGACAGAATTAGCATGCCTCTCACAGGGCTTCTCGGCAAGACTGTAGCTTCTTTTCACATGATTCTTTGTTTTCCTATTTTCCTCTCATGCTCAGTGATGTGTTTAGGTTTGGTGCTGCCCTAGGCAAACCAAAGATCCGGTGCTCCCCACGGAGAAAGAGCCTAACATTGACCAACAACACCCCTGCCCACCCCCCTGAGAGAGCCTTCCACTAATACCCCCTCCCAGTGAGAGAGAGAAAGGCACTCACCTTCACAGCTGTGGACATCCCCCGGAACAAGAGTCGGGCTCTCCATACACCGTCAAGCAGCCTGCAACCTCGGATCTCACCTGGTCCCCATGCCACATGTGTCCCTTCTTCTGGGGGGGCACTGCTGCCCCCCTGAAAAATGCCGCCCTAAGCAAATGCCTTGTTTGTCTTGTGTTAAATACACCCCTGCTCATACTTCAGATTTGATAGTCAAGTATGAAGTGGGTAACTGTAAAACTGTAGCTACTGATCAGCAAGACAAAAAACATGAAGGAATTAAAATTACAGCCATTTATAGGTTAGGCTGTATCCCTGGAACAATTTGAAATGCAAACATTTTATGTTTTAACTTGACTTGATTATTATGACCATTTATTACTGAATTTGGAAACAAAAACTCATAATTTGCTCAGTGGGTCTGGCTTCTTTGATGTTAAGTAAATACTAAATTGTTTTTCTTGGGCATCTTGCAAATAAGCTTTCTATTTGAATAGAAGATTTGCATTTTGTTTAGCAGGAATTGAATGCTAGTTTAAGGCAGATGCTTGTTCCCATAGAACAGTCCTTAGGATTTGCATACTTTTTTCACTTCATGTACGATCAGCATGTTACAAAATAACACAAGGTATCCTTTGCAAGGGAAGAGTAATTATTTAAAGTGTTACTAAACCCAGGACCTGGGGCAGACAGACAACTCATGGGGCCCCCGGGCAATAGGGGATCATGGGGCCCCTGTGTCCTTGCCCAAACTCAAAAAAGCCTATGAAAAAGGTACCAGGGGCATCTCATGGGGCCCCCTACTGACCCCGGGCCCTTGAGCAGTGCCCAAGTTTCCAAATGGTCCATCCGCCCCTGCCCAGGACCCTGCATTCACTATAAGGCACAAACAATAACGAAACTCCTGCACTTCAGTGCAATGTTAACCACTTGCCCTCCAGAGGATTTACCCCCCTTCCTGACCAGGCCATTTTTTGGAGTTATGACTAGAGATGAGCGAAGTATTCAAAAATTCAATTCGGCTGATTCGGCGAATTCGAGGAATAAATTTGATTCGAGGCGAATATATTTGCTGCGAATTTAACTTATAAAAAGGGTGTTTCTAGGCTTCAGAGAGCCTTTATATTAGTGCAGAACACTGTACCTTTAATTTAAATGCCCTTGGAGTCTGCTGGGGAAGAGAAATAATACTGTCAGTCAGTATGACATGCAGATGAGTGCCGTCGATCTTAGAATCACCGCACACTTCACTCATTTGGGCAGTCACGGGGCCAAAACCAGAGTGTGGAGCCCTAGTGTGGCGGTGGAGGCAGCAGCAATGGGAGGCCATACAGCACCCTATGACAAAATGGAACCCACCAGCAGTGTGAGGAGACCTGAAAGTGGCACATGGCAGAGTGTGGCGATGGAGACAGCAGCAATGGGAGGCCGTACAGGGACCCATGAGACACTCTGGACCTGGCAGCAGCATGAGGAGGCGGTACAGGGGCCCATGACAGATTACGGGCCTGGCAGCAGCATGAGGAGTCGGTACGGGGGCCCATGGCAGATTACGGGCCTGGCAGCAGCAATGGGAGGCCCGTAATCTGCCAGCACCCTATGACAAAATGGAACCCACCAGCAGTGTGAGGAGACCTGAAAGTGGCACATGGCAGAGTGTGGCGATGGAGACAGCAGCAATGGGAGGCCGTACAGGGACCCATGAGACACTGTGGACCTGGCAGCAGCATGAGGAGTCGGTACGGGGGCCCATGGCAGATTACGGGCCTGGCAGCAGCAATGGGAGGCCCGTAATCTGCCAGCACCCTATGACAAAATGGAACCCACCAGCAGTGTGAGGAGACCTGAAAGTGGCACATGGCAGAGTGTGGCGATGGAGACAGCAGCAATGGGAGGCCGTACAGGGACCCATGAGACACTCTGGACCTGGCAGCAGCATGAGGAGGCGGTACGGGGGCCCATGGCAGATTACGGGCCTGGCAGCAGCAATGGGAGGCCCGTAATCTGCCAGCACCCTATGACAAAATGGAACCCACCAGCAGTGTGAGGAGACCTGAAAGTGGCACATGGCAGAGTGTGGCGATGGAGACAGCAGCAATGGGAGGCCGTACAGGGACCCATGACAGATTACGGGCCTGGAAGCAGCATGAGGAGGCGGTACAGGGGCCCATGACAGATTACAGGCCTGGCAGCAGCAATGGGAGGCCCGTAATCTGCCAGCACCCTATGACAAAATGGAACCCACCAGCAGTGTGAGGAGACCTGAAAGTGGCACATGGCAGAGTGTGGCGATGGAGACAGCAGCAATGGGAGGCCGTACAGGGACCCATGACACACTCTGGACCTGGCAGCAGCATGAGGAGGCGGTACAGGGGCCCATGACAGATTACGGGCCTGGCAGCAGCAATGGGAGGCCCGTAATCTGCCAGCACCTATGACAAAATGGAACCCACCAGCAGTGTGAGGAGACCTGAAAGTGGCACATGGCAGAGTGTGGCGATGGAGACAGCAGCAATGGGAGGCCGTACAGGGACCCATGACAGATTACGGGCCTGGCAGCAGCATGAGGAGGCGGTACAGGGGCCCATGACAGATTACGGGCCTGGCAGCAGCAATGGGAGGCCCGTAATCTGCCAGCACCCTATGACAAAATGTAACCCACCAGCAGTGTGAGGAGACCTGAAAGTGGCACATGGCAGAGTGTGGCGATGGAGACATGGGCCCCCTGGCCACGCTTGACTTTCTGGCCACATAGTCGACATACGGCTACGTTTACTTCATCGGGCGGCTTGACGAAAAATTGCCACACCGCCGAGTAGGAAACTTTGCCCCCGCTACTCCTCACTGGCTGACTGCTACTTCCTCCGTGCACACCGGCACCACTACTGGCCGTGGTGGTAGGCTGCAGTGTAGCTGGTGCTCTACTTCGTGGCCGTTTGCCTCCACTGACACTGCTGCGACCCTGCTGCCTCCTGGGCAACCCACCGACTGTTTTGCTCGCTGCCAAGCTGGCACCCTCTTCTCCTGATGATGCGGAAGCAATAGCCTGATGACGACGAGGCTGCCAAGTGCGATCAGCCTCATCATCATCAATTAGGGTCTCCGCCTCACTACTAGCCCCCTCGGCTGCGTGTGGGTCAGGAGACAGACCTGTCTCTAGACCGGCTACCGAGCCACTCTCCTCGCCAGTACCTCTTCGCCTGGCTGCTGAAGAGGCGGATGTCTCCCCCCGTTCCTGACCGCCCTCTGTTAGCTCTTCCTCACTGTACAGTGGGGCTGAGCCCACAGCATGCGATACTTCACTTGGTGAGGGAACACCAAAGGACAGGGGCAGGTAGAGGACACGTGATTTCAGTGGGCTTGCTCCCGGGCCATGCCAACTAACGGTTGTGTCTGACGTACCCACCGACCGTTGGCTGTAGGTGTCAGAGGTGACCTGGGAAGAGGAAGACAACCGAGCCAACCAATCGATGACGGCAGGGTTGTCGGTGGAGACACGACCGCTGGATGACACCGGGAGCACTGGCCTCTGGCTGCGACTAGTGCTGCCTCGACCCCTTCCTCTGCTGCCACGTCTGCTCGCTCCTGAAACATTGCCTCCTCTGCCACTCCTCTGCGTGTTGTCTGACATACTCTTTAATTCAACGATTCTGTGTCCCTGAGTAACGATTCTGTGTCCCTGAGTAACAATTCTGTGCCTGTCCCTGAGTAACAATTCTGTGTCCCTCAGTAACAATTCTGTGTCTGTCCCTGAGTAACAATTCTGTGTCCCTCAGTAACAATTCTGTGTCCCTCAGTAACAATTCTGTGTCCCTCAGTAACAATTCTGTGTCTGTCCCTGAGTAACAATTCTGTGTCCCTGAGTAACAGTTCTGTGTCCCTGAGTAACAATTCTGTGTCCCTGAGTAACAGTTCTGTGTCCCTGAGTAACAATTCTGTGTCCATGAGTAACAATTCTGTGTCCCTCAGTAACAATTCTGTGTCCCTCAGTAACAATTCTGTGTCTGTCCCTGAGTAACAATTCTGTGTCCCTGAGTAACAGTTCTGTGTCCCTGAGTAACAATTCTGTATCCCTGAGTAACAGTTCTGTGTCCCTCAGTAACAATTCTGTGTCCCTGAGTAACAATTCTGTGTCCCTCAGTAACAATTCTGTGTCCCTCAGTAACAATTCTGTGTCTGTCCCTGAGTAACAATTCTGTGTCCCTGAGTAACGATTCTGTGTCCCTCAGTAACAATTCTGTGTCCCTGAGTAACAATTCTGTGTCCCTGAGTAACAATTCTGTGTCTGTCCCTGAGTAACAATTCTGTGTCCCTGAGTAACAGTTCTGTGTCCCTGAGTAACAGTTCTGTGTCCCTGAGTAACAATTCTGTGTCCCTCAGTAACAATTCTGTGTCCCTCAGTAACAATTCTGTGTCCCTCAGTAACAATTCTGTGTTCCTCAGTAACAATTCTGTGTCTGTCCCTGAGTAACAATTCTGTGTCCCTGAGTAACAGTTCTGTGTCCCTGAGTAACAATTCTGTGTCCCTGAGTAACAGTTCTGTGTCCCTGAGTAACAATTCTGTGTCCCTGAGTAACAATTCTGTGTCCCTCAGTAACAATTCTGTGTCTGTCCCTGAGTACCAATTCTGTGTCCCTGAGTAACAGTTCTGTGTCCCTGAGTAACAATTCTGTATCCCTGAGTAACAGTTCTGTGTCCCTCAGTAACAATTCTGTGTCCCTCAGTAACAATTCTGTGTCCCTCAGTAACAATTCTGTGTCCCTCAGTAACAATTCTGTGTCTGTCCCTGAGTAACAATTCTGTGTCCCTGAGTAACGATTCTGTGTCCCTCAGTAACAATTCTGTGTCCCTGAGTAACAATTCTGTGTCTGTCCCTGAGTAACAATTCTGTGTCCCTGAGTAACAGTTCTGTGTCCCTGAGTAACAGTTCTGTGTCCCTGAGTAACAATTCTGTGTCCCTCAGTAACAATTCTGTGTCCCTCAGTAACAATTCTGTGTCCCTCAGTAACAATTCTGTGTTCCTCAGTAACAATTCTGTGTCTGTCCCTGAGTAACAATTCTGTGTCCCTGAGTAACAGTTCTGTGTCCCTGAGTAACAATTCTGTGTCCCTGAGTAACAGTTCTGTGTCCCTGAGTAACAATTCTGTGTCCCTGAGTAACAATTCTGTGTCCCTGAGTAGCAATTCTGTGTCCCTCAGTAACAATTCTGTGTCTGTCCCTGAGTAACAATTATGTGTCCCTCAGTAACAATTCTGTGTCCCTCAGTAACAATACTGTGTCTGTCCCTGAGTAACAATTCTGTGTCCCTGAGTAACAGTTCTGTGTCCCTGAGTAACAATTCTGTGTCCCTCAGTAACAATTCTGTGTCCCTCAGTAACAATTCTGTGTCCCTCAGTAACAATTCTGTGTCTGTCCCTGAGTAACAATTCTGTGTCCCTGAGTAACAGTTCTGTGTCCCTGAGTAACAATTCTGTGTCCCTGAGTAACAATTCTGTGTCCCTGAGTAACAATTCTGTGTCCCTCAGTAACAATTCTGTGTCTGTCCCTGAGTAGCAATTCTGTGTCCCTCAGTAACAATTCTGTGTCCCTCAGAAACAATTCTGTGTCTGTCCCTGAGTAACAATTCTGTGTCCCTGAGTAACAGTTCTGTGTCCCTGAGTAACAATTCTGTGTCCCTGAGTAACAGTTCTGTGTCCCTGAGTAACAATTCTGTGTCCCTCAGTAACAATTCTGTGTCCCTCAGTAACAATTCTGTGTCTGTCCCTGAGTAACAATTCTGTGTCCCTGAGTAACAATTCTGTGTCCCTCAGTAACAATTCTGTGTCCCTCAGTAACAATTCTGTGTCTGTCACTGAGTAACAATTCTGTGTCCCTGAGTAACAGTTCTGTGTCCCTGAGTAACAATTCTGTGTCCCCGAGTAACAGTTCTGTGTCCTTGAGTAACAATTCTGTGTCCCTGAGTAACAATTCTGTGTCCCTCAGTAACAATTCTGTGTCCCTCAGTAACAATTCTGTGTCTGTCCCTGAGTAACAATTCTGTGTCCCTCAGTAACAATTCTGTGTCCCTCAGTAACAATTCTGTGTCTGTCCCTGAGTAACAATTCTGTGTCCCTGAGTAACAGTTCTGTGTCCCTGAGTAACAATTCTGTGTCCCTGAGTAACAGTTCTGTGTCCCTGAGTAACAATTCTGTGTCCCTCAGTAACAATTCTGTGTCCCTCAGTAACAATTCTGTGTCTGTCCCTGAGTAACAATTCTGTGTCCCTCAGTAATAATTCTGTGTCCCTCAGTAACAATTCTGTGTCCCTCAGTAACAATTCTGTGTCTGTCCCTGAGTAACAATTCTGTGTCCCTGAGTAACAGTTCTGTGTCCCTGAGTAACAATTCTGTGTCCCTGAGTAACAGTTCTGTGTCCCTGAGTAACAATTCTGTGTCCCTCAGTAACAATTCTGTGTCCCTCAGTAACAATTCTGTGTCCCTCAGTAACAATTCTGTGTCTGTCCCTGAGTAACAATTCTGTGTCCCTCAGTAACAATTCTGTGTCCCTCAGTAACAATTCTGTGTCCCTCAGTAACAATTCTGTGTCTGTCCCTGAGTAACAATTCTGTGTCCCTGAGTAACAGTTCTGTGTCCCTGAGTAACAATTCTGTGTCCCTGAGTAACAGTTCTGTGTCCCTGAGTAACAATTCTGTGTCCATGAGTAACAATTCTGTGTCCCTCAGTAACAATTCTGTGTCCCTCAGTAACAATTCTGTGTCTGTCCCTGAGTAACAATTCTGTGTCCCTGAGTAACAGTTCTGTGTCCCTGAGTAACAATTCTGTATCCCTGAGTAACAGTTCTGTGTCCCTCAGTAACAATTCTGTGTCCCTGAGTAACAATTCTGTGTCCCTCAGTAACAATTCTGTGTCCCTCAGTAACAATTCTGTGTCCCTCAGTAACAATTCTGTGTCTGTCCCTGAGTAACAATTCTGTGTCCCTGAGTAACGATTCTGTGTCCCTCAGTAACAATTCTGTGTCCCTGAGTAACAATTCTGTGTCCCTGAGTAACAATTCTGTGTCTGTCCCTGAGTAACAATTCTGTGTCCCTGAGTAACAGTTCTGTGTCCCTGAGTAACAGTTCTGTGTCCCTGAGTAACAATTCTGTGTCCCTCAGTAACAATTCTGTGTCCCTCAGTAACAATTCTGTGTCCCTCAGTAACAATTCTGTGTTCCTCAGTAACAATTCTGTGTCTGTCCCTGAGTAACAATTCTGTGTCCCTGAGTAACAGTTCTGTGTCCCTGAGTAACAATTCTGTGTCCCTGAGTAACAGTTCTGTGTCCCTGAGTAACAATTCTGTGTCCCTGAGTAACAATTCTGTGTCCCTCAGTAACAATTCTGTGTCTGTCCCTGAGTACCAATTCTGTGTCCCTGAGTAACAGTTCTGTGTCCCTGAGTAACAATTCTGTATCCCTGAGTAACAGTTCTGTGTCCCTCAGTAACAATTCTGTGTCCCTCAGTAACAATTCTGTGTCTGTCCCTGAGTAACAATTCTGTGTCCCTGAGTAACGATTCTGTGTCCCTCAGTAACAATTCTGTGTCCCTGAGTAACAATTCTGTGTCCCTGAGTAACAATTCTGTGTCTGTCCCTGAGTAACAATTCTGTGTCCCTGAGTAACAGTTCTGTGTCCCTGAGTAACAGTTCTGTGTCCCTGAGTAACAATTCTGTGTCCCTCAGTAACAATTCTGTGTCCCTCAGTAACAATTCTGTGTCCCTCAGTAACAATTCTGTGTTCCTCAGTAACATTTCTGTGTCTGTCCCTGAGTAACAATTCTGTGTCCCTGAGTAACAGTTCTGTGTCCCTGAGTAACAATTCTGTGTCCCTGAGTAACAGTTCTGTGTCCCTGAGTAACAATTCTGTGTCCCTGAGTAACAATTCTGTGTCCCTGAGTAGCAATTCTGTGTCCCTCAGTAACAATTCTGTGTCTGTCCCTGAGTAACAATTGTGTCCCTCAGTAACAATTCTGTGTCCCTCAGTAACAATACTGTGTCTGTCCCTGAGTAACAATTCTGTGTCCCTGAGTAACAGTTCTGTGTCCCTGAGTAACAATTCTGTGTCCCTCAGTAACAATTCTGTGTCCCTCAGTAACAATTCTGTGTCTGTCCCTGAGTAACAATTCTGTGTCCCTGAGTAACAGTTCTGTGTCCCTGAGTAACAATTCTGTGTCCCTGAGTAACAATTCTGTGTCCCTGAGTAACAATTCTGTGTCCCTCAGTAACAATTCTGTGTCCCTCAGTAACAATTCTGTGTCTGTCCCTGAGTAACAATTCTGTGTCCCTCAGTAACAATTCTGTGTCCCTCAGAAACAATTCTGTGTCTGTCCCTGAGTAACAATTCTGTGTCCCTGAGTAACAATTCTGTGTCCCTGAGTAACAATTCTGTGTCCCTGAGTAACAGTTCTGTGTCCCTGAGTAACAATTCTGTGTCCCTCAGTAACAATTCTGTGTCCCTCAGTAACAATTCTGTGTCTGTCCCTGAGTAACAATTCTGTGTCCCTGAGTAACAATTCTGTGTCCCTCAGTAACAATTCTGTGTCCCTCAGTAACAATTCTGTGTCTGTCACTGAGTAACAATTCTGTGTCCCTGAGTAACAGTTCTGTGTCCCTGAGTAACAATTCTGTGTCCCCGAGTAACAGTTCTGTGTCCCTGAGTAACAATTCTGTGTCCCTGAGTAACAATTCTGTGTCCCTCAGTAACAATTCTGTGTCCCTCAGTAACAATTCTGTGTCTGTCCCTGAGTAACAATTCTGTGTCCCTCAGTAACAATTCTGTGTCCCTCAGTAACAATTCTGTGTCTGTCCCTGAGTAACAATTCTGTGTCCCTGAGTAACAGTTCTGTGTCCCTGAGTAACAATTCTGTGTCCCTGAGTAACAGTTCTGTGTCCCTGAGTAACAATTCTGTGTCCCTCAGTAACAATTCTGTGTCCCTCAGTAACAATTCTGTGTCTGTCCCTGAGTAACAATTCTGTGTCCCTCAGTAATAATTCTGTGTCCCTCAGTAACAATTCTGTGTCCCTCAGTAACAATTCTGTGTCTGTCCCTGAGTAACAATTCTGTGTCCCTGAGTAACAGTTCTGTGTCCCTGAGTAACAATTCTGTGTCCCTGAGTAACAGTTCTGTGTCCCTGAGTAACAATTCTGTGTCCCTCAGTAACAATTCTGTGTCCCTCAGTAACAATTCTGTGTCCCTCAGTAACAATTCTATGTCTGTCCCTGAGTAACAATTCTGTGTCCCTCAGTAACAATTCTGTGTCCCTCAGTAACAATTCTGTGTCCCTCATTAACAATTCTGTGTCCGTCCCTGAGTAACAATTCTGTGTCCCTGAGTAACAGTTCTGTGTCCCTGAGTAACAATTCTGTGTCCCTGAGTAACAGTTCTGTGTCCCTGAGTAACAATTCTGTGTCCCTGAGTAACAATTCTGTGTCCCTCAGTAACAATTCTGTGTCCCTCAGTAACAATTCTGTGTCTGTCCCTGAGTAACAATTCTGTGTCCCTCAGTAACAATCTGTGTCCCTCAGTAACAATTCTGTGTCTGTCCCTGAGTAACAATTCTGTGTCCCTGAGTAACAGTTCTGTGTCCCTGAGTAACAATTCTGTGTCCCTGAGTAACAGTTCTGTGTCCCTGAGTAACAATTCTGTGTCCCTCAGTAACAATTCTGTGTCCCTCAGTAACAATTCTGTGTCCCTCAGTAACAATTCTGTGTCTGTCCCTGAGTAACAATTCTGTGTCCCTGAGTAACAGTTCTGTGTCCCTGAGTAAGAATTCTGTGTCCCTGAGTAACAATTCTGTGTCCCTAAGTAACGATTCTGTGGCCCTAAAGTCTCTTTGGCCCTAACTCTGTCCCTAATACAGAGAGGTCTGTCTCTCTTGAATGACCGGAGGCTAATGGAGAATTCTAAGATGGCCGCAATTTATAGCTCGACCATTACACAGTGCTGGCTGGCTGGCTGCTGATTGGCTAATGCGATCACATGTCATGAATGAATGCATTATGGGTCAGCGCGCCTTGTCTGCGCGCCTTCCCAGAGATACCCCCTCCGTCGCCACACATGTCGCCGCCATTTTTGGAAAATTTCGAATTTTTCCTAATCTTCGAAACTAATTCCACTTCGCCAAGTTCGATTCGCTCATCTCTAGTTATGACGCTGCGTTATTTTAACTGACAATGTGCACGGTCATGCAACCCTGTACATAAAGTAAATTTATGTCCTTTTTTCTCCACAAATAGAGCTTTCTTTTGGTGGTATTTGATCACCTCTGCAGTTTTTATTTTTTGACATATTAAAAAAAACAACAATTTTGGGAAAAAAACTATATTTTTGACTTTTTGCTATTAAACATGTCCAGTAAAAAATTTTTAAAAATCACATTTCGTCATAAACTTAGACCAAAATGTATTCTGCTACGTCTTTGCTAAAAAAAAAATCCCAATACGTGTAAATTAATTGGTTTACGTGAAAGGTATAGCATTTACAAATGGCGGTATATGCTGGGCTTTCTTTTTTTTTTACTAGTAATGGCGGCGATCAGAGACTTACAGCAGGACTGACACTGGGGGGAACTGACTTGGTGTCATTGACATCCCCAATGACACCAATACAGTGATCAGTTCTAATAAAAAGCAATGACGCGGTACTAATGGCACTGGGCATGAAGGGGTTAACATCTGGGGCAATCAAAGGGTTAACTGTGTGCTGTGTGCCATTTTCCATGATGTTCTGTGTTTGTGTTTCACTGTAAGCACACTGCTTTGAATGGCTGTGCTGTGCACAGCCATGCAAAGCAGTGTGCAGGAGCTGACAGAGAGGAGACCTGTTTTGTTTACTAACAGTTCTCCCCCTTGTTGGAGATCCTCGGCAATCACTGGGCGTCGCCGACCAACCTCCGCCCGGGACCCAATGATTGACAGCCGGGGCCGCAAATGGCGGCGCAGGTAGGGAGCATTCGCGGCTTGTGCATACACACCCTACCTGAAAATGTAAAATCACATATATATATGTGTGTGTGATTTTGTGCACAGCTGCTGCTATGGGGCGGCTCTAAAGCGGTTAAGGAATGTATTACAGTGGTCCCATAATCTGATCAATTCAAGAGGTGGCACGGGTCTTGCTGCCCTCATAGGACTGTGGGTGTCCTCATTACACTGAAAATGACAATAAATAAAGAGGGCACACCGACCTGGTGCATTACCAAAGACACCATTTATTAGAAATAAAAGTATATGAACTGTCTACTCGCAAACATATGTGAAATGCAGGCATGTATTAAAATATAGAGAAGTCCGCCTCGAGGTCCACGATACCACATCAGTGGTGTGGGAAGTCTGCATGGCGTCCAGAATGGCTTATGTGTTTCGATGGACGAGCTGTCTTCCTCAGGGCCAAAGACCCTGCATTCACTCTATCTGGTTTCCCACAGTACACAAAACATGGAAATGCAATTATTTTAGTAAATATAAATTGCTAAATACCTTTTCTCATCAGAAGTTACAGCAGTCTTGTGACTTCTATCAGTGTCCAGCAGAGCACTGGTTAAAGCTTTTAGAAAGAGTTTTCATTTTGCTCTAGGAGGATGCAGGACCCCTGACCCTCTATCTGGACGGTGCCGATTGGCCCTGTGCTGATCACATGCACTCTCCCAAGAAAAAAAAACTCTCTAGCAATACACACCAAACTGAGCATGTACAGAGTGACTCCACACATCAGGAGATAAGAGGGGGACATTGAAAGAAGGGGAGGATCAGAGAAGTCAGGATCAAACAGCGTTTTTACACAATGCAGGAATTAACCCCTTAGGTTCCTCAGTGAGTATAACCAGCATGCTTCACTGCATATACAGACTGATTTTACTGTTGTGGGTTTAGTAACACTTTATGCTTTAGCTAATACTGTGACTATAGAAAGGTTTTTTTTTTGTTTTAAGTGGAGAAGAGTAGGAATAAAATAACATTTCTGCTCAGCCATTGGTAGCTGAAATAGTCACAGGAGAACAGAACATTATCATTATATTAATATAATAGTTTAGACCGTTCATTTACCTAATGGCATTTTATTCGATTCTGAATTCTACCTGTACTTAAAGCAGAACTAAACCTAACTTATTGATTCTAATAAGTGTTGCAATCATCTAATTAGGTATTAATATTAAACAAGAAAACATACTGTTTATATATTAATGCTGAATTCAGAGCTATGTGTGTAATAACACGTTACTACAACATGCTACAGCGAGCTTTAAATGTGGCTTGCATTGCCATTCCTTCCTATGTTTTTCATGCTTTAATGCTCTTTTGAGCAGGCATCAAAGCATGTACAAAGGTGCGAAGAGAACCTAACACAATTCATTATGTCTCATGTGTGTGTATGTGTGTATACGGCCAAAATAAAATTAAAAAAATATATTAAATCATCCTTGACCAGAGGAACTCAGACAAGGCTGACAACACTGCTTGGGATTTCATTGGAACAGAGGGAGCATTGTCAGCTCACTATAGGACGTTATGAGCTCACTGGATTTCTGGCACAATTGACACTTATTTTTCAGCACTTGTAGTATGTTTAACCTCTTCACGCCGGCCGCACACAAATGTCTGGGCCTTGACGCTGAGCGGCCGCACATTTCTGTGCAATTAAGAAAAACATATGTGCTGAGAGTGCACGCCCTGCGCGCTCCCAGCCAGGGGCGGACTGACAACTCATGGGGCCCCCAGGCAATAGGGGATCATGAGGCCCCTGTGTCCTTGCCCAAACTCAAAAAAGCCTATGAAAAAGGTACCAGGGGCATCTCATGGGGTGCCCTATTGACCCCGGGCCCGCGCGCAGTGCCCGACTTTCCAAATGGTCAGTCCGCCCCTGCTCCCAGCACACAGGTCCCGATCTCCTCTTTCGATTGGGACTTTTTCCGATCATGTGACCGCCGTGACAGCGAATCACGGCGGTCACAGGACCCTAAAACCCCACCCCGCCTCCCGGCTTCTGAAACCCTTAAAGGCCTGGGAGGCGCTGGCGCCAAGGGGTTAAAGAGACAAACCTGAAATATGAACACATTGTTGAGATGTACCGATTGTTTTTTTTTATCTTACGCACTTTTTTATTAGATACATCTACAACGAATTGCTTTCAAAAAAGGTGTTTGTCAGGCAATGAGAAGGTGTTATGTTGCTTCATCACCATCCTTTTTTTAGCCCCTAAAAGCTTGCGGAACTCTTTTCACTTGAATATTGTCCGCCAAACACAACAGCAGGGTTAATGTTTGCTATGCATATGTACAGCTGCCATTGCAGCTTAGGGGGAGCAGTTGGAGGGGGCAGTAAAAATGCAGTTCAACTGTGTAAATGAAGCCATATGAATATTAATACAGATTATTTTTAAAAAAACTTATAGTGTAAAAAAGCTCATAGTGATTAGTTCATATTTTACTAATTACTGACATGACGCTGAAAAGCTGATTTCTATCTGGTAACCATTGGTTTGTGTACATTATAATATATTCATGTATTGTTTCCATGGTCCTTTGCATTTCTCTAAATCTCTTCCCACTTGGTGCCTGTTCTGTGCTTACCAGCCTATTACACCTTTCGTTCACTGCATGTCTGTTTGTATTTCAAACGTTGTCTGCGGTGTGCTCTCTATCCTTTTGTGTCTGCCATGTGCTCCTCATCACTTTGTGTCTGATATGAACTCCAAACCCTTTTGTTTATAATATCCTTTCCAGCAATTTGTGGTTGACATTTCTTTATGTCTATAATATGCTCACCATCTTTTTTGTCCTGATTCAACAAGATGCTATAGCACTTAAGGCATGCTAAAGAGACCTAAAAATCTATAAAATCATACTGTGTTAGATAATATGGATTGAGGATCAACTTGTGCCTTAAGGGTGAGAATACTCAAATGTGATATTTCAATTTACAGCTCAAGTCTGGCAGGCTGAGTCACTCTTTGGCTTTTAATACGTCTTGAGGTCTTCAGGAGCAAGCCCAACCATAGCTCCTTTCTCTGTTCCCATCCACATTAGCATGTTAAATGTTCTCACTACTCCAGTTGTATATTCCATAATATCAACTACATTTAATTAAAACAGGGAGAGTAGGACCTCCTTCATGATGGTTATGGAGGATTCAGAACTGAAGGGTAGTTACTCTGTTTCAAGCACTGCTTTATACATTGACATATCTCCTTTAGACCTTGGTCCATTCAGCCAGTATGGTCACCTGCTGAATAAGCGCCCTCCCCAGACAGTTCAACTCTGCAATAAGACATGGCAATTTAATACAAATAGTTTTACTTGTTAAAATGCAGTACATAAATGTTCATCGGTCAAATCAAAGTGTAAAGAGTCAATGATCTTCTAAACCTTGAGCCCACTATGAAGGCTGGTAACTAACCTATAGGAGGGGCTTTCCAATTCGCTAGATGTTGATGCCAAAGCATAAACCCCTGCCCTGCTCTTTTCCTTTCTAAAACACTAACCCTCCTGCTGAGGCTATATCCTCTGCCTAATTGTCCCTCACTCCATACCAGAGGGCTCCCACATGACATTCTTGGTCTTCGAACTTTATATCCCCAAAGGAAGGAATGTCAACACATGAATAAGATTGCTGCACTTCCAAGTACTGGTGGTGCTTGGAAAATGGCACTAAAGGGTCACATCAGACATACATTCCTAAGTCAACTGACAGTATATTGCCAACTACATTTAGTGGGTGTCCACAGCAGTCACATGTGAAAGCATAGGCAGCACTTTAAGCAGCCATCTTCCCACTGACCGTCTCTCCCTTCACCCAGGATCATTAGTTCTCTGGAATGAGATCTCTGTAGTCACCTCTTCCATAGGTACACCTCCCTCTGGACCATTCAGGGGAATAGCCACACTTAGAGAACTCTTGCCTGTTTTAAAGGGCCTTTTACAACCCGCCCTAGCCCCCACCTCCATGAGGGTCAGGAAGTCTACAGTCAGCTCTGCTGGGTGCAGGTCTACTTCTCCTGGCCTGCAGACCTGTCCAGGTCCTCCATGTGCTATGCTAGTGCTGGTGACTTCAATGCCCCAACTGTACTAGGGCTCCTCCCATCCTGGCTTATTACTGGCCCCTGACTCACCCATGACATCACTACAAGAGGACTCTAACTAAAAGGGGTCTAGCACTTGATGACACTACCTTCTGTAACCAGTAATTACTTTGGAACAGAGCCACCTAGCAGCAGATTAGCAAACTGCACTTGCCTACAAACTGAGAGAACATGAAGAAGAAAGAAGGGGTCTATCTACGGACTAAACCAAAAATCCCCAACATGCAGGTAAACTAGTATATATCATTTTAGAAATTCAGTAGTAATGAGTTAAATAGTTACACTGGATTGCAACTAGATGTCATCACAAAGATTTTTATACATTACATAATGAAATCCAATGCAAAGGTGATGGATACATTTTAAATGTTCCAGAACAGTGGCGTTTCCTAATGCTTTTTGCAATGGCCCCAGGACAAATGAAGGGAGAAGATAGTACAAAAGTCTGATATAGGTTCTAATCCTTCCCCACTCCAACCAAAGCTGAAAAAAATTAAGTTTTGGAAATGCATATGTAGCAATCGTGTGCACAGATATGGACACGGACACCATTTTGCTAAGATCCACCATCTTGTGTCATTCTCACTCCAAATCAGTCCCCCCTCCCTTTCTGTGGAATGGCATGTGGTCTAGTGTGGCTGAGTTCAGGAGTGCATTGGGCACATCTGGATACACTTCATGGTTGTAAATCCAATTAGCTGATTCCAGTGGGTCTGGCAGACTCTTGCTCTGAGCTGCTTGTAAAGCTATAAACCCGTCAGTCACTGGACTTGAAAGCATTCCAGAATAGCGGTAAAACCTTACATCCCATTTGAAACCACTTTTTCATACACTTTCATAACTTCTCGTAGGAAATACATACAATAAAACAAAACATATATTCAGATAGGTCAGTTTAATGCGAGTCACTTGATACCTTACATCCCTAGATTACGTCTACCCGAGAGCAGAAAGCAATATCTCATTAAGAGTCCAAAGCAGATATGTCATATCTGGTGTCTGGACGTTCATAATATCATTCTGCATATTATCCTACCAGTGGATAGGATGCTACATGTACCTTTGGAAGGTAATTGACCATGGTGTGGACTTGAGAGGGATTTGGGTCACAGCTGGCGTCTCCGCCTAAACCCCCCTCCCCAAATGAGGCGATTGGCCCTTTGTTTTCAGTAGGCACCCCCTGCTGGTGGACTAGAAAAGAGGCTGTCAGGCCTGAGAGAGGTAAGGTGAAGAGATCTCCCTTTTAATATCAGTAACCAACTTTGGCAGAAATGGTACCCTTTTGTTCAGGACACTTGAATATGCCTAAACCAAGGACTCTACATCTTTTTCTGCAAATATTTTTATTGCACCATTTTGACCTTTTTAGGAATAAATTCTATTTTCTGAAAAGTGCTGAACTGTTTCTAAAGCTCTTTAATGCAAACTAAGAATTCCTGTCTCTGAAGAGCGCTACTGTGTGTTTTAAACTTCTGCATATATCTGCCTGCGGTGACAGTGTGTATACAGACGCTTATTCAAACATCATACTGTTACTGCTAAGATTGGCGAGCTTTCTCCTTCTCCGTACAAAAAGGCAGTGGTGGCAGTGTGAAGGGTTAATTGCGTAATTAATCTGACCCAGTAACAATCGCTCTCAGGCTGCGGCACATAGATTGTGGTCAAGTGAGCTGGAAAATGTTTGTGCAGGGTGCGTGGCATTGTTACGTACGTGACAGCGCGGTTTTAGATTGGCTAGTCCTTCGGTCACAAGTTGGTGAGAAGGGCTGGTGGTCTGATGCCGCATCCGTCACAGCATACACTTCAACTGCTTTAGCAGCTTGATAAATCAGGCACTTTGTGTCTACAATATCCTCTCCGTCCTTTGTGTGTATGGTGTAGTCTCTGTCTACTTGTTCCAGCCATGCTGTCCATACCTCCATACCTGTTATTTTTTGCACTCTTTTGCTTTTTGTGTCTCTTGATGTGGTTTCTGTATTTTTGTATATGTCAAATACTCTTCCTCTGTGTGTATGTTAGCATCTAAGACACCTGCTGGTAGCACCATGGTCCATGGATCCTAAGTTCTACAGTTCCCAGCAGGCAGTCCAGTCCCAGTTGTTGCTGGCTGATGGAAGGGTATTTAGCTCCTCCTTTTATAGTATCTAGCGTGTGCCTATTTCTGCTGATCTACTGCTCTTGTACCTGCTACCTGTACTGGTTACCATGTACCTGCTACTCATTTTAGCCCTCATTCCTGTACTGATTCCTTCCAAACCTGCTTCCTCAACCTGTTCCCCCACTATCTTCTATCCAGGGCCGATGATTCCACTAGGCCAGGGGTGGGCAACTGTCGCCCTCCAGCTGTCCCATGAGGCATTGCAAAACTGACAGTTACAAGCATGACTCCCAAAGGCAGAGGCATGATGGGACTTGTAGTTGACCAACAGATAGAGGGCCACAGTTGCCCACCCCTGCACTAGGCAGCCTAGGGGAGCCTGGGCGCAGCACAGGCCGGCATTCTCTCTGTGTCAGATGCCTCATCATAAATGATCCTTCAGATGAGGGGAGGGGCAGCAGAGGGGAGGAAGAAAGGACAGAGGAAGATGCTCGGTGTCTGGGGCCAGTGTAGCAGCTGAGCTGCCGTTCCTACAAGTGTTCCTCTCAGATTCAGTCCCTTACTGCAAGTCGACTGGTGACTGCTGATCACTGTGGAGTTCCAGCCCTTCTCTTCCCATTCATCAGTGGAGGCTGAGCTGTGCCTGTGGAGGAAAGTAATGTCTGACTCAGTGCCAGTGACTGATGACATCATCACGATCCCACAACCTGCTTTTCTAGTGCCTGCTGAACTGTGTCAGTGTTGGTTGTGGTATATTGTGTTGGATCTGTCACTGTGTGGGATCGCTCAGTTCAGGTGTTCTCTGTGTGTGTGGGCTGGACTGCCTGCTGTCATAGTGTTTTATCTCCAGGGGCGGACTGACCATTTGGAAACTCGGGCACTGCTCGAGGGCCCGGGGTCAGTAGGGGGCCCCATGAGATGCCCCTGGTACCTTTTTCATAGGCTTTTTTGAGTTTGGGCAAAGACACAGGGGCCCCATTATCCCCTATTGCCCAGGGGCCCCATGAGTTGTCAGTCTGCCCCTGTTTATCTCCCCCATTGCCTGGGGAATTCCACCCTGGGATCTGTCAAAGTATGGATCCATCGTCCTCCATTCACTGCAACTGTCACCCTGCCACTACCAGCCACAGATACAGTTCGGCTGTGACACTGATTTTGGCTTTAACATTGGTGCTGGTGGTATCTTATGGCACTTATATTTGAAAATTAAAAGAAATTTAGCAGTTTCATGTTTTGTTGATTTAATATATTCTGTTTTTTAAAAGTTTTATTTATTTGTTGTTTTTTTTTTTTAAGGGGGGGGGGGCGCATGCAGCTGGTCTAGCCTAGGGCAGAAAATAGTCTAGCATCGGCCCTGCTTCTATCCCTTCCATTCCCATTGCTGACCTTTCTTGTTCCCCATTCCTTATACACCTACCTATCCATGCTTAACGTGATTACTCTTTCTTTTCTGTATATAGTTAGTTTCACATGTCACGTGTGCCCACTTGGTTTTATATTGGTTGCTATATTTGTGTTTTATGTCACTTGTGTATTGTATTCTTATATTCACTTAGACTTTAGTCTGATTTTCTCTGTGTAGCTCCACATATCTGGTCTTGCTAGCACTGCAGTATACTAGCACACGGTGTCCTAACAGTCTACTATAGTCTCTCCGTTTCTTAATGTCTGCAATGAATTCTTCATGTCATGTGCATTCCATCCCTTTGTGCCTGTTTTGTACTTTCCACTACTTAGTGTCTGCAATGTGCTCTCCTTTCCTATGCCTGTCTTGCACTCTTTTGTGTCTGGTTCTTGCGCTCCCCTCCCTTTTGTGTTTGTCTGGTATGCTTCAGTTCTTTGTGTCTTCCTTTTGTGATGTTGTCCTTGATGTAAATATATTATCCTCTGCAGCTGTATCTTGAGATCCCTCACAACCTGACTCTAGGGGGATGATTTACTAAAGGCAAATAGATTATTAACTTTGCAAGGGAAATTGCACTTTGAAATGGAATTTTCCCCAGAGCTTAGTAAATGAGGTGAAGCTCTGCTGATCTTCATTATTCAATAATGTGCAACAAAAATGTTGCCATTTTTATTGCATGATTGGATATTCTTTGAAAAATGACACTTCAGCGAATTCACTAAGCTCTGGGGTAAATTTATTTGCAAAGTGCAACTTCTCTTGCAAAGTGAGCAGCCAATTTGATTTTAGTAAATCACTTTGCAAGAGAATTTTCCCTTAGCTTAGCGAATGTGGGAAAAATTATCTTTGCAAAGAATACCCAGTCGTGCACAGAAATACAAAAACAGTATTTTTGCTTGCACATGATTGGATGATGGAAGTCAGCACAACTTCCCCACATTATTATTATTATTATTATTATTATTATTATACAGGATTCATATAGCGCCAACACTTTGCTCAGCGCTTTACAATATAAATTCACTGAGCTAAGGAAAATTCATTGCAAAGTGAACACCCTATTTGTTTTAAGTAAATCTACCCCACAGTCTCTCCTTTCAGTTTTTTGCCCTTGTCAACCCTGTGTTTTGGATGTTTTTCTGACTCCTTATTATTAAAGTGTATTTTTAATTTTTTTTAATTTATTTTTTAAGTTTTGGATAGAGTGGGTTGTGTTTTAAAAACTCTATCAGGTTCTTTATTTCTGCATGTGTCCCACTTGTACAATTTACCTGTCCTGTTTCTTGGTGACCACTGTCACTGGGACAAAACATGATGAAAAACTCCAAAATGTTTTCCACCAAGAATGGACACTTGTTTCTGTGTCAGATGTCTAATATAGGGGATTTTCCCTCACTTCCTGTTGCGTTTTCTGGAAAACAGAAATCTTCCAAGACACATACAGCAAAAAAAGGTTAACCTCCCTGGCGGTATTCCTGAGTGTAGCTCGGGGTAAAGTTTCAGTACCACAAGCGGTAACCCCGAGCTACACTCGGGCTTAGCATGCGGCGCTGCTCCACGATCCCTCGGTCACTTACCTTGTCCTGCACTCCTGTGATGTCCCTCCTGCAGTGTCCACGGCAATGTCCTCCGGCATCTGTCATCTGGGTTCCGTCCCCTGCGAGCGTCGGGTCGGAAAGGCGGGAAATTTGAAAATGCCAAAAAGTGACATTCACTAAAATCACATAGTAAAACATTACTGTATTAAACCATTTCACATACATTTTGTCCCGAGTGCTTTGTCCTGTGCCCTGCCTGCATTTTTACTGTTCTTTCTACCTGGAAACTGAGAAATGTCCATGGCATCCAAAAATCGTCCCTTTAGGCCAAAATCGGTTTTAGACCAGCTAGAGAACAGCGATAGTAAATCAGAACCACTTGCAGAAATGAGTGATAATGATTCGTGGAGAAATTCGTCATCAGACACTGAAAACGATTTTGCGACTTTGCTCAGTGATGTGCGAACTTGGCGCTATATTTCAAATTTTAGTGTTTTTGGTTTGATAATATTATTGAATTAAATTTATTATTATTATATTATTATTTTTTATGATTATTTATTAAATAATAATTTATGATTTCATGTTTCAAATTTTATCATACCCGGGGTGTTTACTAGACTCTTGTTCAGGCAGATTTCAGTGAGTCATTCCTAAGAATTACAGGCCTACAATATAAAACGCCAAGTTTCCATGCAAAATAATGGTACCGCTTTCAGCACTAAAAATCTGAAATAATTATACCGCCAGGGAGGTAAAAATTGTTTGTTTTAGCTGTTAATATGCAGGGCTTCTTTGGTGTTTGTTTTGATTTCTTTATTGCATGATAGAAGCAACGTCAGTCCAGTCATACTACATTCTCATGGTGCTTTGGATACTATGGGGTTTATTTATTAAAGCTGATCCAATGTAAAGTAGCAATTTTTGTAGAAAGGTTGTTTGTTAGAAGGGTCATGCAAGACTGGGCACACACTGGGATTTATTTACTAAAGCTGGAGAGTGCAAAATCAGGCTCATTTCTGAATAGAAACCAATAAACTTCTAACTTCATCTTGTTCAATTTCAGCTTTGGCAATAAAACCTGGAAGCTAATTGGTTGCTATGTAGAAGTGAGCCTGATTTTGCACTCTCCAGCTTTAGTAAATAAATCTCTAAGGGACTCAAAGCTTAAAGAGACAGGCATTTACTAATAGAAGGAGGGACTGATTAGAATTAATTGAAATTGTTCATGCTATGCAAAGAAAATCTAGGGCTAAGTATATATAGCGTCCTTCAGTGTAGGTAGGATTTTTGTTTGTTAGACAGAGGCTTGCTAGGCCTGGGATGAGTCAGCCTGCTACTGAGGCAGAGAGGTTACCTCAAGGCAGTCGGGGAGGCTCTACATGTCCGGGCTTCTGGAGCCCTCCCACCCTATTAGAAACTGCTGGAACATTCTAGAAGAGGGGCAGAGGAGGGGAAGAGGCCTGGATGGGCATGTTTGAGAGAACCTGGCCAATCCCCAGACAGGAGGCCTGGCATGGTGGCTAGGACAGCCCTTAAATGTGGGAAAACCTGATCAGCAAGAGAGCTGTTGGAGTCAGGTGGAAGATGGATTGAAGAAAGGTGCTGGCGTGAAGCCTGGGATGGGGGGCCTACCTACAGACTAGAGCTGGACAGAAGGATCTCCACTGCCCTACAGTCTACTTGGGATAGACAGTCTGTCAGCAGGGAAGGAGCCAGCCCAGCGTAAGGTCTGAAAGCTGGTGCAATTCATTAAGCTACAGGACAGTGTGAGTACTTCTACACCCCCTGGGCCAAAGGAGGAGGAGGGCGGTCAGGTGCAATACCCAACTGGTTCTCATCTGGGACTATTGCAGGGTAGATCTTGGAATCCCTTGCCTAGGGATATCCTCAAGACAGCCGAGTGGATGAGGAGAGCTTCATCTAGGGCCTGAGGAGGTTCACCAATGGGGACTCAGTGCTCCTTACTAAGACTGTTGCTGCTAAGAGGTTGTCCTCAAAGTTTGACAGTTCCTTGGGCATCCCATATACCCTTAGATCCCATCCAAGTTGTTAATCCCTAATAAAAATAAGAAAAACAAGCTCAAGGACTGTTTTACTGACTCTGAGAGAAAGTGTGGAAAATGAGTGTTGCCTGGCTGTGCAGAGCTTAGGGGGACCCAGTGAAATCCAGTGGTCCTCAAGGGGTAGCGCTACATATATTTTCCTCATAGGAGGCTGTCTGTAATGCATTGTACAAAATATGTGTAAGTCATTTGGGAAGATGACCTTCTGGGGATTTGATCCATAAGATTGGCTAACGTTTGACCAGCTGTAATTTGTCATACTACATTAAAGCAGTGTGCTTTTAGAAATAGAACAGCATTTGCAGTGATCTCTGTTTAGAAAAGGTAGACGCCATCAGCGACGGACTGACAACTCATGGGGCCCCCGGGCAATAGGGGATCATGGGGCCCCTGTGTCCTTGCCCACACTCAAAAAAGCCTATAAAAAAGGTACCAGGGGCATTTCATGGGGCCCGAGTGCTCGAATGGTCAGTCCGCCCCTGGACGCCATGCAGGTGCAACAGAGCATGTGCACACTACTGTATGGCGGTGGTATGCAAGCACAATGTGCTGAAAAAGAGTAGTGCATGCACTACTTTTCTTCTTTGCAGTGCAAAGCCCCACCTCACACTACGCAGCAGTCAGTTGAACTTTATTAAATGTTTGTGTGACATTTAAAGAGGTTGTAAACCCTTGCATATACCCAGTGAAGTGACCGGCCTCAGGTGATACACAGAGATGAAATAAATCCTCCTACATAAGTTGTACCTGTCTACCTGTCTATCTACAGCCATCTGTCCCCTACATCCATTCAAAGTGCAGAATTTACATTGGCTCTCTCAGCTCTGAAAAGCAGGGGGTGGAGAGCTGAAGTTACACTCATTGTGGAGATATCTGAGAGATGACTGGAGAGAAGGGACGCACCCCTTCACATAGCACACAGGAGCAAAGCTGAGGCTGTCAATCTGCCGAAAGTCCCTCCCCTGTCACCATTTTTCTCTTTGTGTCAGAAAAACCTGTCAGAAGTGGCTCATGCTGATAGCAGCGGAATGAAGCAACAGACAGAAATGACACTTAGCGCTCTTAAGTGAGACAAGTACACACTATAGAGGGATATGCTTTGTTCATATTTGTCTGAGGTTTACAGCCACTTTAAATAAAGTTTGTTGAAAAAAAGAAAAAAAAAAGGAACAGTGCGATACAGTGTGGTGATCAGCATTGCACACTAACCGCTGCATTACAACATGACGACTGGTATAGATGGACTCTATACCTAAATAAATTATCATTTGAAAAGTTTAGAATCCTAGAGTGAACTTGTTCCCTATTCTAAACAAGTAGTAAAAGCACATTAAAGCAAGCCCTCATTCACCTCTGTAGCTATAGGCATTGTGAAAAATCTTATTAAAATCAATAGAGGAACTCAGATCTTAGCTCTTTCCAGAATACTTTCTATTGCAGCAGAATCTTGGCAGCTTGCCAGCTTTATAATGGAAACACACAAGTGTTTCTAGGCTGTAACGATGAGTCCCTACTGGGGAAGATGGGACTTGTAGTCTTTTTCATTCACAGATTATGCTGAATTAATGATGCGGCTGAATTCAAATAATGGCAGGAGGTGGCAGGGAGAAGAACCCTCAGATTCTGTAAGTGGAGGAGTGTTTTGGGGGTGGGGGCTGAAGACTGTGATCATGTATAATGTTATAGCTTAAATATGTACATACAGTGCCACATAAATGTGAAGTGGAAGGGAAATGATAAATGGTTTTCAAATTTTTTTACAAATAAATATCTGAAAAGTGTGGAGTGCATTTGTATTCAGCCCCTTTACTCTGATACCCCTAACTAAAATCTAGTGGAACTAATTGCCTTTAGAAGTCACCTAATTAATATATAGAGTCCACCTGTGTGTAATTTAATCTCAGTATAAATCAGTGCTTCTCAAATAGTGGGGCGTGCCCCCCAGGAGGGGCGCGAGGCTCCGTCAAGGGGGGCGCGGTGCGGTGCCGCCGCCGCCCCCCCCCTTCCGACAGAAGGGACACTAAGTACAGGGGTGGGCAGAGGGCTGCTGTCTCTTACCTGGCTCCCACGATGATCCATCCAGGAAGCGCTGCTCCTTCCGTCACTCCAGCCACTCCCTCACTCCTACCGCTCGGCTCCGCCTCCTCACCGGTGATTGGCCGCCAGAACTGTAGCTCAGGAAAGGTACACAGGCGGCCAATCACGGGCGAGGAGGCGGAGCCGAGCGGACCCGCGAAAATCGAGTGAGGGAAAAGCCGGTAAGTGTGCAGTGCAGAGGTGCTGCTGCAAAAATACTATTTACAGTCGCACGGGGGGCGCGAAATGTTTTCTTCTTCCTAGGGGGGGCATGACAGAAAATAATTGAGAAGCACTGGTATAAATACAGCGGTTCTGTGAAGCTTTCCGAGGTTTTTTAGAGAACATTAGTGAACAAACAGCATCATGAAGGCCAAGGAACACACCAGACAGGTCAGGGATAAAGTTGTGGAGAAGTTTAAAGCAGGGTTAGGTTATAAAAAAATATCCCAAGCTTTGAACATCTCATGGAGCACTGTTCAATCCATCATCCAAAAATGGAAAGAATATGGCACAACAGCCACAACTGCCAAAATTGAACTTCTTGGCCTAGAAGCAAAATGCTATGTGTGGAGGAAAACTAACACTGCACATCATCCTGAACACACCATCCCCACCTTGAAACATAATGGTGGCAGCATCATTTTGTCAGGATGCTTTTCGTCAGCTGGGACAGGGAAGCTGTTCAGAGTTGATGGGAAGATGGATGGAACCAAATACAGGGCAATCTTAGAAGAAAACCTTTTAGAGTCTGCAAAAGACTTGAGACTGAAGCGGAGGTTCACCTTCCAGCAGGACAACCACCCTAAACATACCGACAAAGAACAACGGAATTGTTTAGATCAAAGCATGTTCATGTGTTAGAATGGCCCAGTCAAAGTCCAGACCTAAATCCATTTGAAAATCTTTGGCAAGACTTGAAAACTGGTGTTCACAGACGCTCCATCCAATCTGACAGAGCTTGAGCTATTTTTAAAAGAAGAATGGGCAAAAATGTCACTCTCTAGATGTGCAAAGCTGGTAGAGACATCCCCCAAATGACTTACAGCTGTAATTGCAGCAAAAGGTGGTTCTACAAAGTATTAACTCAGGGGGGCTGAAAACAAATGCACGCCACACTTTTCACATATTTATTTGCAAAAAAAATGAAAACCATTTATCATTTTCCTAACACTTCACAATTATGTGCCACTTTGTGTTGGTCTATCACATAAAATCCCAATAAAATACATTTATGTTTTTGGTTGTAAAAAGTCAAAATGTGGAAAATTTCAAGGGGTATGAATACTTTTTCAAGGCACTGTAACATTAAACATGGTCAGAAAGGTGGACTTTTCCTTTAAAAATATTATTTTATCACACATACAATGGGGAATATAGCCATCCAGTGTAAGCATACATTAGGTTTTGTAGAACTTTGGAAAAGTGAAAAAAAAAAATCTAACTTTTGTAAAGGAAATTTTTTATTATTATTGCTGTTGCTTTGTTTTCCATGGTTTTGATGCAAATGAAAACAAAATGAAAAATGAGTCATGTATTCATATCCAGTTGAATGTGTGAATCATATAGAAGGTAATATTTCTAGTTTTTTTGTACACTTTTTTTAATTATTTTCCTTTGTTTATGTCTGGCTATGGGTAGCAGCAGAATTATAAAGTGCTTGCTTTGTTGAATGCCAGCTTGATACATGATTACCAATATTTCCCCACTGGAAGCAAAAGACATTACGCTGAGCGTACTTATTTCCCAAACAGTTCAGGTTTGTGATCAAAAATACTTCCCGAGCCTGAGAGAGATTTTGTAAGAAAATTATTGCTTGATAACAACACACAGCTCACATAGTAGGCAATTTTCATGATAAGTTATTATACTGAATTCTGAAGAATGTATATCAAATGACTTGGCAGAGCAATCAATAGTGATGGCGTTGTGTAAAATAAAAGGGAAAATAAACCTTCTACTAACTGCATACCTTAACGTGTTTGAGATTTTAAATAAGCCATTTAAGAAGAGTGGCCCACGCCTTTTCTTCTAAATAGAACATACGAAGGGCGTTTAAATCAAACCGGGACATTTAATCTTACAGGTATAAAAAGGGATGCTAGCATGACGGTACTACACACAGTAGTAAGTGGCAAGTGTGTCCTATTACTGATAGGCAGCACACATGTCGCGAGCTAGTCCAGAGACCGGTAATCAAGATGGCAGACAGCAGTGTTGGTGAGTGCATGAGACAACGTGTGGTGATGACATTTCTTGTGAACAAAGGTATAAAACCTGCATATATCTACAGAAGACTTCAATCACAGTACGGTGATGAGACGCTCAGCCACAGTAGAACATTTGAATGATGTAAATGTTTCAAAAATGGCCATACGTCCATCAGTGAAGATCATTGCCATGATGGTTCCCAGCTCACAGCAGTCATTCCTGTGAGCATTCAGTGCATGGAGATGCCTGATCCTGGATAATTGACATATAAGAGCTGGGTACTTTCTTTTCTTTTTCTTGACATGCGTTGCCTGTCCATGTGTTCCTTGCTGTAAAAAAGCTAGTTATAGACTGGGGCAGTGTCCATTTTTTGTACTGTTGAATTGTAGGTGCAGGGGCGGACTGCCAACTCATGAGGCCCCCGGGCAAGAGGGGATCATGGAGCCCCTGTGAATCAAACTCAAAAAAGCCTATGAAAAAGGTACCAGGGGCATCTCATGGGGCCCCCTACTGACCCCGGGCCCTCAGGCAGTGCCCAAGTTTCCAAATGGTCAGTCCATCCCTGTGTAGGTGAGTGGGTGCACTTGGACACCCTGGCTGCCATTGTGCTACATGTTGGGTGTCCAGTGCACTCCTGTGCCTTTAAAGAGGGGTGGGCTCCCTCAGGTTCACCTGCCATTGATTTATCCATTAAATACATGTGCCTCTACTATGGGGGCTCTCAAAATTTTTTAGAGTTAGGACCACAGAATATCGGGGGGCCGTGACGTGGCTCTGTGGCTTACGTATGTATTTGCAAATGTGTGCTAACTAAACCCCTGTTTAACGCATACTGTTAGACAGGTTAATTCAGTTGTTGGCAAGCTGGCTGGCAAGTTGAGCTGGGAACTTTCTTTTCTTTTTTCTTGACATGCGTTGCCCATCTATGTGTTCCTTGCTGCAAAAGCCAGCTATAGACTGGGGCAGTGGCCATTTTTTGTATAATCGACATATAACCTGTCATGAAATTTCACAAGAGACTAATCTTTCTGTGAACGGTGAACACAATCATGACATAGTGAAGCAGGCTGTCCCATGATGTTTCAGGCGTACTGACAATTCTTTCTATGCCGAAGCTTTCCAGGCATTAGTTAAAACACTGAGATAAGTGTATAAATCTAGCAGCGGGGTATGTTGAAAAATAAATGCAGTTTCCACTCCTTGAAATTCATTCTTTTATTATATAAACTCAAAGGTTTGACTTGAACACCCTTCGTATTTACTATCAAGAGTCATTTTAGTCTGTAGTAATATTCCAGCAATAAACAGTATTGTCTCTGAATCATATTTTCCCATCTAATTTTGTTAAATTTGTCTGAATATGTAAGATTTCGAAAATTTTCAGATAGAGGTCTTCTGCAAAAAAAAAAAAACATTTCAGACAAGACCCTGTCTGCACATCTTGAGATACAGTAAGTGTTCACGGATCATCCATGGAAGGGTCTGTAGGGCATTATTTATACTTGCATTGGATGAAGTGTTATATATTGCCTCCTCATCACCTTTTTCAACCCCTTACCAGTGAGCTGTCACCACATGCATTGCCTGAAGCTAAATGGGTTGCATTTGGCAGGTGATACTGAACGCGACAGCAGGAATACATTTTGCAAAGCATTGTGGCAGCAGCGTATGTTTACCCCCCTTCACCGCCTTAAAGTAGAACTAAAGTACTCAATACTTAAGCTGGCCATACAATGGATTGACATTTGGCTGGTTCAGCAGGAACAGACAAAATTTCAATCCATCTATAGCCATTCCCAAAAGTTGATCTAACGTTTGGCTTTTGTCGAATGGGATGTTGAAAAATGATAATTCGATAATCAGCTGCAGTGGTAATCAGTGTATTTTCCTCCCTGCTGTTTTATTGTATTCTGACAGCAGAGAGGATTTCTCCATTCACCTCATTTGTGTGGATAGAAGAATCCATTTGCTTTTTTTTTTCTTTCAATCAGCCCGTTGGCTGATCAAAAAAAAAAAAAAGATCCATCTATGGCCAGCCTTTGCTTTAATAGTCCAACGCCCTTGAGGTCCCTCACCAAAGCCCTTGAGGTCCCTCACCAACACCCTTGAGGTCCCTCACCAACACCCTTGAGGTCCCTCACCAACGCCCTTGGGGTCCCTCACCAACACCCTTGAGGTCCCTCACCAACGCCCTTGAGGTCCCTCACCAGTGCCAGCACCTTCTCTCCAGCTTCTTCCAGGTTCTGGTCTTCAGCCATTATGATTGGTCGGCACAGGATGCCGTAACTCCCGGGGTTCAGCAATCCACAAAGGCAAAGTGCCGAAACATAAACTATAGGAAGATTTACCAAAACTGGAGCATGCAGAATCTGGTGCAGCTGTGCATGGTAGCCAAACAGCTTCTAACTTCAGCTTGTTCAATTAAGTTTTGACAATGAAACTTGGAAGCTGATTGGTTTCTTTGCAGAGATGCATCCAATTTTGCACCATGAAGTTTTAGTAAATACCCCCTAAACGTACATTTTAAAGAAGACTGTAACAAGGCAGTTTTAAAAAATATATTGTATGTCTCTTCTGCAATAAATAGTCTGCTTGCTTGCAATAAAAAAAATAAGACTTTAATTCTGCTATAAGCGGGAGCGGTTGGAGGGCAGCAAAAATGTGTCTCAACAGGGCATTTTTACCACAACCCAAGTGGAAACTATGCCTAAAGCAAATGTAAGCATAAAGCACACTTTACCCTGTTGCCTCATGCATTAACTACCACACACCGCACATACGCATCTCTAGGCAGCCCATGTTTCTGTGCTGAGAGTGCTCCCACTGCATCTTCCCAGCACAGAGACAGAGCTGTCAAAGACAGCTTTTGGTTAGAACTTACTATCAGTGATCTAAGGGATTGGCTCCTGTTCATGTGTCCACTGTAACAGCCAATCACAACCGATATGAAGAGGGCGCTGAGGACATTGATGTGAGGGGGGCTGTGGGGACACTAATGTGAGGGGGGTTCTGGGGATACTGATGTGAGGGGGGCTCTGAGGACACTGATGTGAGGGGGGCTCTGAGGACACTGATGTGGGGGGGGGGGCTCTGGGGACATTGATGATAGGGAACTGTTAGGGCACTGATGTGAGGGGGGCTCTGAGGACACCGATGTGAGGGGTCTCTGAGGACACTGATGTTAGGGGTCTCTGAGAACACTGATTTGAGGGGGGGCTCTGAGGACACTGATGTGGGGGGGGGCTCTGGGGACACTGATGATAGGGGTCTGTTAGGACATCGATGTGAGGGGTGTCTGAGGACACTGATGTGAGGTGTATCTGAGGACACTGATGTGAGGGGGGGCTCTGAGGAATCTGATGTGAGGGGTTGCTATGAGGACACCAATGTAAGGGGGGGCTCTGATGACACTGATGTGAGGGGAGCTCTGATGACACTGATGTGAGAGGTCTCTGATGACACTGATGTGAGGGGGCTCTGAGGACACTGATGCGAGGGGCAGTTAGGACACCGATGTGAGGGGTCTCTGAGGACACTGATGTGAGGGGGCTCTGAGGACACCAATGTGAGAGGGTCTCGGATGACACTGTTGTGAGGGGTCTCTTAGGTCTCTGATGTGAGGGGCTGTTAGGACACCGATGTGAGGGGTCTCTGATGACACTAATGTGAAGGGGCTCTGAGCACACTGATGTGAGGGGTCTCTGATGACACTGATGTGAGGGGCTGTTAGGACACCGATGTGAGGTGTGTCTGATGACACCGATGTGAGGGGTCTCTGATGACACTGATGTGAGGGGTCTCTGAGGACACTAATGTGAGGGGACTCTGAGGACACCGATGTGAGGGGTCTCTGATGACACTAATGTGAAGGGGCTCAGAGCACACTGATGTGAGGGGTCTCTGATGACACTGATGTGAGGGGTCTCTGAGGACTCTGATGTGAGGGGCTGTTAGGACACTGATGTGAGGGGTCTCTGAGTACACTGATGTGAGGGGGCTCTGAGGACACCGATGTGAGGGGTCTCTGAGGACACTGATGTGAGGGGCTGTTAGGACACCGATGTGAGGGGTCTCTGAGTACACTGATGTGAGGGGTCTCTGAGGACACTGATGTGAGGGGCTGTTAGGACACCAATGTGAGGGGACTCTGAGGACACCGATGTGAGGGGTCTCTGATGACACTGATGTGAGGGGACTCTGAGGACACCGATGTGAGGGGCTGTTAGGACACCGATGTGAGGGGTCTCTGATGACACTAATGTGAAGGGGCTCAGAGCACACTGATGTGAGGGGTCTCTGATGACACTGATGTGAGGGGTCTCTGAGGACTCTGATGTGAGGGGCTGTTAGGACACTGATGTGAGGGGTCTCTGAGTACACCGATGTGAGGGGTCTCTGAGGACACTGATGTGAGGGGCTGTTAGGACACCGATGTGAGGGGTCTCTGAGTACACTGATGTGAGGGGTCTCTGAGGACACTGATGTGAGGGGCTGTTAGGACACCAATGTGAGGGGACTCTGAGGACACCGATGTGAGGGGTCTCTGATGACACTGATGTGAGGGGACTCTGAGGACACCAATTTGAGGGGCTGTTAGGACACCGATGTGAGGGGACTCTGAGGACACTGATGTGAGGGGCTGTTAGGACACCGATGTGAGGGGACTCTGAGGACACCGATGTGAGGGGTCTCTGATGACACTGATGTGAGGGGACTCTGAGGACACCGATGTGAGGGGTCTCTGATGACACTGATGTGAAGGGTCTCTGAGGACACTGATGTGAGGGGCTGTTAGGACACCGACGTGAGGAGTCTCTGAT
Source organism: Staurois parvus (assembly GCF_062004578.1). NCBI lineage: Eukaryota > Metazoa > Chordata > Amphibia > Anura > Ranidae > Staurois > Staurois parvus. The sequence goes on along the minus strand of NW_028318614.1, from coordinate 380,586 downwards.
GACACTGATGTGAAGGGGCTCTGAGCACATTGATGTGAGGGGTCTCGGAGGACACTGATGTGAGGGGCTGTTAGGACACTGACGTGAGGGGTCTCTGGTGATACTAATGTGAGGGGTCTCTGATGACACTGATGTGAGGCGCTGTTAGGACACCGATGTGAGGGGCTGTTAGGACACCGATGTGAGGGGCCTCTGATGACACTGATGTGAGGGGGCTCTGAGCACACCGATGTGAGGGGTCTCTGATGACACTGATGTGAGGGGTCTCTGAGGACACTGATGTGAAGGGTCTCTGAGGACACCGATGTGAGAGGGTCTCTGATGACACTGATGTGAGGGGTTTCTGATGACACTGATGTGAGAGGGCTCTGAGGACACCGATGTGAGGGGTCTCTGATGACACTAATGTGAGGGGTCTCTGAGGACACTGATGTGAGGCGCTGTTAGGACACCGATGTGAGGGGTCTCTGATGACAATGATGTGAGGGGACTCTGAGCACACCGATGTGAGGGGTCTCTGATGACACTGATGTGAGGGGTCTCTGAGGACACTGATGTGAGGGGTCTCTGAGGACACCGATGTGAAGGGTCTCTGAGGACACCGATGTGAGGGGGCTCTGAGGACACCGATGTGAGAGGGTCTCTGATGACACTGATGTGAGGGGTTTCTGATGACACTGATGTGAGAGGGATCTGAGGACACCAATGTGAGGGGTCTCTGATGACACTGATGTGAGGGGTCTCTGAGGACACCGATGTGAGGGGTCTCTGATGACACTGATGTGAGGGGTCTCTGAGGACACTGATGTGAGGGACTCTTAGGACACCAATGTGAGGGGTCTCTGATGACACTGATGTGAAGGGGGGCTCTGACACTGATGTGAGGGGACTCAGAGGATTCTGATATGAGGGGGCTCTTATATGGAGGGGGGACTATGATGTAAGGGAGGGTTCCTGATGTACATGGGGGCTTCTGATGTGAAAGGGGGGACTCTGGTATAAAAGTTCACCAACTCATGGAGACTGCAGAGTCTGGGGGGGAGCAATGCTGTGACACTCAGCAATGCAATGTGAGTGTTGCTAAGGCAACTGTCCAGAGTCTGGAGTGCAGAGGTGGATCAGACTGCACATACAGCACGCTGGGTTAGTGAATCAACCACTTCCATCATGGATACATTGTTAATGAAAAGAATAACTAGTTTGACATTATGTCAGATATTTTGACAGGGGAGCAATTTCAGTGCTTGTTATCCGCAGATATGCTACTGCCTTAGACATAGCTGTACTGATTTGTAAAGGACATTAGCACCCTAAATGTACCCAGGCGCAAAAAAGGGGGGGGCACTTGTGCCAAAAAAAAGAACACTAGGCAAGGAATGATACACAACATGAAAAAAGAATTCTTAGTCCTTGAGAAAGGTTCATATGAAAACACAGTAGGCATGAAGTTCACATTACGGCAGCATCAGCAGTCCAAGCAGGATCTGGGGAGGCTCCCACCAGCAAACCATGTATGAACAAAAGGAAGGAGAGAAAAGCACCACTACCTAACTGAAGCATTTATTAAAACATATTGGTGAACTGAAATACAATAAATATGCACTCACATTTTAAAAGATATTAACCACTTCAATACCAAGCACTTTCACCCCCTTCCTGTCCAGGCCAATTTTCAGCTTTCAGTGCTGTCACACTTTAAATGACAATTGTGCGGTCATGCAACACTACCCAAATTAAAATTTTATAATTTATTTCACACAAATAGAGTTTTCTTTTGGTGGTATTTAATCACCACTAGGTGTTTTATTTTTTGCTAAACAAATGAAAAAAGATCACAAATTTAAAAAAAGTTTTCTTTCTTTCTGTTATATAGTTTTAAAATAAGTAATTTTTCTTCTTCACTGATGTGCACTGATGAGGCTGCACTGATGAGCATTGATAGGCTGCATTGATGAGGCGGTATTGAGGAGCACTGATGAGGCTGCACTGATGGACACTGATGAGGTGGCCTTGATGGAAACTGGTGAAAAAGGCACTGATGAGGCTGCACTGATAAGGTGGCACTGATGGGCACTGATATGCTGCACTGATGGGGCTGTACTTATGGGCACTGATATACTGCACTGATGGGCACTGATATGCTGCACTGATTGGGTTGTACTGATGAGGCATTGATATGTTTCAGTGATGGGGCTGCAGTGACGGGCACTGATGGGAACTGATATGCTGCACTGATGGAGCTGCACTGATCATCAGGGCACTGATGATCAGTGCCCTAATTATCAGGACACGGATGATCAGTGCCCTAATCAGTGTAAATGTCCCCTGTCACAAGAAAGAAGGTTATCGACATTTCTTTCTTCAGCGCTGTAACAGCGCTGAGGAAAGGAAATGCTGATAACCAGCATTTGTTTACATGTGATCAGCTGTGATTAGACAAAGCTGATCACATGGTAAAGAGCCAATGTCATTGGCTCTTTACCCTGATCAGTGATGCACTGTGTTCAAGAGGCACAGCTCACCACTGATGGGTGGTCATGTGTGACAAGAGTGGGACGAGGTTATATGACATCCTCCCAGAAAGAGACAGGTCGTACCCGGCCATCATTGTACAATAGGCTGGGCAGGAACCAGTTAAAAAGTGTATCAATAAGGCTTCAGCAGGTGGCAACCTTCCAGGTGGTCAACTGTGAGCAAGCCCCTCCACATTAATGTGATGGAAGGTGCTTGGAATGAGGAAGCTGACCAAGGGAACACCAGGAAGAGGAAGCAGAAGCACTGAGGGAGTATATCAGAAGGATGAGAACCATTGTGGACAGAAGGGAAGTGTTTCAGGCCCACAAGATGGCCGTAATGATGTCATGTGTGATGTAGATGGGCGTAGTCATGCATTGCATGGTGTGACCCCCTTTTTCAAACCTATACTCCTGTACAGACAGCAAAGCAGGCCTAGAACCAGAGCAAGGTACAAAGACAATAAGCAATTTAAGAATGGAGATAGGCCAAAGGTCAAGGTGGGCAGTGAACAAGAGCAGTCAAAATACAACTTGAAGTCGCAACAGGAATGCAGGAGCACAGGAACCTACAAAGACTGGGGCCTTGCTAAGAAATGAGCCTTGTGCTCAGGCAACGTGTGTTGGCCTAAACGCAGCTAAGTAGTGAGGTTGATGGTCAGGCTTGGTGGGAACTGGCTGTGTAGCTGCTATATCAATCAGCAGGTGCGATCTGGAGATACCTCTACCTCCTATTCCTGTGTAGCAACAAGCTGGGAAAACAACAATTTGGTAGAACCACAAGTGTAATGTCAAATTTGCTGCTAATCTGTGAAACTGGAGCTTCAGAAGTGCTCATGGTGTCCAGTCCCCGATGGTCCCCTTGTTCTAATGTTACCACCGAGCCTCTTCTTCTAAAAAAAGCCTGCTTCCAATAAACAGAAAAAGGGAGATGACTTGGACCTGCAATGTCATGTGACTGTTTTTTGCTGTTGTTGTTTGGATCCTATTGGGGAGATTTCTAGTCCTGGAGACACAATAGATAGAGAGAGAAAATCTCTCCAAAGGGAAGGAAAATGGAACACTCCCCATCTCCCTAACTTTACCATTTTGGATTTACCATCACTGTCTGTACCGGATACATTTTTTACAGGCACTTCCCCACTTTATTCAGATGTAACCAGCTGCCAGATATATCATTATGCCATTCAGGCACATTTACAGATAAGACTATGGTTAATCCGTTTGTACCTATTACCAAGTAATGGGACTGCTACATCACTTCCTGTTAGCAGAATGGATTCATTTTTTCTGACAGCAGAGGATCTTGGGACCTGTAGTCCTATAGTCAACACATCCTGTATTCCTGAGTGCTGATTGAGCTGGTGAATAAAAAGGATGCTGGGAAAGCAGATATATTTTACAGTAGGGGTGTCAAACTGGTAGCCCTCCAGCTGTTGCCAAACTGCAAATCCCATCATGCCTCAGTTTGGCACCCGTGGTCTACAGCAAGAGACTGGCTCCCTCTCTTTGTGTGGGATTCAGAGCTGAACACAGTGGGACTGCCATTCTCCTCCAGAGACAGATTGTTGATCTACTGCTGTGGAACCCTGCACATCATTCAGCACAGCAGTGACGCCAATCACCACACCATGATCGCATCAGCTTCTCTGCATTGGGACTGCCACTCTCCATTCTTCACACAGACATCTAACAAGCAATCAGGCGACAACTCTGCACATCCCGGCAAACAGACAAGAGCCTGAGAAAGAACTCTTGTCCTTAGGAGGCCATGTTTTCATGGGATTGATGAGCAGGTGGATGCCCAACCTCTTTCTGTCATTACTCTAGAAATACTGCATGGCGATACCTTTACACCTCAGCATCAGGAGATCTTTGTTTTGAGCAGTACCACAGTCTATCTGTTTAACTTAATTGAGTTACCAGCATTTACTAATGCTTATGGACCCCACCATTGCTAGCAGAAGACAGCGGACACCACCATGTCAGGAACTTTACACATCGCAGGACTCAAGTTGCAATTTTTACTTAAAGGGACCTTTTCTCTTCTAAGGCCATTATTGTTCAACTTGGGGTACTTATATCTACGTATTTATGCCAGAATATACATTTACATAATTCTCTGCATGCCCCGTTGTGGTCTCAGTGGCATGGAGGGAGCTGATAAATCAACAAGTCTTTTCTTCCCCCATTATTATATCATATTTACTTGTTTTAACATTTTATATTTCTTCAGTTGCTTCCTGGTTTCTGGCCTAGGCCAAAATGTTGTCATACATCCAAGGAGTCTTCATGGGCCTTTTTTGTTTCTTTAATCTGGGGGAGGGGAGGAGGAGCTTTCTCAGTTAAGCATGCCCTTCTACATGCATATGTAGACATGAATTATCTGTTCTTATGCAAGATGGCCAATGCTGGAAATGCTGGGGGGGGGGGTTGTAAGTGATTTTTCAACAAAATAAAGCATGGAAACATCGATAGGTAGTTGAATTTGCTTTGAAAGTTTGTGGTGCTCACATACAGTTTAGTTCCACTTTAAAATACTTGTTGCCACCCTGAGTCTGGTGGCAGTATTTTTTAGGCCAGCATGCTGTAAATGAGTGGTAACAATGTGTCAGCGATCCTTATCTCTAAACTTATTCTAAGGATGCATTGAAGCCAATGCATTAAAACGACATCCAAGAAATAAACATTTTAAGGAATGGTAGACCTTCATGATGTTCTCAAGATGTTTTTTTCATAGGGCTCTGATTTACATTCTAAACCCCTGCCTCCCATTGATCACTCCTGATCACTTCCAAATTCTTAATCGCTCTTCACCTCATGACCCCCAATGCAGGAAAACAGGCAATGGTGTGTGAAAAGTATAGACATACACAGTATTTTGCATGGCATGATGAATCATGTCTTAAGGTTTCATAGATTCTTTTTTTTTTTAAACATAAAAGGTTTTAAATCACTAGACAAACAAAAGTGTCAGCAGCCCTAAAACTGAGTATTTTTACAGAAAGTGAAAGGGACTTTGTGAATGTACTGGGAGTACGCTGAACATGCAAACAGAGCTAATAGAAGACATTCTTTGGATTCCTGTAAAATAAGACTCATTATCATGGCCTCCTTGTGCTGGATGTCCCTCTTGTGGAATAAACCTGTATGTATAGAACTGGGAAGGTACACTCCATTGTCAGACAAAGATTTCGTATGAAAATAAGCATGCAGTGAGCAGGCCATCTGCCCAGGACTATCATTTCTACCATTGCTGGTATACACTTTCGATGAGTCACATGTACCTGGGTTCAGTTTGAAAGATGTTTGCTGAACAGCTAAAAAAAGGTTTGTAAATTGTGAATGTTTCCTGGACCTTACTGAAGTCTATGTGGGATGAATCCTGCAAATTAAAGTGTTACTAAACCCAGGACTCTGCATTTACTATATCTGGTCTCCCACAGTACAAACACCATGGAAGTGAAATTATTTTATTACATGTAAACTGCTAAATACCTTTTCTCATCAACAGTTAGCACAGTTTTGTGACTTCTATCAGTGCCCAGTAGAGCACAAGTTAATGCTTGTAGGAGGAGTTTTCTTTCTGCTCTAGGAGAATGCAAAACCCCTGACTTTTGTCTGGAGAGTGCTGATTGGCCCTGTGCTGATCACATGCACTCTCCCAAGAAAAAAAATGCTCTAGCAATACACACTAAATTGAGCATGTCCAGAATGGCTACAGGTTCAGTCTCTTATCAGGAGATAAATTGTGGACATTTGAACAAGAGGAGGGGCAGGGAAAACAGGATCAAATGGCTTTTTTACACAATGCAGAGGATTAACCCCTTAGGTTCCACAGTGAGTATAACAAGCATGCTTTACTGCATATACAGACTGATTTTACTGTTGTGTGTTTAGTAACACTTTAATTTTGCCTATATTTAAAACTGTTAAGAAGTGGATTGTTAAAGGATAAATTCACCTTTCGTAACATGTTACACCCATATTCAGGGAGTAATATGTACCATGTTACGATCAGACCGGCCCCTGCTCCCTGCTTTGACAGCTAGTGGGGGATCTTCTCCCCCTCGCTAGCTCTCAAATTAAAAAAAACATGGCCGTGCGGAACTCTGCCGAGATAACTGTGAATGAGAAACTACAAGTCCTGACAGCCATAGCGGCTGTCAGCTTGTAGTCCTCAGTGAACTACCACAGCACTGTGAAGCACCATGGTAGTTCATTCATTCTTCCTGTCAGTATATCTGCTTGCTGTATATCCTGTATGGACAAGCAGATATACTGACAGATCTGCAGGAGACCTTCATGGCACCAGCAATCTGCTGATCACTGGTGCAACAGTTTACAGACTTCTGCAGACAAAAATAATAAATGCACATTTTTTTACCTGCAAATGTGCATTTATTATTTTTTTCTAAAAGGTGAATTTATCCTTTAAACAGATGGCATGGGGAGCTGGGCACTGCCAGAGGGAGCATGTGCCAATACAAAAAACAGTTTTCAAACAGTTTTTTTTGTGGGGAGCAGCACTTTTAACCTCCCTGGCGGTATTCCCGAGTGTAGTTTGGGGTAAAGTTTCAGTACCAAAAGCGGTAAACCCGAGCTACACTCGGGCTTACCATGCGGCGTTGCTCAGGGATTCCCTACAGCGCTTACCTTGTCCTTCGCTCCCGCGATACATCCCCTGCAGCGTCCCCGGCCATCTCCTCCGGCCGATGCCGGCATCTGGCTTCCGTGTTCCGGTCCCTGTGACGTCGGGACGTACGGGCGCCGGAACCATTCCTGTATCAAAGCATTTCACATACATTTTGTCCCGAGTGCATTGTCCAAAAATGTCCCTTTAGGTCAACATCGGTTTTAGACCGGCTAGAGAACAGCGATAGTAAATCAGAACTACTTGCAGAATTGAGTGATAATGATTCGTGGAGAAATTCATCATCAGACACTGAAAACGATTTTGCGACTTTGCTCAGTGATGTGCGAACTTGGCACTATATTTCAAATTTCAGTGTTTTTGGTTTGATTATATTATTGAATTAAATTTATTATTATTATATTATTATTTTTTATGAGTATTTATTAAGTAAGTAATTACTAAGAATTGCAGGCCTACAATACATAACACCAAATTTCCATGCAAAAAAATGGTTCCTGACATAATCATACCACCAGGGAGGTTAAAGAGGGTTAAGGAGTAACATTAAAAATGCACAATTCCTTCAAACAGCACTCTTGAGGGATGCCCAAACCTGCCTGTGAAGTGGCTCATCCTTAGGATGGATTACAAAAAAAAAAAAATACAATTTGTCGCTAAATGACATAGAAGCTGCTGTATTACTGCCCAGGTCTTCCCTTCCCTTCAATGATCAGTCTAGGGGTGTTGTTTTTGTAGTTTTCTTATTGGCGAATTTGGATAGGGAGAAAGGGATTTAGTAGGAAATTCCAAGCATAAAATTAATTACAGGTGAGGACAGAACTCCCACAAATAGCAGCCTTAAGCAAAGTCCCAATATTAGGAAGAGGTTAAACAGACAGTGCTCTTCAGGATACCAGCCAAATGCACACTGGACATTTTGATGCTGCTGCTCCTAGGGGCATCTGACATTTTTTTTCTGCCTTTTAACGCCCCCTGCATGTTAGCCTATGTGTTCATGCACATGGGGTTTGATTTACTAAAGGCAAATAGACTGTGCACTATGCCAATTGCAGATGCACTCTGGAAGTGCAGTTGCTCCAGGGCATAATAAATGAGCAAAAGCTCTTCTGACTTCCATCATCCAATATATGTTTTTTTTCCTTGCATGTGAGTGGGTATTCTTTGCAAAGTGAAGCTTTACTTCATTTACTAAGCTCCGGAGCTTTGTAAAGTGCACAGTCTATTTGCCTTTAGCAAATCAACCCCTTAGGCTTTTAGAGGTGTTTAGAGGCAGAAAAAAAAAACCTACTGCCAAGGCATCCAGGAGCAGCGGCACTTTGGCAGAAAAATGCTTGAGGTGCGTTAATGCATCTAAAAGCGTGTTAACGCTAGGCGGTATGTAGGTAAGTGTCAAGCATTTTTTTCTGCCAAGACACTGCTGCCAGGAGGACAGGCGTCTAGGAGAGCTGAGCAAATGTCCTGTGTGCATAGATACATAGTTAGTCTGTCTGAAAAAAGACAAAAGTCCATTCAGTTCAACCATTAAAAAAAAAAAAGTTATAATCCTATACCCACAGTTGATCCAGAGGAAGGCAAAAATAAACCCAGCAAAGCATGATCCAATTTGCTTCTGCAGGAGAGAAAAATTCCTTCCTGATCCTCTGAGAGGCAATCGGATATTCCCTGGATCAACTTTACCTATAAATGTTAGTATCCAGTTATATTCTGTGTATCTAAGAAAGAATCCAGGTCTTTTTTTAAAGCAATCCACTGAGCTGGCCAGAGCCAACTCTTGAGGGAGTTTATTCAACACTTTCACAGCTCTTACTGTGAAGAAACCTTTCCATGTTTGGAGGTTAAATTTCTTTTCCTCCAGACGTAAAGAGTGCCCCCTTGTCCTCTGTGATGACCTCAGGGTGAACAGCTCTACACCGAGTTCACTATATGAACCACTGATGTATTTATACATGTTGATCATATCCCCCTTATGTATTTATACATGTTGATCATATCCCCCCTTAATCTCCTCTTCTCAAGAGAGAATAAATTCAGTTCCTCTAATCTTTCCTCATAGCTGAGCTCCTCCATGCCTCTTATCAGTTTGGTTGCCCTTCTCTGTACTTTCTCCAGTTTCCCAATGTTCTTTTTGTGAATTGGTGCCCAAAACTGAACTGCATATTCCAGATGAGGTGTTACTAATGATTTGTACCGGGGTAATATGATATCTCTCTCTCTCTGGAGTCTATACCTCTTTAATACAAGAGAGGATTTTGCTCGCTTTAGAAACTGCAGCTTGGCATTGCATGCCATTATTAAGCTTGTGATCTACCAGAGCTCCCAGATCCTTCTCCACCATTGATTCCCCCAGTTGTACCCCCCTAGTATGTATGATACATGCATATTCTTAGCCCCCAAGTGCATAACCTTACATTTATCAACATTAAACCTCATTTGCCACATAGTTGCCCAATTAAACAGTGCATTGAGGTCGGCTTGTAAATTGGAGACATCCTGTAAGGACGTTATTCCACTCTACAGCTTGGTGTCATCTGCAAAGAATAAAATGGGATTTTTAATCTCATACCCTATATCGTTTATAAATATATTAAAAAGTAAGGGTCCCAACACTGAACCTTGGGGTACACCACTGACAACCCTAGACCATTCAGAGTATGAATCATTAACCACTACTCTCTGAATACGATCTTTTAGCCAGTTTTATATACATTTACATACTGATTTTTCCAAGCCTGTAGACTTTACCTTACACATTAGCCATGTGTGGGGAACTGTGTCAAACACTTTTGCAAAATCCAAGTATACCACGTCCACCTCCACCCCTCTGTACGTGTATACCACGTCCACCGCCACCCCTCTGTCCAAGTATACCACGTCCACCGCCACCCCTCTGTCCAAGTATACCACGTCCACCGCCACCCCTCTGTCCAAGTATACTACGTCCACTGCCACCCCTCTGTCCAAATATACCACGTCCACCACCACCCCTCTGTCCAAGTATACCACGTCCACCGCCACCCCTCTGTCCAAGTATACCACGTCCACGCCACCCCTTTGTCCAAGTATACCACGTCCACCGCCACCCCTCTGTCCAAGTATACCACGTCCACCACCACCCCTCTGTCCAAGGTTTTGCTCACCTCCTCATAAAAAGAAATCTGATTTGTTTGAGAACTTCTGTCTTTCATGAATCCATGTTGTCTGTTACTTAAAATATTTTTTTCCAGCAAGAACTCATCTATGTGGTCTTTTATTAAATTCTCCAGTATCTTCCCACCTATAGATGTTAAACTAACAGGTCTATAATTGCTTATTAAATGAAGCCATCAATGTTGATGATGTTAGGAAAGAAGGAACCAAGGCAAAATACAAACAGATTAAACTTCAGCTTTAACTTTTGATGTTCATCTATTAAATACTTCTTTTCTTTTAACCTCCCTAGCGGTATTCCCGAGTGTAGATCGGGGTAAAGTTTCAGTACCACAAGCGGTAACCCCGAGCTACACTCAGGAATACTATGCGGCGCTGCTCCACGATCCCTCGATCACTTACCTTGTCCTGCGCTCCTGCGATGTCCCTCCTGCAATGTCCCCGGCAATGTAATCCGGCGGATGCGGCATCTGTCTTCTGGGTTCTGTCCCCTGTGAGCGTTGGGACGTACAGGGGACGGAACGGCGGGAAATAAAAAAATGACAAAAAGTGACATTCACTAAAATTACTAAAATCTCATAGTATAACATTACTGTATCAAACCATTTCACATATATTTTGTCCCTACTGCTTTGTCCTGTGCCCTGCCTGCATTTTTACTGTTCTTTCTGCCTGGAAACTGAGAAACGTCCATGGCGTCCAAAAAGCATCCCTTTAGGTCAAAATCGGTTTTAGACCAGCTAGAGAACAGCGATAGTAAATCAGAACCACTTGCAGAATTGAGTGATAATGATTCGTGGGGAAATTCGTCATCAGACACTGAAAACGATTTTACGACTTTGCTCAGTGATGTGCGAACTTGGCGCTCTATTTCAAATTTCAGTGTTTTTGGTTTGATTATATTATTGAATTAAATTTATTATTATTATATTATTATTTTTAGGATTATTTATTAAATTATAATTTATGATTTTGTGTTTCAAATTTTATCATACCCGGGATGTTTACTAGACTCTTGTTCGGACAGATTTCAGTGAGTTATTCCTAAAAATTACAGGCCTACAATAAAAAAAATACATATTTCCATGCAAAAAAATGGTACCGCTTTCAGCACCAAAAATCTGAATAATCATACCGCCAGGGAGGTTAGGAAAACACAATAAACATGATACAACAAAGAAAGACTGTACACTTAGCCCTGATTCACACTGTGTGGACTTTTTGAGAGTGTGGAAATTGCATTGGTTCCTGCACCTGCAATCACCCACAGCCGAATCGCACTGCTCTTATGAGGCGTGTGGGGCTGCCATTCATATTGAAAGGCATTCCCATGCATTTCGGCCTGAAGTGCATTCAAAGGTGCAGGAACCGCAGGGAAATCACGTGGTCACATGCATGCACCTTTTTTTCAAATGAATAGGCTGCCGAGCCCACGCAAATGCCGCAAGGCCTGCAAAAGTATGAACCAGAGCTAACAGTTCAAAACCCTTTGAAAAGAACTGCCAAGAGTTCTGAAAAGTTGTTCAAGATGCATTAGTATTTATAATAAAATATCTTTTTCCAGTGTGGAACTAAAATTCAGTGAAGTGAGTGAAATAAATTTGAATACGCAAAAAGATAGCTAGGAAAGCTTTCACACTGGTAATTAAGCCCAGAGGGTTAAAGTGTTGAACCTGACATTGTATTAATGGGATCTTACAATTATAGGCTCTTCTGTGTCAATGTACAAAAGAAATCTCTGCACTCAAGGTGTATTTCCACTTTTTAGCCAAATTGGGATAACACCTCATTTATAATTGTTACACGTTCCCATTCGCATATCATACCTTTAAAAAAATATGTATATAAATTGCTACTTACCTTTTTACTTGCTCATATCTTGTTTAAAAATCCTACCTAGCTTTTCCTGCTGTGTAATGTTAATTACCAGTTGTGAACTAGATGAGAATGTCTCCTGCCCTTACAAAGAGTTTAAGATTTCAAGGCTTGGGTGCCCTCCAGAGGATTTACCCCCCTTCCTGACCAGGCCATTTTTTGTGATACAGCGCTGTGTTACTTTAACTGACAATTGTACAGTCATGCAACACTACACCCAAATTAAATTTATGTCCTTTTCTTCCCACAAACAGAGCTTTCTTTCGGTGGTATTTGATTGCCTTTTTTTTGCGCTATAAAAAAAAAAAAGACCGACAATTTTTAACAAAAAATATATTTTTGACTTTTTGCTATAAAACATGTCCAGTAAAAAAATGTTAAAAATCAAATTTCGTCACAAATTCAGGCCAAAATGTATTCTGCTCCGTGTCTTTACTAAACCCCTCCCCCCTCAATACCTGTAATTTAATTGGTTTACATGAAAGTTTTAGCATCTACAAATGGCGGTATATACACTGGAATTTTTTGTTATATACTAGTAATGGCGGCGATCAGCGACTTATAGCGGGACTGCAGGACTGTGGCGGGCATTCTGACACTGGGGGGGGGGGGTACTGACTAACTACCACTGACATCCCCAGTGACACTAATACAGTGATCAATGCTAAAAAAAAAGCACTGACACTGTACTAATGACACTGGGCAGGAAGGGGTCAACATCTGGGGCAATCAAAGGGTTAACTGTGTGCTATGTGCTGTTTTACTATGTGGCCTGTGTGTGTTTTACTATGTAAGCATGCTGCTTTGTATTGCTCTGCTATGTGCGCCCCCTACCCAGAAATGCAAAATCATGTATATGTACGTACCCCTGCCCCCCTGTAGCAGTAGTTATGCTATAGGGTGGTCGGGAAGCGGTTAATAAACTTATACAAAAAACTGTCCCTACATTTCTTCTCTAATTGTACATTTCAAGCTATTATTGCCTATAGAGACCTATGTATAGGGGCTTCCCTAGGGTTGGTGTCACTCGGTGCGATAACACTTGGTGACACCCCCTCCGACGATCCCCACAGAATGGATCGGATCTGTGGATTGAGCATAATGGATCTGACTCCGATCCATTATGCTCCCCAATCTGCATATCCGATCCATCCTGCGGGGATCGTCAGCTTTCTTTACAACTTACCTTTTCGTGGAGCGGGTCCGGTGTCACCCCGTATAGGTTGCATGCTGACGATCCCCGCAGGATGGATTGGATCTGTTGATTGGGGAGCATTATGGATGGGAGTCCGATCCATTATGCTCCCCAATCCGCAGATCAGATCCATCCTGTGGGGATCGTCGGCTTGCTTTCCAACTTACCTTTTCGTGGAGTGGGTCCGGTGTCACCACGTGCGGTAGGTGTCATCCGGAGCGACACGCACCCCCCGCACCTGCCTAGGGACACCACTGCTTATGTATAAACCTGCTCCAAAGAAACAACTGAGATAAGTAATATTTTTAGAAATGATTTTGGATATGCTGTGTAAATGGGAACGCATATGGTGGGTGGGGTCCCAGATTTGACTGCAAAAGTAGGAATACGCTTTAAAGCACCTTTGTTGCTTGCACAAAAATGAAAGCATTGCCTATGAAAGAACACAGCCTGGACAGTCTAGATCACATGGTCTCTGGCCACCAATCATACTGCAGAAAGTTAGCTGTTAATCAGCATTTAATTATTTATTACAAGCATTTATGCTGTATAGCGCCAACAAATTATGCAGTGCTTTAGGTGAGGTAACAGGATCAAAAAGTAGCCCCTACGCACATAAATAATGCAAAGAAAGTATACTTTAAAATGTATCTACACCCTAGAATAAAATTGTACTGTATATATTGTAGCTTGTCAGCCCTTAGATGTGGCGCCTGCATTTGATTTCCTTTTTCAGGCTTTTTTTTACCTTTATTTTCTAATAATTCTGCCATTAACACATTTCCTGTTCTAGAGGGACAAACATCAATCACTGTACTTTATCTACAGTATAAAGGAACAGTATTGTCATCCTAGGCTGCCCACTCTAAATGTGGACTATAGCACACCTCCTTCTCCCTATCCCCATAACATGCGGGGGGGGGGGGGGTTCTGTCATCCACAGAGTCATGGCCAATAATGCTGCTTGTGTTAACACTGCAGAGTGCATAGGACAGCACTGGATTTCTTGCAGTAGGCCTTTTTTGCACTTAATGAACAAGATTTTACAAAACAATTTCAATAGCTTAAAAGACCAAATGAGAGCAAGTAAGAAAAGTTCATTGTCTGAGTTTAAACACACTTTAAGGTGATCTCTGTCTCTTGTATATCTAAAAAATATTAAAAATCCTACAGCTTCCCTTTAACCCTTCTGACCAGAAGTCATTGATGCCCAGATGCCCAGCCTATATTTAGCAGGGTTGGTATGTGTTGGTCAACTTGACTTTAACGTCAGTCCAAGAAAGAAAAATTTCTGGAGTCTAGCTATGATCCTCCTCGATTTTGTTGTTTAAAAAGCAGCAGCATAAATTATTAACAAGACCACTAATGCATTTCAGCTTTGCAGCCTATCCTTAGTTATGATTAAGGCTGCAAAGTCAAAGAGGTTCTTAGCCAGACTCCTGCATTTTGTTCGTTCATAAGATGTCCTCAATCTGATGGCCAGCATCATTCAACCCACTTCCCCTGAGCCCAGATTGTTTGGGACTCGACAGTGAAAGGAAAATCAGCACAGTATTGAGCGTGTCTCTCTCTCACTCTGCTTTTTCTTCCTGTTGCTACATAAATTGATTGGCTCCATATGCTGCTTCTCCCTTTCACACTCAGGCCCTGCTGTACAGAGACTACAAGAGGCTGATACCAGATAAAATTCAGGTACTTACACTGCTTGAAAAAAACAAAACAAAAACATTGTAATAATGATTGCAAAGCTGCATTAATTTGTATTTCTATATCTGCCTGGAGTTTTTTTTTAAAGTTTTGGATAATGTACAGAGTTGTTGTAAAGAGTCCACAATACCCAGTCATATGGCACCCAGAGAAGGACACTACCACTCTGTATTTCTGAAGATTAAAGTCTTGGGACCTGGTGTGTCACATGACTACGGATTTAGGAGTTTTAGAAGACTTCTCTATCATCCAAACAGTGACTTGGGCACCCAGAGAAGGACTCTACTACTCGGCATTTCTGAAAAGTGAAGACTTGGGACCCGGTGTGCCACATAACTATGGATTTATGAATTCTAGAAGACTACCCTATCATCCAGGCAGTGACTTAGCATCCAGAGAAGAGTCCTACCGCTCAACATTTCTGAAGATTGAAGACTTGAGACCTGGTGTGTCACATGACTATAGATTTAGGAGTTATAGAAGACTACCCCATCATCCAGGGAGTGACCTGACATCCAGAGAAGAGTCCTACTAGTCCACAATTCTGAAGATTGAAGACCTGGGACCTGGTGTGTCACATGACTATAGATTTAGGAGATCTGGAAGACTGCCCCATCATCCAGGCAGTGACCTGGACACCCAGAGAAGGACCCTACCATTCAACATTTCTGAAAAGTGAAGACTTGGGACCTGGTGTGCCACATAACTATGGATTTAGGAATTCTAGAAGACTACCCTATCATCCAGGCAGTGACCTGTGCATCCAGAGAAGAGTCCTACCGCTCCACATTTCTGAAGATTGGACTTGAGACCTGGTGTGTCACATGACTACAGATTTAGGAGCTCTGAAAGACTGTCCCATTATCCAGGCAGTGACCTGGGCACCCAGAGAAGAGTCCTACCGCTGAACATTTCTTAAGATTGAAGACTTGAGACCTGGTGTGTCACATGACTATAGATTTAGGAGCTCTGAAAGACTGTCCCATTATCCAGGCAGTGACCTGGGCACCCAGAGAAGAGTCCTACCGCTGAACATTTCTTAAGATTGAAGACTTGAGACCTGGTGTGTCACATGACTATAGATTTAGGAGTTATAGAAGACTACCCCATCATCCAGGCAGTGACCTGGCATCCAGAGAAGAGTCCTACTAGTCCACAATTCTGAAGATTGAAGACCTGGGACCTGGTATGTCACATGACTATAGATTTAGGAGATCTGGAAGACTGCCCCATCATCCAAGCAGTGGCCTGGGCACCCAGAGAAGGTCCCTACCATTCAGCATTTCTGAAAAGTGAAGACTTGGGACCTGGTGTGCTACATGATTATGGATTTAGGTAAGTAAAAGGGGTTTATAGACATGAATCTAATTAAAACAGAACCTGGGTAACGTAGATTTGTCAGTAGTCAAATAATTCATATGGGAACTTTTAAAACCACATGTCTCTGGCAACTAATCTACAGATTCAGTTTTGTTACTCTTTAGGCCAACTTGACTACACCGCCACCTATGACTACAGATATTTTTCCTGTATATTTTTATATAACTCATATAAAAAAATGTGCATTTAATAAAGTGTTATTTTTCAACTTAAAATGTTCATTAGTACATATGGACCCATTTGTCTTGTATTATGATGTGTGATGTACATAGGCATGTGAAAATCAAAGATCTTTTGTTCTGCTTCGGTCAAAGTTATCCTTTTTTTATGTGTGGATTTGCTGGATTTTTATCGCTCAATCCACCTAAGCTTTTTCTTCTTTTGAATTTTTTTTTTTAAGTTGAAAACCTCTTTGGGGGTTATCAGGAGACAACCACCCTGGCATATAGGCTACTATCCCTATGGCTAAAAAAAAAAGTAATTTAAAATAAGTAATTTGCTAAGGGGCTAGGTTGATGATTTTGCTTTTTTCTTGCCAGTTTGGTATCATACTGGTAGGACTGGGTATGCACAAAGTTATCAAAGTTACATTTCTTTGTAGTAACAGCAAAGTTAAAGCTGAAATGCAGGCTAAACAAGTATTGTCTAAATTTGAATGCCATGAGGTTGATTTACTAAAGGCAAATAGGCTGTTCACTTTGCAAGGGAGTAGGCTCCAGGGCTTACTGAATGTATGCACTATGCAAGGAATCAGGGCTGAAACTGGGAGCTGGCAGGGGGGCATGTGTGCCAAGTGCCTCATTAAGAGGGGCGCACCGACAGGAGGCAGCATCAATCCAATGGTCTATATTTTTCTCTTGCAGTGGTTGAAAGCTCGCTTTTCCTCTTCTCCCTTCTGTTAGCATTCAGCTGCTACAGGAGCAAAATAAAGTCCATCAATTTCACTAAGTGCTGCCCCCTCCTCTCCAGGTTCCCCTTCCTTCTGCTGCTCAGCCCCCCTGTGTGCTATCTTGCCACCTCATCTCACAGTTCTGCCACCTCTCCTCTCCTGCCGGCTGCTGCGGGGTATATTTCAGGGTGGAGAGCAGGGGAGTAGGCCTGTAAAAATTTAATTTTCCGGCCCTATCTTTTTGTGAATGAACGGGAAGCCAATCACTCATTGTGTTCATTTATAACTACGCTTCCGTTTGTGTATGCTTTACTATGCTTCAGTTTGTGAATGGATGGTAAGCTCAGCACAGAGCACTTCCCATTCATTCACTGTCCATTCCAGAAAGGGACTAAAAAATCTATGTTCTTAGTCCCTTTTTCTAGCTCAAAAGTGAGACGTCAGGGGCTTGTTTAGATCCCTAATATTTCACAAAAGCCCCAAGCAGGTCTGCTAAAAAATAAAAAAAAAAATAACACAAAATAGTAAAATTAATAAAATTATAAAAAAGAAAATAATAAAAATAAAAAACTACTGACGTGGTTCACTGCCCTACTGTGCCAAACTGAGTCTTTGCCCCGGGTGAAAAAATGTCTAGCTTTGCCACTGCAAAGAACACCCAACCACATGCAAGGGAAATAAAAAAAAAAACAAAAAAAACATTATTTATGATATGTAGAAGTTGACTGTTCAAGAAATGCATTATCATAAACCTGAAATTCCTCTTGCAACTGGTCGCAAGATCCCCTTTAAAGAAACCTTTAAAATGCCATTTACATTTGTACACAGTCCATTCCTCGCAAGCTACTGAAAATTAGTTGACAAAAACATCATTAGCAGCACAAATACGTTAAATGGAAAGGAAGAATTTAATGTCTGAAAGTACTAATAATTTATAAAACAAAATGACTAAATGTTGCAATTTTTAATGATGTTTTTGTAGCAGTACATAGGGAGAAAAATAAGGTTTTTCCAATGTTTTTGCCATGAAGATAATCTTCATTGTTTTCTCCAGAAAGCCAATATCATGAGCAAAAATTAATTAATTGAGCTTTGCGTGGCTGAAACTACATATGCTATAACTACATGTGCTAGGAAAACCTGCTATGCCCATCAGGGCTTCCTGGGCACTAGCCAATTGGAAGGCAAGACTGAATGTGTGTTTACTTAAAATGACTAATGGGCTTTTGCATTACTCTTTGGATAATGCAAGATGTACATTATTTGTCATGAGAAATTCCCCACTGCTACCTGGCAACATGCTAGACATACTCTTCTAGTTCTCATTTATTTACAGGATCTGAGTAAACTGACATGAAATGGTAAACTGGTCATGTACACAAAATATACAAACAACATCAGTGTATTGCTAGGGGTTATGGCTAGAGCAATCTATTACATTTATTATTATTGTCTGTCAATGCAATGTTCACAAATCACACCTTTCGGCCATGATATCCTTTTAAAAAGGAATCTATAGCACTTTCTTTTTAGATACATATGTAAATGTGATTAGCTTAACCACTTGAGACCTAGTTGTCTTTTTAAAATGGAACAGGAACAGCAGGTGCATTTTAAAATGATACCTGGACTTAGGGGCTACTGGGGGCCCCACTAGCACCAGCACTACTCACCTGTCAGTGACTGCTGGGGTCCTGCACTAAGCCACATAGGGCTCCATATGAGTGCCTGTAGGACAGGGGTCTCCAAACATTCTAACCAAAGGGCCAGTTTACTGTCCCTCAGGCTTTAAGGGGCCGGGCTGTGACTAGTGGGAGTAGAAAATGCCCTGGTGTCAGTGCCACATCATTAGTTTTAATGGGAGGATTATTGCCCCATTGTTTTTCAATGGGAAGAAAAGTCCTTCATTATTATTATTATTATACAGTATTTATAAAGCGCCAATAGTTCGCTCAGCGCTGTACATTATAAAGGGGGACAGAACATGTGACAGAACAGTAACAATACAATGCAAAACATGAGGGGATCGAGGGCCCTGTTCTTCCGAGCTTACAATCTAGGAGACAATCTTCAGGTGTCAATAGAGGGAATGGTGATCCCTCATTGGTGTCAGTTGGTGGAATAGTACCCCAAGGGCCAGATAAAGGCAAGAAAATGGCCATATCTGGCCCCCGAACTGCAGTTTTGAGATCACTGCTGAAGGGGATCACTGTAAACACAATGGGGTTGATTTACTAAAATTGGAGCGTGCAAAATCTGGTGCAGCTCTGCAAAAAAAAAAATCAGCTTCCAGGTTTTATTGTCAAAGTCTAACTGAACAAGCTGAAGTTAGAAGATGATTGGCTACCATGCACAGCTACACCAGATTTAGCACTCTCCAGTATTAATAAATCAGTCCCAATGTTTGCGAAATGTGTTTACACTGGGAGAGATGTGATACAGTGAGTGATGTCACAGCAATTCCTCCTAGCTCCTAGTACGGACGCTCAGGCGCTGTTGCTACAGCTTTGTTCAGCTTCTACCTGCAGCGAAATATCAATGCAGCCAGCAATAGCTCACTGTTAGAAGGGATCTGTTGCTGATATATATATATATATATATATATATATGAGGAACAGAAATATTTGAACACCCTGCAATTTTGCAAGTTCTCCCACTTAGAAATCATGGAGGGGTCTGAAATTCACATTGTAAGTGCATTCCCACTCTGAGAGACAGAATAAAAAAAAAATTCAGGAAATCTCATTGTATGATTTTTAAAGAATTTATTTGTCTTGCACTGATGAACATAAGTATTTGAACACCTAAGAAACAGCAAGAATTCTGGTTCTCAAAGACCTGTTACTGTGCCTTTAAAAAGTCCACCTCTACTCCACTCATTGATCTAACTTAGTAGCACCTGTCTGAGCTCTTTAAAGACACCTGTCCACCCCACAGTCAGTCAGACCACAACTACTACCATGGGCAAGACCACAGAGCTGTCAAAAGACATCAGAGACAAAATTGTGGACGTCCACAAGGCTGGAAAGGGCTACGGGGCAATTGCCAAGCAGCTTGGTGAAAATAGATCAACTGTTGGAGCAATTGTTAGAAAATGGAAGAGGCTAAAGACGACTGTAAGTCTCCCTCGGACTGGGGCTCCATGCAAGATCTCATCTCGTGGGGTATCACTGATGATAAGAAAGGTGAGGAATCACCCCAGAACTACAAGGGAGGAGCTGGTCAATGACACAAAGAGAGATGGGACCACAGTTTCAAAGGTCACTGTCAGTAGAACACTACGCCGTCATGGTTTCAAATCATGCATTGCATGGAAGGTTCCCCTGCTCAAGTCATCACATGTCCAGGCCCGTCTGAAGTTTGCCAATGACCATCTGGTTGATCTAGAGGCGGCATGGGAGAAAGTCATGTGGTCAGATGAGACCAAAGTAGAACTTTTTGGTCTAAACTTCACTCGTTGTCTTTGGAGGAAAAAAAAGGATGAGTTGCATCCCAAGAACACCATCCCTACTATGAAGCATGGGGGTGGTAACATCATGCTTTGGGGGTGCTTTTCTGCGAAGGGGGCAGGACGACTGCACCGTATTAAGGAGAGGATGAATGGGGCCATTTATTGTGAGATTTTGAGCAACAACCTCCTTCCCTCAGTCACAGCATTGAAAATGGGTCGTGGCTGGGTCTTCCAACATGACAACGACCCGAAGCACACAGCCAGGATAACCAAGGAGTGGCTCCGTAAGAAGCATATCAAGGTTCTGGAGTGGCCTAGCCAGTCTCCAGACCTAAATCCAATAGAACATCTTTGGAGGGAGCTGAAACTCTGTGTTGTTCAGCAGTGCAAGACAAATAAATTCATAAAAAATCATACAATGAGATTTCCTGAATTTTTTTTTTAATTCTGTCTCTCAGAGTGGGAATGCACCTACAATGTGAATTTCAGACCCCTCCATGATTTCTAAGTGGGAGAACTTGCAAAATCGCAGGGTGTTCAAATACTTCTGTTCCTCACTGTATACGTGATGTTGCGCACCCGTGTCACCCTGTAGCAGTATATTTTCTATAGGATGGTCAGGAAGTAGTTAAATAAAACTCTTTCATTTTCATTACATACCTTATTTTAGACCCAGTGATTTCATCACTAGGTCTTTGGGGGGGAGATGTACTAAAACTGGAGCATGCATAATCTGCTGCAACTCTGCATACAAACCAATCCACTTCCAGATTTTATTGTCAAACCTGAACAAGCTGAAGTTAGAAGCTGATTGGCTGCCATGCGCAGCTGCATCAGACTCATACTGTTCCAGTTTTAGTAAATCTCCCTCTATGTGTCTCAATGCAATGCAAGCATTGGTCTGATTCTTGGGAGGAGTTATGCCCGGATAGGTGGAAGTCCATATGAAAGAGTGGGGATTCCTAGGTTGGCTGCATTTGCATGCAGGCTGCCATGGGTAATACCCACATGAGATGCTGAACCTCCATAGTTAAAAGTACTGAAATCCAATTTGAGGGAAAAGGGAAAGCTAGACTAGGGAGAAAGGGCTAGATTATGCTGGATGGAAGTTCTCCAGCCAGGAAATTATTTGAGCTCTATCTGACTTACTGCATTATTTAACGCACATTGTGAAAAGCTCACAGTATGCAGTGAAATCAGAGAAAACAATTTTTGAATAGGAGAGGGACCAGTAAACTATGTAAAACTAAAGGTAAGGCTGAGTCCTCATGCACATTGGACATTTTTACAGCGGCTGTTTTTGGCTTTTGACGTTTTTTTCTACAGCCAGTAAACCCCCCAGCATGTTATCCTATGTGTCCATGCACACATAGACTGTAATTATCGTTTTTTTGGCAGGGACGTTTTTTGGCTGGAAAAAAACCCAGGACTAGTGGGTTTCTAGAGGAGTGTTTTAGCTGTAAAAACGCTCTAGCGCTGAAAACACAGTATAACGCTGCAAACCGACGTTTTTGGACTTTTTTACCAAAAAAAAACGCTAAAAATGCAAACGTGGAAAAAATGCCCCTAAAAGCTAATGCAAAAACGCTAAAAGAGGTTGAAAAACTCACATTTTTTAACGTGACTTTACACAGCTAACGTTACCAGTGTTATCAAAATGCCCCGTGTGCATGGAGACTGAAGTTCAGCTTTAATAGTATTGTGTGATGGCAATATTGCTCAGACAAGTTAGCATCACATTATAGAGTTCTGTTATATAAAAAGAAGTATCCATGTCTGTGAGGCAACTAGAATGTTGTATAATATTCAAGAATGCCTCAGATTAACTTGTAGGAGAAATGAGGTTCTCATAGGCACTGGATATACTCTATATTGGGTAGAAATAGTAGGCAGATTGCTTGACAATTTAAAAATATTTTGTTGTCCCATATGTATATACATGTGAAAAAAAAGAACTTCAAGTGCACCTGTCACAGTCTGAGGTCAGACTCAGAGAGCAGTAGTTATAGCAGTAGAGAGACCAGCAGGAAAAGTACACAAGCAGGTCATCCTGGCAAATGACATGGGCTCACCCGAGGTGCAGGGTCTAAGCACTAACCGGTGTCAACCAGAGCTCCTAGTGGTGGTGACGGGTTTTGCTCTATATTAGTACCAGGTCACAGTCCTCAGGATTGCCCCACCAGAAGTTGAGCAAGCTGGGGTCCAGTAGTAGATTTACCAGGTAGAGCTCAAGCAGACATGTGGTCAGTAAACAAGCCAAGGTTGGTAACAAGTTGTTGCAGGTTGGAGTTAACCACTTCACAACCGTGCTATAGCCGACTGATGGTTACAGCGTGGTTTTCCAGTTTTGGGAGGGCGTCCTACGGACACAGCTGATGTGGTAAAATGCCAATCACAGCAGCCTTTTACCACGTGATCAGCTGTGTCCAATGATACAGCAGATCACCGAGTAAATACAGTTGCTGGTTATCGGCAACACTTTCCTCACGCTGTCAAAGAGGAAAGTACTAACGATAACCGGCAAATGTCAAAGAGGAGATCGGCACTGATCATCAGGGAACTGATGATCAGTGCCCTGATGATCAGTGCTAAGCAGTGCCGCCCAACAGTGCCACCCACCAGTGCCCAGCAGTGCCATCCCATCAGTGCCCAGCAGTGCCATCCCATCAGTGCCCCCCATCAGTGCCACTCATGAGTGGTGCCCATCAGTGTCACCAATCAGTGCCCATCAGTGCCGCCTATCAGTGTCGCCTATCAGTGGCCATCATTTCTGCATATCAGTGCAACATCATTAGTGCCTCCTCATCAATGCCCACCAATGTCGCCTCATCAGTGCCACCTCATCAGTGCAGCCTATCAGTGCCCAGCAGTGCTGCCTATCAGTGCCACCTAACCTTGCCCATCAGTGTTCATCAGTGCTGCCTATCAGTGCCCATCAGTGCTGCCTATCAGTGCAGCCTCATCAACACACATCAGTGAAGAAGAAAGATTACCTGTTTACATAATTTTATAATAGAAACAAAGAAAAACTTCTTTTTTTTTGTTCGATTTTTTACTCTATTTTTGTTTATAGTGCAAAAAATAGAACACCCAGTGTTGGTTTAAGAGCACCAAAAGAAATCTCTATTTGTGTGAAAAAAATGATAAAAATTTCATATGAGTA
This sequence comes from Staurois parvus, assembly GCF_062004578.1. NCBI lineage: Eukaryota > Metazoa > Chordata > Amphibia > Anura > Ranidae > Staurois > Staurois parvus. Next base: position 356,609 of record NW_028318614.1, on the reverse strand, counting down.
CAGTGTTGCATGACTGCGCAATTGTCATTCAAAATGTGAGAGCGCTGAAAGCTGAAAATTGGCCTGGGTACCAAAGGGGTATAAGTGCCTAGTAGGCAAGTAGTAAAGCAGAAGCATAGTTGAGGAACAAGCCAAAGGTTTGAATAATAGGGAAGATATGGACTGCAGATGGAGTGACAAGAACGTGATATTTAGAGATGAGCGAAGAAATGAAAAATTCGATTCGACTGATTCGGCGAATTCGTGGACAATATTCGATTCGAGTCGAATAAATTCGCTGTGAATTTAACTTAAAAAAGGGTGTTTCTAGGCTTCAGAGAGACTTAATATTAGTGCAGAACACTGTACCTTTAATTTAAATGCCCTTGGAGTCTGCTGGGGAAGAGAAATAATACTGTCAGTCAGTATGACATGCAGATGAGTGCCGTCGATCTTAGAATCACCGCACACTTCACTCATTTGGGCAGTCACGGGGCCAAAACCAGAGTGTGGAGCCACAGTGTGGCGGTGGAGGCAGCAGCAATGGGAGGCCATACAGCACCCTATGACAAAAATGGAAACCACCAGCAGTGTGAGGAGACCTGAAAGTGGCACATGGCAGAGTGTGGCGATAGAGACAGCAGCAATGGGAGGCCGTACAGGGACCCATGACACACTCTGGACCTGGCAGCAGCATGAGGAGGCGGTACAGGGGCCCATGACAGATTACGGGCCTGGCAGCAGCATGAGGAGTCGGTACAGGGGCCCATGGCAGATTACGGGCCTGGCAGCAGCAATGGGAGGCCGTACAGGGACCCATGACACACTCTGGACCTGGCAGCAGCATGGGGAGGCGGTACAGGGGCCCATGACAGATTACGGGCCTGGCAGCAGCATGAGGAGTCGGTACGGGGGCCCATGACACACTCTGGACCTGGCAGCAGCATGAGGAGGCGGTACAGGGGCGCATGACAGATTACGAGCCTGGCAGCAGCAACTTGGACAGGAGGACGTTCAGCTTCTGCACCGTCGGGTGCGTGCTCGCAAACTGTTGTCTCTTGGAAACGGATTCCAAGAAAGACTGCTGACGGAATCCGTGAAGAGGAGTAGCAGGAGAAGGAGCATCTGAACGAGCGGAATATGCCAACAAGCGACAACAGTGGCCCATGACAGATTACGGGCCTGGCAGCAGCATGAGGAGTCGGTACGGGGGCCCATGGCAGATTACGGGCCTGGCAGCAGCTATGGGAGGCCCGTAATCTGCCAGCACCCTATGACAAAAAATGGAACCCACCAGCAGTGTGAGGAGACCTGAAAGTGGCACATGGCAGAGTGTGGCGATGGAGACAGCAGCAATGGGAGGCCGTACAGGGACCCATGAGAGACTCTGGACCTGGCAGCAGCATGAGGAGGCGGTATAGGGGCCCATGGCAGATTAGGGGCCTGGCAGCAGCTATGGGAGGCCCGTAATCTGCCAGCACCCTATGACAAAAAATGGAACACACCAGCAGTGTGAGGAGACCTGAAAGTGGCACATGGCAGAGTGTGGCGATGGAGGCAGCAGCAATGGGAGGCCGTACAGGGACCCATGAGAGACTCTGGACTTGGCAGCAGCATGAGGAGGCGGTATAGGGGCCCATGGCAGATTAGGGGCCTGGCAGCAGCTATGGGAGGCCCGTAATCTGCCAGCACCCTATGACAAAAAATGGAACACACCAGCAGTGTGAGGAGACCTGAAAGTGGCACATGTTTGGGGCATGATTCATGGCGGATTTAGTCAGTTGTGTCAGGAACTGGTGGTTTGAAATCCAGACTAATCCACGCCTGATTCATTTTCACAAACGTCAGTCTCTCCACACTTTGGGTGGACAGTCGTGTCCTCCGCGGAGTTGCAATACCTCCTGCCGCACTAAACACGCGCTCCGATGCCACGCTACTGGCCGGGCATGACAGCCTTTCAAGGGCAAATTCAGCTAGTTGGGGCCAAAGGTCAAGTTTCGTTGCCCAGTAGTCAAGGGGATTGTCTACCTCGGTTGGCAGGGTGCTGTCCAAGTAGGCCTAAGCCTGTTGTTTGAGGTCCTGCTCCAGGTCCACCTGATGCTGCTGCTGCTGCTGCGGCTGGTTAGTAGTTTCCTCACTGCGCTGGTGAAGAAAGCTACTCATCATCGACTGCAGACTGAGGCAGCCGCTGCTGGTGGAGCTGCCACTGCTCCTACCACCCCACCCCTCCCCTGCTGCCATGGCAGCGGAACACGAGCGCACAGGGCCCACAGTGTCTGAGGATGGACGTTGGCGCAGACAGGCAGAGACCAGCTGACTACATAGGTGTTTTTTATAGTACGTTATTTTGGCCTCCCTCTCAGCAGGTGTGAAAAAGGCCACCATTTTTGAACGGTAGCGAGGGTCCAACAAGGTGGACAGCCAAAAGTCATCCCTCTGTCTGATGGTTATTATTCGGCTGTCGCTACGCAAGCAACCGAGCATGCTATGGGCCATTTGTGCCAAGGAATGCGAGGGACTCCCTGCCTCCATCTCCACAGCATACTGCCACGGTGCGTCTAGGTCCTCTGTCTCCTCTTCCTCCTCCTCTACCAGATGCTCCTGCTCCTCCACTCCTGTCCGCTGAGTGGAAAAACCACCCATTTCACTCAATAATTCCTGAGCACCAATGTCCTCCTCTACCTCCTCCTCTTCTTCCAGTCCTGCCCCCACAGGGGCCATGTGGCGTTGAGATCTGTGCGCCACGTCTACCGCACCCTGACCAGCCATTGTTAACAGCATTTGTTCCAGGACGTGCAACAGAGGAATGACGTCGTTCATCCCATAGTCCTGCCGACTCACGAATAGCGTGGCCTCCTCAAAGGGCCTGAGCAAGCGCAGGTGTCACGCATGAGCTGCCAATGGCTGACATCTAAGTTACACAGGGAGTACCTTTATCTGCTTTTAACATCAGGAAATCTGTGATGGCCTTTTGCTGTTCGTAAAGGCGGTCTAACATATGTAGGGTTGAATTCCACCTTGTTGCAACGTCACAGCATGAGGAGTCGGTATAGGGGCCCATGGCAGATTAGGGGCCTGGCAGCAGTTATGGGAGGCCCATAATCTGCCAGCACCCTATGACAAAAAATGGAACACACCAGCAGTGTGAGGAGACCTGAAAGTGGCACATGGCAGAGTGTGGCGATGGAGACAGCAGCAATGGGAGGCCGTACAGGGACCCATGAGAGACTCTGGACCTGGCAGCAGCATGAGGAGGCGGTATATAGGGGCCTACGGCAGATTAGGGGCCTGGCAGCAGCTATAGGAGGCCCGTAATCTGCCAGCACCCTATGTCAAAAAATTCAACACACCAGCAGTGTGTGAGGAGACCTGAAAGTGGCACATGGCAGAGTGTGGCGATGGAGACAGCAGCAATGGGAGGCCGTACAGGGACCCATGACAGACTCTGGACTTGGCAGCAGCATGAGGAGGCGGTATATAGGGGCTTATGGCAGATTAGGGGCCTGGCAGCAGCTATAGGAGGCCCGTAATCTGCCAGCACCCTATGTCAAAAAATTCAACACACCAGCAGTGTGAGGAGACCTGAAAGTGGCACATGGCAGAGTGTGGCGATGGAGACAGCAGCAATGGGAGGCCGTACAGGGACCCATGACAGACTCTGGACTTGGCAGCAGCATGAGGAGGCGGTATATAGGGGCTTATGGCAGATTAGGGGCCTGGCAGCAGCTATAGGAGGCCCGTAATCTGCCAGCACCCTATGTCAAAAAATTCAACACACCAGCAGTGTGAGGAGACCTGAAAGTGGCACATGGCAGAGTGTGGCGATGGAGACAGCAGCAATGGGAGGCCGTACAGGGACCCATGACAGACTCTGAACTTGGCAGCAGCATGAGGAGGCGGTATATAGGGGCCCATGGCAGATTAGGGGCCTGGCAGCAGCTATAGGAGGCCCGTAATCTGCCAGCACCCTATGTCAAAAAATTTAACACACCAGCAGTGTGAAGAGACCTGAAAGTGGCACATGGCAGCAGAGTGTGGCGATGGAGACAGCAGCAATGGGAGGCCGTACAGGGACCCATGAGAGACTCTAGACTTGGCAGCAGCATGAGGAGGCGGTATATAGGGGCCCATGGCAGATTAGGGGCCTGGCAGCAGCTATGTGAGGCCCGTAATCTGCCTGCACCCTATGTCAAAAAATTAAACACACCAGCAGTGTGAAGAGACCTGAAAGTGGCACATGGCATGAGAGACTCTGGACCTGGCAGCAGCAGGAGGAGGCGGTATAGGGGCCCATGGCTGATTAGGGGCCTGGCAGCAGCTATGTGAGGCCCGTTATCTTGCAGCACCCTATGTCAAAAAATTTAACACACCAGCAGTGTGAAGAGACCTGAAAGTGGCACATGGCAGCAGAGTGTGGCGATGGAGACAGCAGCAATGGGAGGCCGTACAGGGACCATGACAGACTCTGGACTTGGCAGCAGCATGAGGAGGCGGTATATAGGGGCCCATGGCAGATTAGGGGCCTGGCAGCAGCTATGTGAGGCCCGTTATCTTGCAGCACCCTATGTCAAAAAATTTAACACACCAGCAGTGTGAAGAGACCTGAAAGTGGCACATGGCAGCAGAGTGTGGCGATGGAGACAGCAGCAATGGGAGGCCGTACAGGGACCCATGAGAGACTCTGGACCTGGCAGCAGCAGGAGGAGGTGGTATATAGGGGCCCATGGCAGATTAGGGGCCTGGCAGCAGCTATGTGAGGCCCGTAATCTGCCTGCACCCTATGTCAAAAAATTTAACACACCAGCAGTGTGAAGAGACCTGAAAGTGGCACATGGCATGAGAGACTCTGGACCTGGCAGCAGCAGGAGGAGGCGGTATAGGGGCCCATGGCTGATTAGGGGCCTGGCAGCAGCTATGTGAGGCCCGTTATCTTGCAGCACCCTATGTCAAAAAATTTAACACACCAGCAGTGTGAAGAGACCTGAAAGTGGCACATGGCAGCAGAGTGTGGCGATGGAGACAGCAGCAATGGGAGGCCGTACAGGGACCATGACAGACTCTGGACTTGGCAGCAGCATGAGGAGGCGGTATATAGGGGCCCATGGCAGATTAGGGGCCTGGCAGCAGCTATGTGAGGCCCGTTATCTTGCAGCACCCTATGTCAAAAAATTTAACACACCAGCAGTGTGAAGAGACCTGAAAGTGGCACATGGCAGCAGAGTGTGGCGATGGAGACAGCAGCAATGGGAGGCCGTACAGGGACCCATGAGAGACTCTGGACCTGGCAGCAGCAGGAGGAGGTGGTATATAGGGGCCCATGGCAGATTAGGGGCCTGGCAGCAGCTATGTGAGGCCCGTAATCTGCCTGCACCCTATGTCAAAAAATTTAACACACCAGCAGTGTGAAGAGACCTGAAAGTGGCACATGGCAGCAGAGTGTGGCGATGGAGACAGCAGCAATGGGAGGCCGTACAGGGACCATGACAGACTCTGGACTTGGCAGCAGCATGAGGAGGCGGTATATAGGGGCCCATGGCAGATTAGGGGCCTGGCAGCAGCTATGTGAGGCCCGTAATCTGCCTGCACCCTATGTCAAAAAATTTAACACACCAGCAGTGTGAAGAGACCTGAAAGTGGCACATGGCAGCAGAGTGTGGCGATGGAGACAGCAGCAATGGGAGGCCGTACAGGGACCATGACAGACTCTGGACTTGGCAGCAGCATGAGGAGGCGGTATATAGGGGCCCATGGCAGATTAGGGGCCTGGCAGCAGCTATGTGAGGCCCGTAATCTGCCTGCACCCTATGTCAAAAAATTTAACACACCAGCAGTGTGAAGAGACCTGAAAGTGGCACATGGCAGCAGAGTGTGGCGATGGAGACAGCAGCAATGGGAGGCCGTACAGGGACCATGACAGACTCTGGACTTGGCAGCAGCATGAGGAGGCGGTATATAGGGGCCCATGGCAGATTAGGGGCCTGGCAGCAGCTATGTGAGGCCCGTTATCTTGCAGCACCCTATGTCAAAAAATTTTACACACCAGCAGTGTGAAGAGACCTGAAAGTGGCACATGGCAGCAGAGTGTGGCGATGGAGACAGCAGCAATGGGAGGCCGTACAGGGACCCATGAGAGACTCTGGACCTGGCAGCAGCAGGAGGAGGTGGTATATAGGGGCCCATGGCAGATTAGGGGCCTGGCAGCAGCTATGTGAGGCCCGTAATCTGCCTGCACCCTATGTCAAAAAATTTAACACACCAGCAGTGTGAAGAGACCTGAAAGTGGCACATGGCAGCAGAGTGTGGCGATGGAGACAGCAGCAATGGGAGGCCGTACAGGGACCCATGACAGACTCTGAACTTGGCAGCAGCATGAGGAGGCGGTATATAGGGGCCCATGGCAGATTAGGGGCCTGGCAGCAGCTATAGGAGGCCCGTAATCTGCCAGCACCCTATGTCAAAAAATTTAACACACCAGCAGTGTGAAGAGACCTGAAAGTGGCACATGGCAGCAGAGTGTGGCGATGGAGACAGCAGCAATGGGAGGCCGTACAGGGACCCATGAGAGACTCTAGACTTGGCAGCAGCATGAGGAGGCGGTATATAGGGGCCCATGGCAGATTAGGGGCCTGGCAGCAGCTATGTGAGGCCCGTAATCTGCCTGCACCCTATGTCAAAAAATTTAACACACCAGCAGTGTGAAGAGACCTGAAAGTGGCACATGGCAGCAGAGTGTGGCGATGGAGACAGCAGCAATGGGAGGCCGTACAGGGACCATGACAGACTCTGGACTTGGCAGCAGCATGAGGAGGCGGTATATAGGGGCCCATGGCAGATTAGGGGCCTGGCAGCAGCTATGTGAGGCCCGTAATCTGCCTGCACCCTATGTCAAAAAATTTAACACACCAGCAGTGTGAAGAGACCTGAAAGTGGCACATGGCAGCAGAGTGTGGCGATGGAGACAGCAGCAATGGGAGGCCGTACAGGGACCCATGAGAGACTCTAGACTTGGCAGCAGCATGAGGAGGCGGTATATAGGGGCCCATGGCAGATTAGGGGCCTGGCAGCAGCTATGTGAGGCCCGTAATCTGCCTGCACCCTATGTCAAAAAATTTAACACACCAGCAGTGTGAAGAGACCTGAAAGTGGCACATGGCAGCAGAGTGTGGCGATGGAGACAGCAGCAATGGGAGGCCGTACAGGGACCATGACAGACTCTGGACTTGGCAGCAGCATGAGGAGGCGGTATATAGGGGCCCATGGCAGATTAGGGGCCTGGCAGCAGCTATGTGAGGCCCGTTATCTTGCAGCACCCTATGTCAAAAAATTTTACACACCAGCAGTGTGAAGAGACCTGAAAGTGGCACATGGCAGCAGAGTGTGGCGATGGAGACAGCAGCAATGGGAGGCCGTACAGGGACCCATGAGAGACTCTGGACCTGGCAGCAGCAGGAGGAGGTGGTATATAGGGGCCCATGGCAGATTAGGGGCCTGGCAGCAGCTATGTGAGGCCCGTAATCTGCCTGCACCCTATGTCAAAAAATTTAACACACCAGCAGTGTGAAGAGACCTGAAAGTGGCACATGGCAGCAGAGTGTGGCGATGGAGACAGCAGCAATGGGAGGCCGTACAGGGACCCATGAGAGACTCTAGACTTGGCAGCAGCATGAGGAGGCGGTATATAGGGGCCCATGGCAGATTAGGGGCCTGGCAGCAGCTATGTGAGGCCCGTAATCTGCCTGCACCCTATGTCAAAAAATTAAACACACCAGCAGTGTGAAGAGACCTGAAAGTGGCACATGGCATGAGAGACTCTGGACCTGGCAGCAGCAGGAGGAGGCGGTATAGGGGCCCATGGCTGATTAGGGGCCTGGCAGCAGCTATGTGAGGCCCGTTATCTTGCAGCACCCTATGTCAAAAAATTTAACACACCAGCAGTGTGAAGAGACCTGAAAGTGGCACATGGCAGCAGAGTGTGGCGATGGAGACAGCAGCAATGGGAGGCCGTACAGGGACCATGACAGACTCTGGACTTGGCAGCAGCATGAGGAGGCGGTATATAGGGGCCCATGGCAGATTAGGGGCCTGGCAGCAGCTATGTGAGGCCCGTTATCTTGCAGCACCCTATGTCAAAAAATTTTTACACACCAGCAGTGTGAAGAGACCTGAAAGTGGCACATGGCAGCAGAGTGTGGCGATGGAGACAGCAGCAATGGGAGGCCGTACAGGGACCCATGAGAGACTCTGGACCTGGCAGCAGCAGGAGGAGGTGGTATATAGGGGCCCATGGCAGATTAGGGGCCTGGCAGCAGCTATGTGAGGCCCGTAATCTGCCTGCACCCTATGTCAAAAAATTTAACACACCAGCAGTGTGAAGAGACCTGAAAGTGGCACATGGCAGCAGAGTGTGGCGATGGAGACAGCAGCAATGGGAGGCCGTACAGGGACCCATGAGAGACTCTAGACTTGGCAGCAGCATGAGGAGGCGGTATATAGGGGCCCATGGCAGATTAGGGGCCTGGCAGCAGCTATGTGAGGCCCGTAATCTGCCTGCACCCTATGTCAAAAAATTAAACACACCAGCAGTGTGAAGAGACCTGAAAGTGGCACATGGCATGAGAGACTCTGGACCTGGCAGCAGCAGGAGGAGGCGGTATAGGGGCCCATGGCTGATTAGGGGCCTGGCAGCAGCTATGTGAGGCCCGTTATCTTGCAGCACCCTATGTCAAAAAATTTAACACACCAGCAGTGTGAAGAGACCTGAAAAGTGGCACATGGCAGCAGAGTGTGGCGATGGAGACAGCAGCAATGGGAGGCCGTACAGGGACCATGACAGACTCTGGACTTGGCAGCAGCATGAGGAGGCGGTATATAGGGGCCCATGGCAGATTAGGGGCCTGGCAGCAGCTATGTGAGGCCCGTTATCTTGCAGCACCCTATGTCAAAAAATTTTACACACCAGCAGTGTGAAGAGACCTGAAAGTGGCACATGGCAGCAGAGTGTGGCGATGGAGACAGCAGCAATGGGAGGCCGTACAGGGACCCATGAGAGACTCTGGACCTGGCAGCAGCAGGAGGAGGTGGTATATAGGGGCCCATGGCAGATTAGGGGCCTGGCAGCAGCTATGTGAGGCCCGTAATCTGCCTGCACCCTATGTCAAAAAATTTAACACACCAGCAGTGTGAAGAGACCTGAAAGTGGCACATGGCAGCAGAGTGTGGCGATGGAGACAGCAGCAATGGGAGGCCGTACAGGGACCATGACAGACTCTGGACTTGGCAGCAGCATGAGGAGGCGGTATATAGGGGCCCATGGCAGATTAGGGGCCTGGCAGCAGCTATGTGAGGCCCGTTATCTTGCAGCACCCTATGTCAAAAAATTTAACACACCAGCAGTGTGAAGAGACCTGAAAGTGGCACATGGCAGCAGAGTGTGGCGATGGAGACAGCAGCAATGGGAGGCCGTACAGGGACCCATGAGAGACTCTGGACCTGGCAGCAGCAGGAGGAGGTGGTATATAGGGGCCCATGGCAGATTAGGGGCCTGGCAGCAGCTATGTGAGGCCCGTAATCTGCCTGCACCCTATGTCAAAAAATTTAACACACCAGCAGTGTGAAGAGACCTGAAAGTGGCACATGGCATGAGAGACTCTGGACCTGGCAGCAGCAGGAGGAGGCGGTATAGGGGCCCATGGCTGATTAGGGGCCTGGCAGCAGCTATGTGAGGCCCGTTATCTTGCAGCACCCTATGTCAAAAAATTTAACACACCAGCAGTGTGAAGAGACCTGAAAGTGGCACATGGCAGCAGAGTGTGGCGATGGAGACAGCAGCAATGGGAGGCCGTACAGGGACCATGACAGACTCTGGACTTGGCAGCAGCATGAGGAGGCGGTATATAGGGGCCCATGGCAGATTAGGGGCCTGGCAGCAGCTATGTGAGGCCCGTTATCTTGCAGCACCCTATGTCAAAAAATTTAACACACCAGCAGTGTGAAGAGACCTGAAAGTGGCACATGGCAGCAGAGTGTGGCGATGGAGACAGCAGCAATGGGAGGCCGTACAGGGACCCATGAGAGACTCTGGACCTGGCAGCAGCAGGAGGAGGTGGTATATAGGGGCCCATGGCAGATTAGGGGCCTGGCAGCAGCTATGTGAGGCCCGTAATCTGCCTGCACCCTATGTCAAAAAATTTAACACACCAGCAGTGTGAAGAGACCTGAAAGTGGCACATGGCATGAGAGACTCTGGACCTGGCAGCAGCAGGAGGAGGCGGTATAGGGGCCCATGGCTGATTAGGGGCCTGGCAGCAGCTATGTGAGGCCCGTTATCTTGCAGCACCCTATGTCAAAAAATTTAACACACCAGCAGTGTGAAGAGACCTGAAAGTGGCACATGGCAGCAGAGTGTGGCGATGGAGACAGCAGCAATGGGAGGCCGTACAGGGACCATGACAGACTCTGGACTTGGCAGCAGCATGAGGAGGCGGTATATAGGGGCCCATGGCAGATTAGGGGCCTGGCAGCAGCTATGTGAGGCCCGTTATCTTGCAGCACCCTATGTCAAAAAATTTAACACAACAGCAGTGTGAAGAGACCTGAAAGTGGCACATGGCAGCAGAGTGTGGCGATGGAGACAGCAGCAATGGGAGGCCGTACAGGGACCCATGAGAGACTCTAGACTTGGCAGCAGCATGAGGAGGCGGTATATAGGGGCCCATGGCAGATTAGGGGCCTGGCAGCAGCTATGTGAGGCCCGTAATCTGCCTGCACCCTATGTCAAAAAATTTAACACACCAGCAGTGTGAAGAGACCTGAAAGTGGCACATGGCAGCAGAGTGTGGCGATGGAGACAGCAGCAATGGGAGGCCGTACAGGGACCCATGAGAGACTCTAGACTTGGCAGCAGCATGAGGAGGCGGTATATAGGGGCCCATGGCAGATTAGGGGCCTGGCAGCAGCTATGTGAGGCCCGTAATCTGCCTGCACCCTATGTCAAAAAATTTAACACACCAGCAGTGTGAAGAGACCTGAAAGTGGCACATGGCAGCAGAGTGTGGCGATGGAGACAGCAGCAATGGGAGGCCGTACAGGGACCCATGAGAGACTCTAGACTTGGCAGCAGCATGAGGAGGCGGTATATAGGGGCCCATGGCAGATTAGGGGCCTGGCAGCAGCTATGTGAGGCCCGTAATCTGCCTGCACCCTATGTCAAAAAATTTAACACACCAGCAGTGTGAAGAGACCTGAAAGTGGCACATGGCAGCAGAGTGTGGCGATGGAGACAGCAGCAATGGGAGGCCGTACAGGGACCATGACAGACTCTGGACTTGGCAGCAGCATGAGGAGGCGGTATATAGGGGCCCATGGCAGATTAGGGGCCTGGCAGCAGCTATGTGAGGCCCGTAATCTGCCTGCACCCTATGTCAAAAAATTTAACACACCAGCAGTGTGAAGAGACCTGAAAGTGGCACATGGCAGCAGAGTGTGGCGATGGAGACAGCAGCAATGGGAGGCCGTACAGGGACCCATGAGAGACTCTAGACTTGGCAGCAGCATGAGGAGGCGGTATATAGGGGCCCATGGCAGATTAGGGGCCTGGCAGCAGCTATGTGAGGCCCGTAATCTGCCTGCACCCTATGTCAAAAAATTTAACACACCAGCAGTGTGAAGAGACCTGAAAGTGGCACATGGCAGCAGAGTGTGGCGATGGAGACAGCAGCAATGGGAGGCCGTACAGGGACCATGACAGACTCTGGACTTGGCAGCAGCATGAGGAGGCGGTATATAGGGGCCCATGGCAGATTAGGGGCCTGGCAGCAGCTATGTGAGGCCCGTAATCTGCCTGCACCCTATGTCAAAAAATTTAACACACCAGCAGTGTGAAGAGACCTGAAAGTGGCACATGGCAGCAGAGTGTGGCGATGGAGACAGCAGCAATGGGAGGCCGTACAGGGACCCATGAGAGACTCTAGACTTGGCAGCAGCATGAGGAGGCGGTATATAGGGGCCCATGGCAGATTAGGGGCCTGGCAGCAGCTATGTGAGGCCCGTAATCTGCCTGCACCCTATGTCAAAAAATTTAACACACCAGCAGTGTGAAGAGACCTGAAAGTGGCACATGGCAGCAGAGTGTGGCGATGGAGACAGCAGCAATGGGAGGCCGTACAGGGACCCATGAGAGACTCTGGAACTGGCAGCAGCATGAGGAGGCGGTATATAGGGGCCCATGGCAGATTAGGGGCCTGGCAGCAGCTATAGGGGGCCCGTAATCTGCCAGCACCCTATGTCAAAAAATTCAACACACCAGCAGTGTGTGAGGAGACCTGAAAGTGGCACATGGCAGAGTGTGGCGATGGAGACAGCAGCAATGGGAGGCCGTACAGGGACCCATGAGAGACTCTGGACTTGGCAGCAGCATGAGGAGGCGGTATATAGGGGCCCATGGCAGATTAGGGGCCTGGCAGCAGCTATGGGAGGTCCGTAATCTGCCAGCACCCTATGTCACTCTCCTCGCCAGTACTTCTTCGCCTGGCTGCTGAAAAGGCTGATGTCTCCCCCCGTTTCTGACCGCCCTCTGTTAGCTCTTCCTCACTGTACAGTGGGGCTGAGCCCACAGCATGCGATACTTCGCTTGGTGAGGGAACAGCAAAGGACAGGGGCAGGTAGAGGACACGTGATTTCAGTGGGCTTGGTCCCGGGCCATGCCAACTAACGGTTGTGTCTGACGTACCCACCGACCGTTGGCTGTAGGTGTCAGAGGTGACCTGGGAAGAGGAAGACGACCGAGCCAACCAATCAATGACGGCAGGGTTGTCGGTGGAGACACGACCGCTGGATGACACCGGGAGCACTGGCCTCTGGCTGCGAATACTGCTGCCTCGACCCCTTCCTCTGCTGCCACGTCTGCTCGCTCCTAAAACATTGCCTCCTCTGCCACTCCTCTGCATGTTGTCTGACATACTATTTAATTCAACGATTAGGTGTCCCTGAGTAACAATTCTCTGGCACTCAGTAACAATTCTGTCTGTCCCTGAGTATGAATTCTGTGGCCCTGAGTAACAATTGTGTGTCTGTGCAAGTAACAATTCTGTGTCTGTGCAAGTAACAATTTTGTGTCTGTGAGAGTAACAATTCTCTGGCACTCAGTAACAATTCTGTCTGTCCCTGAGTAACAATTCTCTGGCACTCAGTAACAATTCTGTCTGTCCCTGAGTAACAATTCTGTCTGTCCCTGAGTATGAATTCTGTGGCCCTGAGTAAGAATTCTCTGGCACTCAGTAACAATTCTGTCTGTCCCTGAGTATGAATTCTGTGGCCCTGAGTAACAATTGTGTGTCTGTGCAAGTAACAATTCTGTGTCTGTGCAAGTAACAATTTTGTGTCTGTGAGAGTAACAATTCTCTGGCACTCAGTAACAATTCTGTCTGTCCCTGAGTAACAATTCTCTGGCACTCAGTAACAATTCTGTCTGTCCCTGAGTATGAATTCTGTGGCCCTGAGTAACAATTCTGTCTCTGTGCGAGTAACAATTCTGTGTCTGTGCAAGTAACAATTTTGTGTCTGTGAGAGTAACAATTCTCTGGCACTCAGTAACAATTCTGTCTGTCCCTGAGTAACAATTCTCTGGCACTCAGTAACAATTCTGTCTGTCCCTGAGTAACAATTCTCTGGCACTCAGTAACAATTCTGTCTGTCCCTGAGTAACAATTCTCTGGCACTCAGTAACAATTGTGTGTCTGTGCAAGTAACAATTCTGTGTCTGTGCAAGTAACAATTTTGTGTCTGTGAGAGTAACAATTCTCTGGCACTCAGTAACAATTCTGTCTGTCCCTGAGTAACAATTCTCTGGCACTCAGTAACAATTCTGTCTGTCCCTGAGTATGAATTCTGTGGCCCTGAGTAACAATTCTGTCTCTGTGCGAGTAACAATTCTGTGTCTGTGCAAGTAACAATTTTGTGTCTGTGAGAGTAACAATTCTCTGGCACTCAGTAACAATTCTGTCTGTCCCTGAGTAACAATTCTATGGCACTCAGTAACAATTCTGTCTTCCCTGAGTAACAATTCTCTGGCACTCAGTAACAATTCTGTCTGTCCCTGAGTATGAATTCTGTGGCCCTGAGTAACAATTCTGTCTCTGTGCGAGTAACAATTCTGTGTCTGTGCAAGTAACAATTTTGTGTCTGTGAGAGTAACAATTCTCTGGCACTCAGTAACAATTCTGTCTGTCCCTGAGTAACAATTCTCTGGCACTCAGTAACAATTCTGTCTGTCCCTGAGTATGAATTCTGTGGCCCTGAGTAACAATTGTGTGTCTGTGCAAGTAACAATTCTGTGTCTGTGCAAGTAACAATTTTGTGTCTGTGAGAGTAACAATTCTCTGGCACTCAGTAACAATTCTGTCTGTCCCTGAGTAACAATTCTCTGGCACTCAGTAACAATTCTGTCTGTCCCTGAGTATGAATTCTGTGGCCCTGAGTAACAATTCTGTCTCTGTGCGAGTAACAATTCTGTGTCTGTGCAAGTAACAATTTTGTGTCTGTGAGAGTAACAATTCTCTGGCACTCAGTAACAATTCTGTCTGTCCCTGAGTAACAATTCTCTGGCACTCAGTAACAATTCTGTCTGTCCCTGAGTAACAATTCTCTGGCACTCAGTAACAATTCTGTCTGTCCCTGAGTAACAATTCTCTGGCACTCAGTAACAATTGTGTGTCTGTGCAAGTAACAATTCTGTGTCTGTGCAAGTAACAATTTTGTGTCTGTGAGAGTAACAATTCTCTGGCACTCAGTAACAATTCTGTCTGTCCCTGAGTAACAATTCTCTGGCACTCAGTAACAATTCTGTCTGTCCCTGAGTATGAATTCTGTGGCCCTGAGTAACAATTCTGTCTCTGTGCGAGTAACAATTCTGTGTCTGTGCAAGTAACAATTTTGTGTCTGTGAGAGTAACAATTCTCTGGCACTCAGTAACAATTCTGTCTGTCCCTGAGTAACAATTCTATGGCACTCAGTAACAATTCTGTCTTCCCTGAGTAACAATTCTCTGGCACTCAGTAACAATTCTGTCTGTCCCTGAGTATGAATTCTGTGGCCCTGAGTAACAATTCTGTCTCTGTGCGAGTAACAATTCTGTGTCTGTGCAAGTAACAATTTTGTGTCTGTGAGAGTAACAATTCTCTGGCACTCAGTAACAATTCTGTCTGTCCCTGAGTAACAATTCTCTGGCACTCAGTAACAATTCTGTCTGTCCCTGAGTATGAATTCTGTGGCCCTGAGTAACAATTGTGTGTCTGTGCAAGTAACAATTCTGTGTCTGTGCAAGTAACAATTTTGTGTCTGTGAGAGTAACAATTCTCTGGCACTCAGTAACAATTCTGTCTGTCCCTGAGTAACAATTCTCTGGCACTCAGTAACAATTCTGTCTGTCCCTGAGTAACAATTCTGTCTGTCCCTGAGTATGAATTCTGTGGCCCTGAGTAAGAATTCTCTGGCACTCAGTAACAATTCTGTCTGTCCCTGAGTATGAATTCTGTGGCCCTGAGTAACAATTGTGTGTCTGTGCAAGTAACAATTCTGTGTCTGTGCAAGTAACAATTTTGTGTCTGTGAGAGTAACAATTCTCTGGCACTCAGTAACAATTCTGTCTGTCCCTGAGTAACAATTCTCTGGCACTCAGTAACAATTCTGTCTGTCCCTGAGTAACAATTCTCTGGCACTCAGTAACAATTCTGTCTGTCCCTGAGTAACAATTCTGTCTGTCCCTGAGAATGAATTCTGTGGCCCTGAGTAAGAATTCTCTGGCACTCAGTAACAATTCTGTCTGTCCCTGAGTAACAATTCTCTGGCACTCAGTAACAATTCTGTCTGTCCCTGAGTAAAAATTCTGTGGCCCTAATAACGTTTCTGTGGCCCTAAGTAACAATTCTCTGGCACTGAGTAACAATTCTGTCTGTCCCTGAGTATGAATTCTGTGGCCCTAACTAGCGTTTCTTTGTCCCTAAATAACGATTCTGTGGCCCTCATTAACAAGTCTGTGTCCCTGAGTAATGGTTCTCTGTCCCTAAGTAACTTCTCTCTGTCCCCAATTCTCGTTTCTGTGGCCCTAACTCTGTCCCTGTCCCTAGTACAGAGCGGTCTGCCTCTGTTCAATGACTGCAGGCAAATGAAGATTTCCAAAATGGCCGCTATATATACCTCGACCATTACACAGTGCTGGCTGGCTGGCTGCTGATTGGCTGATGCGATCACATGTCGTTGAGGAATGCATTATGGGGCAGCGCGCCTTGTCTGCGCGCCTTCCCCGACATCCCCGCTCCGTCGCCGCACATGTCAGCCGCCATTTTCGGAAAAATTTCGATTCGCGCGTCCGAATTAGGCTGTTTTTCGGATTCGGCACGAATCGAAATTTTTCCGAAATTCGACTCGAATTCCACTTCGGATACTTCGATTCGCTCATCTCTAGTGATATTGGTTGCCGAGAGCACAATAGTCTGGCAAACAGGAATGCATGGCTTCAATAGGAAGTTCATGGGAGGAGCAAGGAGTTCAAGATTCAACCAGAAACAAGACAGAAAATACTGTAAGTGTGTCCAAGTAATCAGGCAAGGTACTGCCCTCAGGTGGCTCAGCAAGAAGGTCTGGTGCTGGATACAGAAGACGTCATGGCTTCAGATCCTGGTCTTGACGGTACCATTCCTTCCAGCGGGACAGTGCCCCTGAATAAGTTTCAGCTTATTTAGGAATATCCTGGAATTCTACTTTAACATTGTTTCCAGTTCTATGTGAACAACAGAACATCTCCCTCCTTAGTTATGGAAAGGAGGAGAGGTGTCCTGTTAGTCTTCTCCTGCCCTGAGGTGACAACATTTCTCTTCCATAGATTCAATGCAGTGAGTGAGCACTATCCCCCAAAGACAGAAGTGAGTTACAGGCAGGACCACCAAATGAAAAAATGGAAAAAAGACTAAAAAGAAAACTAATAGCAGCCACTAAATCTGAGGAGTGATAAGCTGCAGTATATTTTTTTTTCTTGGATCTGGATACTCCTTAGGCCCCATGCACACTGAACATTTAGTCCCAGTGCATGGGGTTCCAGTGTTTAGCTGCAGGTAAAGGGTGCAAGTGCTCCCTCCAGTTCTGCTGCTGTTTTTGGACAGGGATAGGTGGTGCACCTAGTGGTATGATTGTTTAGGGCAGTATGCACCCAGGGATGAATGCCCAGAGCGCAAGTAGTCTGCATTCTATGCATTTGTCCTTAGGTGCATACTGCTCTAAACTTAAGTACTGCTGAATGTACCACCCAGCAACGTCCACCCACAGCAGCTGTCAGCCTCTCAGAGAATTTGACAGGCTACCAGCAGTGAGGCTGGATGTGTCCTCTGCCCACGGCTAAACACTAGAACCCCATACACGGAGGCTAAACACTCAGCATATGCATGGGGCCTTATAGCTGATCTTCAATCAGTTCACAAAAGATGAAAAGTCAACAGGTACAAATACTGTAACTGTTGACTTTAATTAAAGGACACTTACTTGTCCAGAGATCCAGTGCTGTCCTCACCCAGACCAGTTCTTCGCTGGTTTATGGGTTCCCAGTGCTGCCATCTTGGATATATTAAGCCAGTCTTAACTCCCTGTGGCTTCACACTGCTCATGCACAAATCACACTGGCTTTTTGAATGGATTTGCAGCCTCTTGGGACTTGTGACGTGTCCCAAGAGGTTTTGGGCAAGGAGGAGCAAGGTTGAACTTCCACTAAGATCACATAGGTGATCCCAGCAGAAGTGGGAGCGGGTACCTACCAGAAATAGCTACCCACTCTCCGAAATAAAAAATCTGCCAAATATATTTGATAGGGGGTAGGATAACAAAAAGCATAACTTCTGTTTTAGGGTGAAATTCTGCTATAAGTCTTAGATCTTAAAACTAAAATTTCAGCTAAAGGCTAACTTAAAATGCTCCCTGCCCTTCCTGAAACCTATACTAACTTACCTGTGTAAAAAAATAGATTTATATACTGTACTTACCTATTTTCAGTCAGCTCCAGACCAGTCACATGATCCTCTGCATCAGGCAGTGGTAAGTGCAGGGGAATGGAGATAGCACCCAACAACGGTTGTGAAAGCCGGGAGTGATGACCTCCCTTGGTGCAGCTGTTGTTGGTGGTTCCTCTTTTCCCCTGCAGTAGCCACTGGCTAACACAGGTGGCCAGGTCATGTAACTGGACTGGAGCAGGCTGAAAACAGATTTCCATATACATCTTTTTTACCCAAGTTAGTATAGGTGTTAGGTGGCGGGAGGGAACATTTGTAAGTTTTGACTAGTTAGGCTTTATCTGGAATTCTACTTTAAATATTTTACAAATATTTTACAAAGATATAATAGATTACAGCACTATTTTATGTTAAAGGGATTCCTAAACATACCAACCCACTGACATCTGTGACCCTCACCTTTCACAAACCAATGCTAGCAGAAGGCTGTGAAACTGTATTTGCAAATGATAAACTAATATTTTTGGTTTGGACATGACGAGGAGTGTTGGGGAAGTCAGCGTGATTCAGTCTGCTTTCTCTAGCACTTGGCTAGAGAACGAGAAATGTGTGGGTTGCAAGGCTACAGTGACACGGCCTGCAGCAGGCTGCTGAGAGAAACATCTTTCCAACAAGCTATCTTTGCATGCTGTAGGAGTTGGGTCCTATTTTTCCCTTTAGGCTGCCAATAAATGTTCCACAGTGAGCTATTTCTATCCTTTGGGAGGGGAGGGTTGTGCAGACAGTTTGCGCAAAATATGTAGACTTTGTTAATTAAACATATTTACATAAATATGCCTATACAAGCGTATATATCCATGTGTTGCCTTGCTGCATATGGACGGTCATATATGGTATTAGTCACCAACTGCTAATTATTGTCTTCAGCCATCTCAACAACACCCTAGTGACAATGCATAGCAATGACTCCTGTGCTCTGTAGAAGATTCACTGCATCAATCGCTGTTGTTATGACAAATTAACTAGCTAAATGTTGAATGCATGCTGAGGATCAGTATATTCTGCATCAGTATTAACCCTTTTTGTATAGGTGTCGTTTTAAAATATAGGTCAGTATCCCTCCCCAGTGGTCTCCAAAATGTGGCCCGAGGACTGGATGTGGTCCTTTACTAGCCTTTATCTGGCCCTTGGGGCAGTATTCCTCCCACAGATATTTGGCACTATTCCTCCCACAGACACAAACAGGGGGGCATAATTCCTGCCAATGACACTGACGATGGGGTACTTTTTTTTGTAGTAATACCAATGTAATACCAATGATGGGTGTGAGGGATTTCCGGCAAGAAGAATCGTGATCGGGAACGCGCATGCGCAAAGGAGATCCAGCAGAAGAATTGACGGTTGTGCGCAAGCGAGCAGGAATGCACGAACGTGCACATGCACACGCACGGCAAAGATTGGCGCCAGACGGGCCATTTAAGGAGTGCCTCTGCTCAGATTCAGTGCTGACTGGTCTTCAGCTCCCCCCGTGTCCTGCTTGTTCCTGTACGATTCCTTTGTTGCTGACCCGGCTTGTTCCTGACCCGACTCCGATTACTCTCCCGCTCCTGGTTCCTGACTTCGGCTCTGCTCCTCACTTTGGCTTTTCCTTCTGATTCTGTACCGCGCTGCCCGACTGTTTATGACCCCGGCTATCCTATGACTCTGCTCCAGTCCTGTGTGCTTGCTACCTACCTTGCTCTGCTGCACATCTGGCAATCCAAAGAACCTGCCTGGTCTATTTCTTTGGTGCCCAAATCAGAGGATACTCTACCTACCAAGGTCATCATCTGCAAGAGCCGCAAGCAACAACCACTGGCGCTCCTGTCCCCCTGGTCCCTAGACTCTCTCTGTTCCAACCTCAGCGGGGTCAGGGTAGTGACACAAGTGAGGCCGACCTCGTCAATTCAGTCTCCCATCAGGTACGTGACAATGAGGCACTCTTCCTACTTCTACTGACCACTGGCACTATGTAACTGACCACCAATGTTTATTCTCATTGATGCTGGACATTTTCTACCCACACTGGTCACAATCTGGCCTGCTAAAGTCTGAAGGACAGTAAACTGGCTCTTCGTTTGAAAAGTTTGGAAACCCCTGACCTAGAGTTAGGGTAAAGTTGAAAACTACTCTGTTGCTTCCTATAAAAAAATTAAAGAATGCTACCAACAACAAAAAAGACTCTGAACATTTATTTATTTCAGGTACTTATATAGCGCTGTCAATTTACGCAACACTTTACATATATATTGTACATTCACATCAGTCCCTAACCCTCAAGGGGTGTACAATCTACGGTCCCTAACTTACATTCAAACATACACATACTGGGGCCAATTTAGACAGGATCCAATTAACCTACCAGCATGTCTATGTCTACCAGCATGTCTTTGGAGTGTAGGAGGAAACCAGAGTAACTGGAGGAAACCCACGCAGGCACAGGGAGAACATGCAAACTCCAGGCAGGGGATGCTGTGGTTGGGATTCGAACCAACGACCCTAATACTGCCAGGCGGAAGTTTTACCTATCTTGCCTCCAGTAAAAGTCTTCAGTATTCAGGAGTGTCAAATCCCTGGTCTAGTGCCGGGACAAGGTCATCCCGTGCCCAGAGAAAAGATGCCAAACTGCACCCCCCCATTCATGATGTGCAAGCTTAGGGGATCTTTCACTGAGCAGTCACTCACTTTCAAAATCACTGCCACTGCCACCACTCCTGTCAGCCTTTTAAAAAAAAGGAAGGCGCCCCCAGCCCTACAGTAAACCATTGCGCCAAGGGCATTCGCCCCTTTTGCCCACTCCTTGTCCCATGTACTGTGGTTCCTCCTACAAGCTCCTACATTACTATAGGATGCAGTAGCACTATAGGGATCTGCAAGATTGACCACTGAGTGCAGCATGGGACCAGGTATCCAATACTCCCAGACATCTGTCTGATATGAAAACTTTTCCAGAGGAGTATCACTTGAACACAGTGGAGTTCACGCTCACTGCCCAATGCAGAGGTAAGGATTCCAAGTCTTTTATTGTAAAGACCATTCTTTGGATTTTTTGTGGGGGAAGAGGTAGAGTTGCTTGAAAGTACTGTAAATATAAACCCTAACTGAATGACATTTAGTTTGATAAAGCACTAGGTATAAAAAAAATTGCATTTTTAAAATAAAATAAATGTATCACTTTCATCTCTGTACTGCTGATCTAGTCTCTTCCTGTCTACATGCACTACAACAATGGCTGCATGACATTGCTATGGGTAGGTTTCCTGAATGTGACAACAGTGGATCACAGTGTAATGTTTATTGAAATGGCCATGTGTAGTCTTCATTGAAAGCCAATGTGACAAGGTGACAACATAGACACAAAAATGGAAAACAGAACAAAGAGTTCTCACCCCACAACAAGAAGTGCTTAAACGAGGACCTTCAATGACAGGATCACTGGGTTTTATTTTAATGAAATGTGTCAATTTAAAAATACTCAAAATTATTTTTTTCAAATTCCATTAAAATTTTAAAGCATATATGAGAGTTTAGCCATGCAGTTTACACGTAGTCTTTGAGTAAGGCTTTGTAAGTCGAAACATGTTAACTTTCTATTGTAAACTGGACCACTGGATTTTTAAAGGATAAGTTCACCTTTAAAAAACAAATATAAATGCAGGTAAAAAAATGTGTACTTATTATTTTCTTTCCAGCACCTCTGGAGCATTGCACCCATGATCAGCAGATTGCAAATGCAATGTTGGGCTCCTGCAGAATCTCAGTATAGTTGTCTGCCCATACCTCCAATACGGGCAGACAGTTACTGGAGAGCAGAAAGCGCCCTCACAGTTCATTGAGAGCTATAAGCTGTCTGCAGTGACAGGTGGTATCTGTAGTTAATTAATTCACACATCACTGTGAATGATGCAACTGTGTAAGTGGAGCCCTGCATGGCAGCACTCTTTTTAAATTGTGACAGTGGATGCGGGGAGAAGATCCCATACCTGCTGTCACAGAGGGGGACCAAAGGGGTGCAGGAGGTTTCTCTTTGGTAACATGTTACGCACTAAATATTAAAAACGTATCATTTCATAAATAAACGCTGCTCACTCTGTGTGGACTTTAGCATTGACTATTTAAAACATTCAGTTTACACATACTTTAGGTTAGGGCTAGGATTATAAAAGGGCAGTCTCAATTGCTACATCTGACTTTTTGAAGTCTGCATCTGAATTTTTTCTACTTGTCTAGGGCAGTGGTCGGCAAGCCGCGGCTCGCGAGCCACATGCGGCTCTTTACACGCTTTAATGCGGCTCTTGTGTGCCGGGCGCCCGCTCCCCTCCCTCCTCTCGGGCGGCAGGGACTCTGCAGCGTGATCCAAAAAAAAACCAGCCAGGGCAGCGCGCTCAAATGCAATGATTGGCCAGTCTCGCTGCCACTCACATCCTGATAGCCAGTGATTGGCTGTCAGGATGTGTGTGGGCGGGGCAGCGTGACAAACGTGAGAGGAGCTAGGCTCCTCTCACAGTCCGCCCTGAAGACCGGAACGGCACGGGAACACGGCGAGAGGAACGCACAGAGCAAAGGTAAGTGAATTGACACAGGGGGGACTTGGCTTACTACTTGCTACTTACTTACTACTACTATATGAGGGATGAATTAATATGGGGGATGAATTACTATAGGGGGGATTAATTACTATAGGGGGGATGAATTACTATATGGGGGATTAATTACTATATGGGGGATGAATTACTATGAGGGATGAATTACTATGGGGGATGAATTACTATATGGGGGATGAATTACTATGGGGGATGAATTACTATGGGGGATGAATTACTATGGGGAATGAATTACTATATGGGGATGAATTACTATATGGGGGATGAATTACTATATGGGGGATGAATTACTATGGGGGATGAATTACTATATGGGGGATGAATTACTATATGGGGGATGAATTACTATGGGGGATGAATTACTATGGGGGATGAATTACTATGAGGGATGAATTACTATATGGGGGATGAATTACTATGGGGGATGAATTACTATATGGGGGATGAATTACTATATGGGGGATTAATTACTATATGGGGGATGAATTACTATGGGGGATGAATTACTATATGGGGGATGAATTACTATGGGGGATGAATTACTATAAAAACTTATTGAAACTAAAAACAGTGTACCATCCTATGTATTTTCAGTTTTAAAAATGTGGTTCTCAAAATACATTTCAATCGTGGTTTTGGCGAGATTTGGCTCAGTTGAAAAAAAAGGTTGCCCACCACTGGTCTAGGGGAATTGCAGTGTATATAATTATACTTTTAACCACATGTGCCAGAATTACCACATTGTAACATGTATATAATCTATGAAATTAAGCTGCAAGGACATAAAAATTACTGTATACATTAGTTGCCTATTTGTATCACTATCTGCAGCATTGGATCTGTCGAGGTCTGTCCATCATCATCTCTTCTGTCCAGCAATATGAGTTGTTCTGAAAGTTTAAAAGCCTCCTTAAATTACAATTAAAGCCTATTTAATAGCATTTTAACAATCCAAACACATCATCAAATCTAATTTTCTTTTGTCAATACAAAGAAAAAATCCAAACATTTCCACTGATAGCACCTATACAAAAATTTGTAAATGCATAAATTGTTCTAAAAACATTTAAACTAAGTGGCACGCATTCTATATTCATATAATACCAATCCAAATATTTAATGTTAAGCTTTAAAAGAAGGGATGTAAGGCAAATGGTCCCTTTTAAGGTGCCTACTTCCCTTGGGAGAAGGCTGAGAGTGTAGACAGGACCTAGGAGGAAGTTGGTCAGACAGGAGAGGAACAGAAAGGGGCAACATCTCTCTGCAGTGCTCCTGCTCTCCCCACTCTTGGAGGAGGACAGGGTGTCTGGGGCTCCCCAGCCTAGCCCCAGGAGAGAAATAGAGGCAGTGGCAGTGTGTCAATGCATGCCCAGGAGAGGGCCTTGCAAGTTGGTACTCTCCTTAGACCAAGAAGAGCAACAGACCTACAGAAGGTGAGAGCCTTTCTGCAGGGACACAAGCAATCACAATTAGGGCCTGGGACCAACAGTCTGTATC